>NC_142770.1:22873494-23193994 GCF_988280905.1 Pimephales promelas | reverse complement strand
GTTGACACACTCTTAGCTCTTTTAGTGGTGTTGTTCACACACTCTTAGCTCTTTTAGTGGTCTAGTTCACACACTCTTAGCTCTTTTAGTGGTGTTGTTCACACACTCTTAGCTCTTTTAGTGGTCTAGTTCATACACTCTTAGCTCTTTTAGTGGTGTTGTTCACACACTCTTAGCTCTTTTAGTGGTGTTGTTCACACACTCTTAGCTCTTTTAGTGGTGTTGTTCACACACTCTTAGCTCTTTTAGTGGTGTTGTTCACACACTCTTAGCTCTTTTAGTGGTGTTGTTCACACACTCTTAGCTCTTTTAGTGGTGTTCACACACTCTTAGCTCTTTTAGTGGTGTTGTTCACACACTCTTAGCTCTTTTAGTGGTGTTGTTCACACACTCTTAGCTCTTTTAGTGGTCTAGTTCACACACTCTTAGCTCTTTTAGTGGTGTTGTTCACACACTCTTAGCTCTTTTAGTGGTCTAGTTCACACACTCTTAGCTCTTTTAGTGGTGTTGTTCACACACTCTTAGCTCTTTTAGTGGTCTAGTTCACACACTCTTAGCTCTTTTAGTGGTGTTGTTCACACACTCTTAGCTCTTTTAGTGGTCTAGTTCATACACTCTTAGCTCTTTTAGTGGTGTTGTTCACACACTCTTAGCTCTTTTAGTGGTGTTGTTCACACACTCTTAGCTCTTTTAGTGGTGTTGTTCACACACTCTTAGCTCTTTTAGTGGTGTTCACACACTCTTAGCTCTTTTAGTGGTGTTGTTCACACACTCTTAGCTCTTTTAGTGGTGTTGTTCACACACTCTTAGCTCTTTTAGTGGTCTAGTTCACACACTCTTAGCTCTTTTAGTGGTGTTGTTCACACACTCTTAGCTCTTTTAGTGGTGTTGTTCACACACTCTTAGCTCTTTTAGTGGTGTTCACACACTCTTAGCTCTTTTAGTGATGTTGTTCACACACTCTTAGCTCTTTTAGTGGTGTTGTTCACACACTCTTAGCTCTTTTAGTGGTCTAGTTCACACACTCTTAGCTCTTTTAGTGGTGTTGTTCACACACTCTTAGCTCTTTTAGTGGTGTTGTTCACACACTCTTAGCTCTTTTAGTGGTCTAGTTCACACACTCTTAGCTCTTTTAGTGGTGTTGTTCACACACTCTTAGCTCTTTTAGTGGTCTAGTTCATACACTCTTAGCTCTTTTAGTGGTGTTGTTCACACACTCTTAGCTCTTTTAGTGGTGTTGTTCACACACTCTTAGCTCTTTTAGTGGTGTTGTTCACACACTCTTAGCTCTTTTAGTGGTCTAGTTCACACACTCTTAGCTCTTTTAGTGGTCTAGTTCACACACTCTTAGCTCTTTTAGTGGTGTTGTTCACACACTCTTAGCTCTTTTAGTGGTGTTGTTCACACACTCTTAGCTCTTTTAGTGGTGTTGTTCACACATTCTTAGCTCTTTTAGTGGTCTAGTTCACACACTCTTAGCTCTTTTAGTGGTCTAGTTCATACACTCTTAGCTCTTTTAGTGGTCTAGTTCACACACTCTTAGCTCTTTTAGTGGTGTTGTTCACACACTCTTAGCTCTTTTAGTGGTGTTGTTCCCACACTCTTAGCTCTTTTAGTGGTCTAGTTCACACACTCTTAGCTCTTTTAGTGGTGTTGTTCACACACTCTTAGCTCTTTTAGTGGTGTTGTTCACACACTCTTAGCTCTTTTAGTGGTGTTGTTCCCACACTCTTAGCTCTTTTAGTGGTCTAGTTCACACACTCTTAGCTCTTTTAGTGGTGTTGTTCACACACTCTTAGCTCTTTTAGTGGTGTTGTTCACACACTCTTAGCTCTTTTAGTGGTCTAGTTCACACACTCTTAGCTCTTTTAGTGGTGTTGTTCACACACTCTTAGCTCTTTTAGTGGTGTTGTTCACACACTCTTAGCTCTTTTAGTGGTGTTGTTCACACACTCTTAGCTCTTTTAGTGGTCTAGTTCACACACTCTTAGCTCTTTTAGTGGTGTTGTTCACACACTCTTAGCTCTTTTAGTGGTGTTGTTCACACACTCTTAGCTCTTTTAGTGGTCTAGTTCACACACTCTTAGCTCTTTTAGTGGTGTTGTTCACACACTCTTAGCTCTTTTAGTGGTGTTGTTCACACACTCTTAGCTCTTTTAGTGGTGTTGTTCACACACTCTTAGCTCTTTTAGTGGTGTTGTTCCCACACTCTTAGCTCTTTTAGTGGTCTAGTTCACACACTCTTAGCTCTTTTAGTGGTGTTGTTCACACACTCTTAGCTCTTTTAGTGGTGTTGTTCACACACTCTTAGCTCTTTTAGTGGTGTTGTTCACACACTCTTAGCTCTTTTAGTGGTGTTGTTCACACACTCTTAGCTCTTTTAGTGGTGTTGTTCACACACTCTTAGCTCTTTTAGTGGTCTAGTTCACACACTCTTAGCTCTTTTAGTGGTGTTGTTCACACACTCTTAGCTCTTTTAGTGGTGTTGTTCACACACTCTTAGCTCTTTTAGTGGTCTAGTTCACACACTCTTAGCTCTTTTAGTGGTGTTGTTCACACACTCTTAGCTCTTTTAGTGGTCTAGTTCACACACTCTTAGCTCTTTTAGTGGTGTTGTTCACACACTCTTAGCTCTTTTAGTGGTCTAGTTCACACACTCTTAGCTCTTTTAGTGGTGTTGTTCACACACTCTTAGCTCTTTTAGTGGTGTTGTTCACACACTCTTAGCTCTTTTAGTGGTGTTGTTCCCACACTCTTAGCTCTTTTAGTGGTCTAGTTCACACACTCTTAGCTCTTTTAGTGGTGTTCACACACTCTTAGCTCTTTTAGTGGTGTTGTTCACACACTCTTAGCTCTTTTAGTGGTGTTGTTCACACACTCTTAGCTCTTTTAGTGGTGTTGTTCACACACTCTTAGCTCTTTTAGTGGTCTAGTTCACACACTCTTAGCTCTTTTAGTGGTGTTGTTCACACACTCTTAGCTCTTTTAGTGGTCTAGTTCACACACTCTTAGCTCTTTTAGTGGTGTTGTTCACACACTCTTAGCTCTTTTAGTGGTCTAGTTCATACACTCTTAGCTCTTTTAGTGGTGTTGTTCACACACTCTTAGCTCTTTTAGTGGTGTTGTTCACACACTCTTAGCTCTTTTAGTGGTGTTGTTCACACACTCTTAGCTCTTTTAGTGGTGTTCACACACTCTTAGCTCTTTTAGTGGTGTTGTTCACACACTCTTAGCTCTTTTAGTGGTCTAGTTCACACACTCTTAGCTCTTTTAGTGGTGTTGTTCACACACTCTTAGCTCTTTTAGTGGTGTTCACACACTCTTAGCTCTTTTAGTGGTGTTGTTCCCACACTCTTAGCTCTTTTAGTGGTCTAGTTCACACACTCTTAGCTCTTTTAGTGGTGTTGTTCACACACTCTTAGCTCTTTTAGTGGTGTTGTTCACACACTCTTAGCTCTTTTAGTGGTGTTGTTCACACACTCTTAGCTCTTTTAGTGGTGTTGTTCACACACTCTTAGCTCTTTTAGTGGTGTTGTTCACACACTCTTAGCTCTTTTAGTGGTCTAGTTCACACACTCTTAGCTCTTTTAGTGGTGTTGTTCACACACTCTTAGCTCTTTTAGTGGTGTTGTTCACACACTCTTAGCTCTTTTAGTGGTCTAGTTCACACACTCTTAGCTCTTTTAGTGGTGTTGTTCACACACTCTTAGCTCTTTTAGTGGTGTTGTTCACACACTCTTAGCTCTTTTAGTGGTCTAGTTCACACACTCTTAGCTCTTTTAGTGGTGTTGTTCACACACTCTTAGCTCTTTTAGTGGTCTAGTTCACACACTCTTAGCTCTTTTAGTGGTGTTGTTCCCACACTCTTAGCTCTTTTAGTGGTCTAGTTCACACACTCTTAGCTCTTTTAGTGGTGTTGTTCACACACTCTTAGCTCTTTTAGTGGTGTTGTTCACACACTCTTAGCTCTTTTAGTGGTGTTGTTCACACACTCTTAGCTCTTTTAGTGGTCTAGTTCACACACTCTTAGCTCTTTTAGTGGTGTTGTTCACACACTCTTAGCTCTTTTAGTGGTGTTGTTCACACACTCTTAGCTCTTTTAGTGGTGTTGTTCACACACTCTTAGCTCTTTTAGTGGTGTTGTTCACACACTCTTAGCTCTTTTAGTGGTGTTGTTCACACACTCTTAGCTCTTTTATTGGTGTTGTTCACACACTCTTAGCTCTTTTAGTGGTCTAGTTCACACACTCTTAGCTCTTTTAGTGGTGTTGTTCACACACTCTTAGCTCTTTTAGTGGTGTTGTTCACACACTCTTAGCTCTTTTAGTGGTCTAGTTCACACACTCTTAGCTCTTTTAGTGGTGTTGTTCACACACTCTTAGCTCTTTTAGTGGTCTAGTTCACACACTCTTAGCTCTTTTAGTGGTGTTGTTCACACACTCTTAGCTCTTTTAGTGGTCTAGTTCACACACTCTTAGCTCTTTTAGTGGTGTTGTTCACACACTCTTAGCTCTTTTAGTGGTCTAGTTCATACACTCTTAGCTCTTTTAGTGGTGTTGTTCACACACTCTTAGCTCTTTTAGTGGTGTTGTTCACACACTCTTAGCTCTTTTAGTGGTGTTGTTCACACACTCTTAGCTCTTTTAGTGGTGTTCACACACTCTTAGCTCTTTTAGTGGTGTTGTTCACACACTCTTAGCTCTTTTAGTGGTCTAGTTCACACACTCTTAGCTCTTTTAGTGGTGTTGTTCACACACTCTTAGCTCTTTTAGTGGTGTTGTTCACACACTCTTAGCTCTTTTAGTGGTCTAGTTCACACACTCTTAGCTCTTTTAGTGGTGTTGTTCACACACTCTTAGCTCTTTTAGTGGTGTTGTTCACACACTCTTAGCTCTTTTAGTGGTGTTGTTCACACACTCTTAGCTCTTTTAGTGGTCTAGTTCACACACTCTTAGCTCTTTTAGTGGTGTTGTTCACACACTCTTAGCTCTTTTAGTGGTGTTGTTCACACACTCTTAGCTCTTTTAGTGGTCTAGTTCACACACTCTTAGCTCTTTTAGTGGTGTTGTTCACACACTCTTAGCTCTTTTAGTGGTCTAGTTCACACACTCTTAGCTCTTTTAGTGGTGTTGTTCACACACTCTTAGCTCTTTTAGTGGTCTAGTTCACACACTCTTAGCTCTTTTAGTGGTGTTGTTCACACACTCTTAGCTCTTTTAGTGGTCTAGTTCATACACTCTTAGCTCTTTTAGTGGTGTTGTTCACACACTCTTAGCTCTTTTAGTGGTGTTGTTCACACACTCTTAGCTCTTTTAGTGGTGTTGTTCACACACTCTTAGCTCTTTTAGTGGTGTTCACACACTCTTAGCTCTTTTAGTGGTGTTGTTCACACACTCTTAGCTCTTTTAGTGGTCTAGTTCACACACTCTTAGCTCTTTTAGTGGTGTTGTTCACACACTCTTAGCTCTTTTAGTGGTGTTGTTCACACACTCTTAGCTCTTTTAGTGGTCTAGTTCACACACTCTTAGCTCTTTTAGTGGTGTTGTTCACACACTCTTAGCTCTTTTAGTGGTGTTGTTCACACACTCTTAGCTCTTTTAGTGGTGTTGTTCACACACTCTTAGCTCTTTTAGTGGTGTTGTTCACACACTCTTAGCTCTTTTAGTGGTGTTGTTCACACACTCTTAGCTCTTTTAGTGGTGTTGTTCACACACTCTTAGCTCTTTTAGTGGTCTAGTTCACACACTCTTAGCTCTTTTAGTGGTGTTGTTCACACACTCTTAGCTCTTTTAGTGGTCTAGTTCATACACTCTTAGCTCTTTTAGTGGTGTTGTTCACACACTCTTAGCTCTTTTAGTGGTGTTGTTCACACACTCTTAGCTCTTTTAGTGGTGTTGTTCACACACTCTTAGCTCTTTTAGTGGTGTTCACACACTCTTAGCTCTTTTAGTGGTGTTGTTCACACACTCTTAGCTCTTTTAGTGGTGTTGTTCACACACTCTTAGCTCTTTTAGTGGTCTAGTTCACACACTCTTAGCTCTTTTAGTGGTCTAGTTCACACACTCTTAGCTCTTTTAGTGGTCTAGTTCATACACTCTTAGCTCTTTTAGTGGTCTAGTTCACACACTCTTAGCTCTTTTAGTGGTGTTGTTCACACACTCTTAGCTCTTTTAGTGGTGTTGTTCACACACTCTTAGCTCTTATAGTGGTGTTGTTCACACACTCTTAGCTCTTTTAGTGGTGTTGTTCACACACTCTTAGCTCTTTTAGTGGTGTTGTTCACACACTCTTAGCTCTTTTAGTGGTGTTCACACACTCTTAGCTCTTTTAGTGGTGTTGTTCACACACTCTTAGCTCTTTTAGTGGTGTTGTTCACACACTCTTAGCTCTTTTAGTGGTGTTGTTCACACACTCTTAGCTCTTTTAGTGGTCTAGTTCACACACTCTTAGCTCTTTTAGTGGTGTTGTTCACACACTCTTAGCTCTTTTAGTGGTGTTGTTCACACACTCTTAGCTCTTTTAGTGGTCTAGTTCACACACTCTTAGCTCTTTTAGTGGTGTTGTTGACACACTCTTAGCTCTTTTAGTGGTGTTGTTCACACACTCTTAGCTCTTTTAGTGGTCTAGTTCACACACTCTTAGCTCTTTTAGTGGTGTTGTTCACACACTCTTAGCTCTTTTAGTGGTCTAGTTCATACACTCTTAGCTCTTTTAGTGGTGTTGTTCACACACTCTTAGCTCTTTTAGTGGTGTTGTTCACACACTCTTAGCTCTTTTAGTGGTGTTGTTCACACACTCTTAGCTCTTTTAGTGGTGTTGTTCACACACTCTTAGCTCTTTTAGTGGTGTTGTTCACACACTCTTAGCTCTTTTAGTGGTGTTCACACACTCTTAGCTCTTTTAGTGGTGTTGTTCACACACTCTTAGCTCTTTTAGTGGTGTTGTTCACACACTCTTAGCTCTTTTAGTGGTCTAGTTCACACACTCTTAGCTCTTTTAGTGGTGTTGTTCACACACTCTTAGCTCTTTTAGTGGTCTAGTTCACACACTCTTAGCTCTTTTAGTGGTGTTGTTCACACACTCTTAGCTCTTTTAGTGGTCTAGTTCACACACTCTTAGCTCTTTTAGTGGTGTTGTTCACACACTCTTAGCTCTTTTAGTGGTCTAGTTCATACACTCTTAGCTCTTTTAGTGGTGTTGTTCACACACTCTTAGCTCTTTTAGTGGTGTTGTTCACACACTCTTAGCTCTTTTAGTGGTGTTGTTCACACACTCTTAGCTCTTTTAGTGGTGTTCACACACTCTTAGCTCTTTTAGTGGTGTTGTTCACACACTCTTAGCTCTTTTAGTGGTGTTGTTCACACACTCTTAGCTCTTTTAGTGGTCTAGTTCACACACTCTTAGCTCTTTTAGTGGTGTTGTTCACACACTCTTAGCTCTTTTAGTGGTGTTGTTCACACACTCTTAGCTCTTTTAGTGGTGTTCACACACTCTTAGCTCTTTTAGTGATGTTGTTCACACACTCTTAGCTCTTTTAGTGGTGTTGTTCACACACTCTTAGCTCTTTTAGTGGTCTAGTTCACACACTCTTAGCTCTTTTAGTGGTGTTGTTCACACACTCTTAGCTCTTTTAGTGGTGTTGTTCACACACTCTTAGCTCTTTTAGTGGTCTAGTTCACACACTCTTAGCTCTTTTAGTGGTGTTGTTCACACACTCTTAGCTCTTTTAGTGGTCTAGTTCATACACTCTTAGCTCTTTTAGTGGTGTTGTTCACACACTCTTAGCTCTTTTAGTGGTGTTGTTCACACACTCTTAGCTCTTTTAGTGGTGTTGTTCACACACTCTTAGCTCTTTTAGTGGTCTAGTTCACACACTCTTAGCTCTTTTAGTGGTCTAGTTCACACACTCTTAGCTCTTTTAGTGGTGTTGTTCACACACTCTTAGCTCTTTTAGTGGTGTTGTTCACACACTCTTAGCTCTTTTAGTGGTGTTGTTCACACATTCTTAGCTCTTTTAGTGGTCTAGTTCACACACTCTTAGCTCTTTTAGTGGTCTAGTTCATACACTCTTAGCTCTTTTAGTGGTCTAGTTCACACACTCTTAGCTCTTTTAGTGGTGTTGTTCACACACTCTTAGCTCTTTTAGTGGTGTTGTTCCCACACTCTTAGCTCTTTTAGTGGTCTAGTTCACACACTCTTAGCTCTTTTAGTGGTGTTGTTCACACACTCTTAGCTCTTTTAGTGGTGTTGTTCACACACTCTTAGCTCTTTTAGTGGTGTTGTTCACACACTCTTAGCTCTTTTAGTGGTCTAGTTCACACACTCTTAGCTCTTTTAGTGGTGTTGTTCACACACTCTTAGCTCTTTTAGTGGTCTAGTTCACACACTCTTAGCTCTTTTAGTGGTGTTGTTCACACACTCTTAGCTCTTTTAGTGGTGTTGTTCACACACTCTTAGCTCTTTTAGTGGTCTAGTTCACACACTCTTAGCTCTTTTAGTGGTGTTGTTGACACACTCTTAGCTCTTTTAGTGGTGTTGTTCACACACTCTTAGCTCTTTTAGTGGTCTAGTTCACACACTCTTAGCTCTTTTAGTGGTGTTGTTCACACACTCTTAGCTCTTTTAGTGGTCTAGTTCATACACTCTTAGCTCTTTTAGTGGTGTTGTTCACACACTCTTAGCTCTTTTAGTGGTGTTGTTCACACACTCTTAGCTCTTTTAGTGGTGTTGTTCACACACTCTTAGCTCTTTTAGTGGTGTTGTTCACACACTCTTAGCTCTTTTAGTGGTGTTGTTCACACACTCTTAGCTCTTTTAGTGGTGTTCACACACTCTTAGCTCTTTTAGTGGTGTTGTTCACACACTCTTAGCTCTTTTAGTGGTGTTGTTCACACACTCTTAGCTCTTTTAGTGGTCTAGTTCACACACTCTTAGCTCTTTTAGTGGTGTTGTTCACACACTCTTAGCTCTTTTAGTGGTCTAGTTCACACACTCTTAGCTCTTTTAGTGGTGTTGTTCACACACTCTTAGCTCTTTTAGTGGTCTAGTTCACACACTCTTAGCTCTTTTAGTGGTGTTGTTCACACACTCTTAGCTCTTTTAGTGGTCTAGTTCATACACTCTTAGCTCTTTTAGTGGTGTTGTTCACACACTCTTAGCTCTTTTAGTGGTGTTGTTCACACACTCTTAGCTCTTTTAGTGGTGTTGTTCACACACTCTTAGCTCTTTTAGTGGTGTTCACACACTCTTAGCTCTTTTAGTGGTGTTGTTCACACACTCTTAGCTCTTTTAGTGGTGTTGTTCACACACTCTTAGCTCTTTTAGTGGTCTAGTTCACACACTCTTAGCTCTTTTAGTGGTGTTGTTCACACATTCTTAGCTCTTTTAGTGGTCTAGTTCACACACTCTTAGCTCTTTTAGTGGTCTAGTTCATACACTCTTAGCTCTTTTAGTGGTCTAGTTCACACACTCTTAGCTCTTTTAGTGGTGTTGTTCACACACTCTTAGCTCTTTTAGTGGTGTTGTTCCCACACTCTTAGCTCTTTTAGTGGTCTAGTTCACACACTCTTAGCTCTTTTAGTGGTGTTGTTCACACACTCTTATCTCTTTTAGTGGTGTTGTTCACACACTCTTAGCTCTTTTAGTGGTGTTGTTCACACACTCTTAGCTCTTTTAGTGGTCTAGTTCACACACTCTTAGCTCTTTTAGTGGTGTTGTTCACACACTCTTAGCTCTTTTAGTGGTCTAGTTCACACACTCTTAGCTCTTTTAGTGGTGTTGTTCACACACTCTTAGCTCTTTTAGTGATCTAGTTCACACACTCTTAGCTCTTTTAGTGGTCTAGTTCACACACTCTTAGCTCTTTTAGTGGTGTTGTTCACACACTCTTAGCTCTTTTAGTGGTGTTCACACACTCTTAGCTCTTTTAGTGGTGTTGTTCACACACTCTTAGCTCTTTTAGTGGTGTTGTTCACACACTCTTAGCTCTTTTAGTGGTGTTGTTCACACACTCTTAGCTCTTTTAGTGGTCTAGTTCACACACTCTTAGCTCTTTTAGTGGTGTTGTTCACACACTCTTAGCTCTTTTAGTGGTCTAGTTCACACACTCTTAGCTCTTTTAGTGGTGTTGTTCACACACTCTTAGCTCTTTTAGTGGTCTAGTTCATACACTCTTAGCTCTTTTAGTGGTGTTGTTCACACACTCTTAGCTCTTTTAGTGGTGTTGTTCACACACTCTTAGCTCTTTTAGTGGTGTTGTTCACACACTCTTAGCTCTTTTAGTGGTGTTCACACACTCTTAGCTCTTTTAGTGGTGTTGTTCACACACTCTTAGCTCTTTTAGTGGTGTTGTTCACACACTCTTAGCTCTTTTAGTGGTCTAGTTCACACACTCTTAGCTCTTTTAGTGGTGTTGTTCACACACTCTTAGCTCTTTTAGTGGTGTTGTTCACACACTCTTAGCTCTTTTAGTGGTGTTCACACACTCTTAGCTCTTTTAGTGATGTTGTTCACACACTCTTAGCTCTTTTAGTGGTGTTGTTCACACACTCTTAGCTCTTTTAGTGGTCTAGTTCACACACTCTTAGCTCTTTTAGTGGTGTTGTTCACACACTCTTAGCTCTTTTAGTGGTGTTGTTCACACACTCTTAGCTCTTTTAGTGGTCTAGTTCACACACTCTTAGCTCTTTTAGTGGTGTTGTTCACACACTCTTAGCTCTTTTAGTGGTCTAGTTCATACACTCTTAGCTCTTTTAGTGGTGTTGTTCACACACTCTTAGCTCTTTTAGTGGTGTTGTTCACACACTCTTAGCTCTTTTAGTGGTGTTGTTCACACACTCTTAGCTCTTTTAGTGGTCTAGTTCACACACTCTTAGCTCTTTTAGTGGTCTAGTTCACACACTCTTAGCTCTTTTAGTGGTCTAGTTCACACACTCTTAGCTCTTTTAGTGGTGTTGTTCACACACTCTTAGCTCTTTTAGTGGTGTTGTTCACACACTCTTAGCTCTTTTAGTGGTGTTGTTCACACATTCTTAGCTCTTTTAGTGGTCTAGTTCACACACTCTTAGCTCTTTTAGTGGTCTAGTTCATACACTCTTAGCTCTTTTAGTGGTCTAGTTCACACACTCTTAGCTCTTTTAGTGGTGTTGTTCACACACTCTTAGCTCTTTTAGTGGTGTTGTTCCCACACTCTTAGCTCTTTTAGTGGTCTAGTTCACACACTCTTAGCTCTTTTAGTGGTGTTGTTCACACACTCTTAGCTCTTTTAGTGGTGTTGTTCACACACTCTTAGCTCTTTTAGTGGTGTTGTTCCCACACTCTTAGCTCTTTTAGTGGTCTAGTTCACACACTCTTAGCTCTTTTAGTGGTGTTGTTCACACACTCTTAGCTCTTTTAGTGGTGTTGTTCACACACTCTTAGCTCTTTTAGTGGTCTAGTTCACACACTCTTAGCTCTTTTAGTGGTGTTGTTCACACACTCTTAGCTCTTTTAGTGGTGTTGTTCACACACTCTTAGCTCTTTTAGTGGTGTTGTTCACACACTCTTAGCTCTTTTAGTGGTCTAGTTCACACACTCTTAGCTCTTTTAGTGGTGTTGTTCACACACTCTTAGCTCTTTTAGTGGTGTTGTTCACACACTCTTAGCTCTTTTAGTGGTCTAGTTCACACACTCTTAGCTCTTTTAGTGGTGTTGTTCACACACTCTTAGCTCTTTTAGTGGTGTTGTTCACACACTCTTAGCTCTTTTAGTGGTGTTGTTCACACACTCTTAGCTCTTTTAGTGGTGTTGTTCCCACACTCTTAGCTCTTTTAGTGGTCTAGTTCACACACTCTTAGCTCTTTTAGTGGTGTTGTTCACACACTCTTAGCTCTTTTAGTGGTGTTGTTCACACACTCTTAGCTCTTTTAGTGGTATTGTTCACACACTCTTAGCTCTTTTAGTGGTGTTGTTCACACACTCTTAGCTCTTTTAGTGGTCTAGTTCACACACTCTTAGCTCTTTTAGTGGTGTTCACACACTCTTAGCTCTTTTAGTGGTGTTGTTCCCACACTCTTAGCTCTTTTAGTGGTCTAGTTCACACACTCTTAGCTCTTTTAGTGGTCTAGTTCACACACTCTTAGCTCTTTTAGTGGTCTAGTTCATACACTCTTAGCTCTTTTAGTGGTCTAGTTCACACACTCTTAGCTCTTTTAGTGGTGTTGTTCACACACTCTTAGCTCTTTTAGTGGTGTTGTTCACACACTCTTAGCTCTTTTAGTGGTGTTGTTCACACACTCTTAGCTCTTTTAGTGGTGTTCACACACTCTTAGCTCTTTTAGTCGTGTTGTTCACACACTCTTAGCTCTTTTAGTGGTGTTGTTCACACACTCTTAGCTCTTTTAGTGGTGTTGTTCACACACTCTTAGCTCTTTTAGTGGTCTAGTTCACACACTCTTAGCTCTTTTAGTGGTGTTGTTCACACACTCTTAGCTCTTTTAGTGGTGTTGTTCACACACTCTTAGCTCTTTTAGTGGTCTAGTTCACACACTCTTAGCTCTTTTAGTGGTGTTGTTCACACACTCTTAGCTCTTTTAGTGGTCTAGTTCATACACTCTTAGCTCTTTTAGTGGTGTTGTTCACACACTCTTAGCTCTTTTAGTGGTGTTGTTCACACACTCTTAGCTCTTTTAGTGGTGTTGTTCACACACTCTTAGCTCTTTTAGTGGTGTTGTTCACACACTCTTAGCTCTTTTAGTGGTCTAGTTCACACACTCTTAGCTCTTTTAGTGGTCTAGTTCACACACTCTTAGCTCTTTTAGTGGTCTAGTTCATACACTCTTAGCTCTTTTAGTGGTCTAGTTCACACACTCTTAGCTCTTTTAGTGGTGTTGTTCACACACTCTTAGCTCTTTTAGTGGTGTTGTTCACACACTCTTAGCTCTTATAGTGGTGTTGTTCACACACTCTTAGCTCTTTTAGTGGTGTTGTTCACACACTCTTAGCTCTTTTAGTGGTGTTGTTCACACACTCTTAGCTCTTTTAGTGGTGTTCACACACTCTTAGCTCTTTTAGTGGTGTTGTTCACACACTCTTAGCTCTTTTAGTGGTGTTGTTCACACACTCTTAGCTCTTTTAGTGGTGTTGTTCACACACTCTTAGCTCTTTTAGTGGTCTAGTTCACACACTCTTAGCTCTTTTAGTGGTGTTGTTCACACACTCTTAGCTCTTTTAGTGGTGTTGTTCACACACTCTTAGCTCTTTTAGTGGTCTAGTTCACACACTCTTAGCTCTTTTAGTGGTGTTGTTGACACACTCTTAGCTCTTTTAGTGGTGTTGTTCACACACTCTTAGCTCTTTTAGTGGTCTAGTTCACACACTCTTAGCTCTTTTAGTGGTGTTGTTCACACACTCTTAGCTCTTTTAGTGGTCTAGTTCATACACTCTTAGCTCTTTTAGTGGTGTTGTTCACACACTCTTAGCTCTTTTAGTGGTGTTGTTCACACACTCTTAGCTCTTTTAGTGGTGTTGTTCACACACTCTTAGCTCTTTTAGTGGTGTTCACACACTCTTAGCTCTTTTAGTGGTGTTGTTCACACACTCTTAGCTCTTTTAGTGGTGTTGTTCACACACTCTTAGCTCTTTTAGTGGTCTAGTTCACACACTCTTAGCTCTTTTAGTGGTGTTGTTCACACACTCTTAGCTCTTTTAGTGGTCTAGTTCACACACTCTTAGCTCTTTTAGTGGTGTTGTTCACACACTCTTAGCTCTTTTAGTGGTCTAGTTCACACACTCTTAGCTCTTTTAGTGGTGTTGTTCACACACTCTTAGCTCTTTTAGTGGTCTAGTTCATACACTCTTAGCTCTTTTAGTGGTGTTGTTCACACACTCTTAGCTCTTTTAGTGGTGTTGTTCACACACTCTTAGCTCTTTTAGTGGTGTTGTTCACACACTCTTAGCTCTTTTAGTGGTGTTCACACACTCTTAGCTCTTTTAGTGGTGTTGTTCACACACTCTTAGCTCTTTTAGTGGTGTTGTTCACACACTCTTAGCTCTTTTAGTGGTCTAGTTCACACACTCTTAGCTCTTTTAGTGGTGTTGTTCACACACTCTTAGCTCTTTTAGTGGTGTTGTTCACACACTCTTAGCTCTTTTAGTGGTGTTCACACACTCTTAGCTCTTTTAGTGATGTTGTTCACACACTCTTAGCTCTTTTAGTGGTGTTGTTCACACACTCTTAGCTCTTTTAGTGGTCTAGTTCACACACTCTTAGCTCTTTTAGTGGTGTTGTTCACACACTCTTAGCTCTTTTAGTGGTGTTGTTCACACACTCTTAGCTCTTTTAGTGGTCTAGTTCACACACTCTTAGCTCTTTTAGTGGTGTTGTTCACACACTCTTAGCTCTTTTAGTGGTCTAGTTCATACACTCTTAGCTCTTTTAGTGGTGTTGTTCACACACTCTTAGCTCTTTTAGTGGTGTTGTTCACACACTCTTAGCTCTTTTAGTGGTGTTGTTCACACACTCTTAGCTCTTTTAGTGGTCTAGTTCACACACTCTTAGCTCTTTTAGTGGTCTAGTTCACACACTCTTAGCTCTTTTAGTGGTGTTGTTCACACACTCTTAGCTCTTTTAGTGGTGTTGTTCACACACTCTTAGCTCTTTTAGTGGTGTTGTTCACACATTCTTAGCTCTTTTAGTGGTCTAGTTCACACACTCTTAGCTCTTTTAGTGGTCTAGTTCATACACTCTTAGCTCTTTTAGTGGTCTAGTTCACACACTCTTAGCTCTTTTAGTGGTGTTGTTCACACACTCTTAGCTCTTTTAGTGGTGTTGTTCCCACACTCTTAGCTCTTTTAGTGGTCTAGTTCACACACTCTTAGCTCTTTTAGTGGTGTTGTTCACACACTCTTAGCTCTTTTAGTGGTGTTGTTCACACACTCTTAGCTCTTTTAGTGGTGTTGTTCACACACTCTTAGCTCTTTTAGTGGTCTAGTTCACACACTCTTAGCTCTTTTAGTGGTGTTGTTCACACACTCTTAGCTCTTTTAGTGGTCTAGTTCACACACTCTTAGCTCTTTTAGTGGTGTTGTTCACACACTCTTAGCTCTTTTAGTGGTGTTGTTCACACACTCTTAGCTCTTTTAGTGGTCTAGTTCACACACTCTTAGCTCTTTTAGTGGTGTTGTTGACACACTCTTAGCTCTTTTAGTGGTGTTGTTCACACACTCTTAGCTCTTTTAGTGGTCTAGTTCACACACTCTTAGCTCTTTTAGTGGTGTTGTTCACACACTCTTAGCTCTTTTAGTGGTCTAGTTCATACACTCTTAGCTCTTTTAGTGGTGTTGTTCACACACTCTTAGCTCTTTTAGTGGTGTTGTTCACACACTCTTAGCTCTTTTAGTGGTGTTGTTCACACACTCTTAGCTCTTTTAGTGGTGTTGTTCACACACTCTTAGCTCTTTTAGTGGTGTTGTTCACACACTCTTAGCTCTTTTAGTGGTGTTCACACACTCTTAGCTCTTTTAGTGGTGTTGTTCACACACTCTTAGCTCTTTTAGTGGTGTTGTTCACACACTCTTAGCTCTTTTAGTGGTCTAGTTCACACACTCTTAGCTCTTTTAGTGGTGTTGTTCACACACTCTTAGCTCTTTTAGTGGTCTAGTTCACACACTCTTAGCTCTTTTAGTGGTGTTGTTCACACACTCTTAGCTCTTTTAGTGGTCTAGTTCACACACTCTTAGCTCTTTTAGTGGTGTTGTTCACACACTCTTAGCTCTTTTAGTGGTCTAGTTCATACACTCTTAGCTCTTTTAGTGGTGTTGTTCACACACTCTTAGCTCTTTTAGTGGTGTTGTTCACACACTCTTAGCTCTTTTAGTGGTGTTGTTCACACACTCTTAGCTCTTTTAGTGGTGTTCACACACTCTTAGCTCTTTTAGTGGTGTTGTTCACACACTCTTAGCTCTTTTAGTGGTGTTGTTCACACACTCTTAGCTCTTTTAGTGGTCTAGTTCACACACTCTTAGCTCTTTTAGTGGTGTTGTTCACACATTCTTAGCTCTTTTAGTGGTCTAGTTCACACACTCTTAGCTCTTTTAGTGGTCTAGTTCATACACTCTTAGCTCTTTTAGTGGTCTAGTTCACACACTCTTAGCTCTTTTAGTGGTGTTGTTCACACACTCTTAGCTCTTTTAGTGGTGTTGTTCCCACACTCTTAGCTCTTTTAGTGGTCTAGTTCACACACTCTTAGCTCTTTTAGTGGTGTTGTTCACACACTCTTATCTCTTTTAGTGGTGTTGTTCACACACTCTTAGCTCTTTTAGTGGTGTTGTTCACACACTCTTAGCTCTTTTAGTGGTCTAGTTCACACACTCTTAGCTCTTTTAGTGGTCTAGTTCATACACTCTTAGCTCTTTTAGTGGTCTAGTTCACACACTCTTAGCTCTTTTAGTGGTGTTGTTCACACACTCTTAGCTCTTTTAGTGGTGTTGTTCACACACTCTTAGCTCTTTTAGTGGTGTTGTTCACACACTCTTAGCTCTTTTAGTGGTGTTGTTCACACACTCTTAGCTCTTTTAGTGGTCTAGTTCACACACTCTTAGCTCTTTTAGTGGTCTAGTTCACACACTCTTAGCTCTTTTAGTGGTCTAGTTCATACACTCTTAGCTCTTTTAGTGGTCTAGTTCACACACTCTTAGCTCTTTTAGTGGTGTTGTTCACACACTCTTAGCTCTTTTAGTGGTGTTGTTCACACACTCTTAGCTCTTTTAGTGGTGTTGTTCACACACTCTTAGCTCTTTTAGTGGTGTTGTTCACACACTCTTAGCTCTTTTAGTGGTGTTGTTCACACACTCTTAGCTCTTTTAGTGGTGTTCACACACTCTTAGCTCTTTTAGTGGTGTTGTTCACACACTCTTAGCTCTTTTAGTGGTGTTGTTCACACACTCTTAGCTCTTTTAGTGGTGTTGTTCACACACTCTAAGCTCTTTTAGTGGTCTAGTTCACACACTCTTAGCTCTTTTAGTGGTGTTGTTCACACACTCTTAGCTCTTTTAGTGGTGTTGTTCACACACTCTTAGCTCTTTTAGTGGTCTAGTTCACACACTCTTAGCTCTTTTAGTGGTGTTGTTCACACACTCTTAGCTCTTTTAGTGGTGTTGTTCACACACTCTTAGCTCTTTTAGTGGTCTAGTTCACACACTCTTAGCTCTTTTAGTGGTGTTGTTCACACACTCTTAGCTCTTTTAGTGGTCTAGTTCATACACTCTTAGCTCTTTTAGTGGTGTTGTTCACACACTCTTAGCTCTTTTAGTGGTGTTGTTCACACACTCTTAGCTCTTTTAGTGGTGTTGTTCACACACTCTTAGCTCTTTTAGTGGTGTTGTTCACACACTCTTAGCTCTTTTAGTGGTGTTGTTCACACACTCTTAGCTCTTTTAGTGGTGTTCACACACTCTTAGCTCTTTTAGTGGTGTTGTTCACACACTCTTAGCTCTTTTAGTGGTGTTGTTCACACACTCTTAGCTCTTTTAGTGGTCTAGTTCACACACTCTTAGCTCTTTTAGTGGTGTTGTTCACACACTCTTAGCTCTTTTAGTGGTGTTGTTCACACACTCTTAGCTCTTTTAGTGGTCTAGTTCACACACTCTTAGCTCTTTTAGTGGTGTTGTTCACACACTCTTAGCTCTTTTAGTGGTCTAGTTCATACACTCTTAGCTCTTTTAGTGGTGTTGTTCACACACTCTTAGCTCTTTTAGTGGTGTTGTTCACACACTCTTAGCTCTTTTAGTGGTGTTGTTCACACACTCTTAGCTCTTTTAGTGGTGTTCACACACTCTTAGCTCTTTTAGTGGTGTTGTTCACACACTCTTAGCTCTTTTAGTGGTCTAGTTCACACACTCTTAGCTCTTTTAGTGGTGTTGTTCACACACTCTTAGCTCTTTTAGTGGTGTTGTTCACACACTCTTAGCTCTTTTAGTGGTGTTCACACACTCTTAGCTCTTTTAGTGATGTTGTTCACACACTCTTAGCTCTTTTAGTGGTGTTGTTCACACACTCTTAGCTCTTTTAGTGGTCTAGTTCACACACTCTTAGCTCTTTTAGTGGTGTTGTTCACACACTCTTAGCTCTTTTAGTGGTGTTGTTCACACACTCTTAGCTCTTTTAGTGGTCTAGTTCACACACTCTTAGCTCTTTTAGTGGTGTTGTTCACACACTCTTAGCTCTTTTAGTGGTCTAGTTCATACACTCTTAGCTCTTTTAGTGGTGTTGTTCACACACTCTTAGCTCTTTTAGTGGTGTTGTTCACACACTCTTAGCTCTTTTAGTGGTGTTGTTCACACACTCTTAGCTCTTTTAGTGGTCTAGTTCACACACTCTTAGCTCTTTTAGTGGTCTAGTTCACACACTCTTAGCTCTTTTAGTGGTGTTGTTCACACACTCTTAGCTCTTTTAGTGGTGTTGTTCACACACTCTTAGCTCTTTTAGTGGTGTTGTTCACACATTCTTAGCTCTTTTAGTGGTCTAGTTCACACACTCTTAGCTCTTTTAGTGGTCTAGTTCATACACTCTTAGCTCTTTTAGTGGTCTAGTTCACACACTCTTAGCTCTTTTAGTGGTGTTGTTCACACACTCTTAGCTCTTTTAGTGGTGTTGTTCCCACACTCTTAGCTCTTTTAGTGGTCTAGTTCACACACTCTTAGCTCTTTTAGTGGTGTTGTTCACACACTCTTAGCTCTTTTAGTGGTGTTGTTCACACACTCTTAGCTCTTTTAGTGGTGTTGTTCACACACTCTTAGCTCTTTTAGTGGTCTAGTTCACACACTCTTAGCTCTTTTAGTGGTGTTGTTCACACACTCTTAGCTCTTTTAGTGGTGTTGTTCACACACTCTTAGCTCTTTTAGTGGTGTTGTTCACACACTCTTAGCTCTTTTAGTGGTGTTGTTCACACACTCTTAGCTCTTTTAGTGGTCTAGTTCACACACTCTTAGCTCTTTTAGTGGTCTAGTTCACACACTCTTAGCTCTTTTAGTGGTGTTGTTCACACACTCTTAGCTCTTTTAGTGGTGTTGTTCACACACTCTTAGCTCTTTTAGTGGTGTTGTTCACACACTCTTAGCTCTTTTAGTGGTGTTGTTCACACACTCTTAGCTCTTTTAGTGGTGTTGTTCACACACTCTTAGCTCTTTTAGTGGTGTTGTTGACACACTCTTAGCTCTTTTAGTGGTGTTGTTCACACACTCTTAGCTCTTTTAGTGGTGTTGTTCACACACTCTTAGCTCTTTTAGTGGTGTTGTTCACACACTCTTAGCTCTTTTAGTGGTGTTGTTCACACACTCTTAGCTCTTTTAGTGGTGTTGTTCACACACTCTTAGCTCTTTTAGTGGTGTTGTTGACACACTCTTAGCTCTTTTAGTGGTGTTGTTCACACACTCTTAGCTCTTTTAGTGGTCTAGTTCACACACTCTTAGCTCTTTTAGTGGTGTTGTTCACACACTCTTAGCTCTTTTAGTGGTCTAGTTCATACACTCTTAGCTCTTTTAGTGGTGTTGTTCACACACTCTTAGCTCTTTTAGTGGTGTTGTTCACACACTCTTAGCTCTTTTAGTGGTGTTGTTCACACACTCTTAGCTCTTTTAGTGGTGTTGTTCACACACTCTTAGCTCTTTTAGTGGTGTTGTTCACACACTCTTAGCTCTTTTAGTGGTGTTCACACACTCTTAGCTCTTTTAGTGGTGTTGTTCACACACTCTTAGCTCTTTTAGTGGTGTTGTTCACACACTCTTAGCTCTTTTAGTGGTGTTGTTCACACACTCTTAGCTCTTTTAGTGGTCTAGTTCACACACTCTTAGCTCTTTTAGTGGTGTTGTTCACACACTCTTAGCTCTTTTAGTGGTCTAGTTCACACACTCTTAGCTCTTTTAGTGGTGTTGTTCACACACTCTTAGCTCTTTTAGTGGTCTAGTTCATACACTCTTAGCTCTTTTAGTGGTGTTGTTCACACACTCTTAGCTCTTTTAGTGGTGTTGTTCACACACTCTTAGCTCTTTTAGTGGTGTTGTTCACACACTCTTAGCTCTTTTAGTGGTGTTGTTCACACACTCTTAGCTCTTTTAGTGGTCTAGTTCACACACTCTTAGCTCTTTTAGTGGTCTAGTTCATACACTCTTAGCTCTTTTAGTGGTCTAGTTCACACACTCTTAGCTCTTTTAGTGGTGTTGTTCACACACTCTTAGCTCTTTTAGTGGTGTTGTTCACACACTCTTAGCTCTTTTAGTGGTCTAGTTCATACACTCTTAGCTCTTTTAGTGGTGTTGTTCACACACTCTTAGCTCTTTTAGTGGTGTTGTTCACACACTCTTAGCTCTTTTAGTGGTGTTGTTCACACACTCTTAGCTCTTTTAGTGGTGTTGTTCACACACTCTTAGCTCTTTTAGTGGTCTAGTTCACACACTCTTAGCTCTTTTAGTGGTCTAGTTCATACACTCTTAGCTCTTTTAGTGGTCTAGTTCACACACTCTTAGCTCTTTTACTGGTGTTGTTCACACACTCTTAGCTCTTTTAGTGGTGTTGTTCCCACACTCTTAGCTCTTTTAGTGGTCTAGTTCACACACTCTTAGCTCTTTTAGTGGTGTTGTTCACACACTCTTAGCTCTTTTAGTGGTGTTGTTCACACACTCTTAGCTCTTTTAGTGGTGTTGTTCACACACTCTTAGCTCTTTTAGTGGTGTTGTTCACACACTCTTAGCTCTTTTAGTGGTCTAGTTCACACACTCTTAGCTCTTTTAGTGGTCTAGTTCATACACTCTTAGCTCTTTTAGTGGTCTAGTTCACACACTCTTAGCTCTTTTAGTGGTGTTGTTCACACACTCTTAGCTCTTTTAGTGGTGTTGTTCACACACTCTTAGCTCTTTTAGTGGTGTTGTTCACACACTCTTAGCTCTTTTAGTGGTGTTGTTCACACACTCTTAGCTCTTTTAGTGGTGTTGTTCACACACTCTTAGCTCTTTTAGTGGTGTTGTTCACACACTCTTAGCTCTTTTAGTGGTGTTGTTCACACACTCTTAGCTCTTTTAGTGGTGTTGTTCCCACACTCTTAGCTCTTTTAGTGGTCTAGTTCACACACTCTTAGCTCTTTTAGTGGTGTTGTTCACACACTCTTAGCTCTTTTAGTGGTGTTGTTCACACACTCTTAGCTCTTTTAGTGGTATTGTTCACACACTCTTAGCTCTTTTAGTGGTGTTGTTCACACACTCTTAGCTCTTTTAGTGGTCTAGTTCACACACTCTTAGCTCTTTTAGTGGTGTTCACACACTCTTAGCTCTTTTAGTGGTGTTGTTCCCACACTCTTAGCTCTTTTAGTGGTCTGGTTCACACACTCTTAGCTCTTTTAGTGGTCTAGTTCACACACTCTTAGCTCTTTTAGTGGTCTAGTTCATACACTCTTAGCTCTTTTAGTGGTCTAGTTCACACACTCTTAGCTCTTTTAGTGGTGTTGTTCACACACTCTTAGCTCTTTTAGTGGTGTTGTTCACACACTCTTAGCTCTTTTAGTGGTGTTGTTCACACACTCTTAGCTCTTTTAGTGGTGTTGTTCACACACTCTTAGCTCTTTTAGTGGTGTTGTTCACACACTCTTAGCTCTTTTAGTGGTGTTGTTCACACACTCTTAGCTCTTTTAGTGGTGTTCACACACTCTTAGCTCTTTTAGTCGTGTTGTTCACACACTCTTAGCTCTTTTAGTGGTGTTGTTCACACACTCTTAGCTCTTTTAGTGGTGTTGTTCACACACTCTTAGCTCTTTTAGTGGTCTAGTTCACACACTCTTAGCTCTTTTAGTGGTGTTGTTCACACACTCTTAGCTCTTTTAGTGGTGTTGTTCACACACTCTTAGCTCTTTTAGTGGTCTAGTTCACACACTCTTAGCTCTTTTAGTGGTGTTGTTCACACACTCTTAGCTCTTTTAGTGGTCTAGTTCATACACTCTTAGCTCTTTTAGTGGTGTTGTTCACACACTCTTAGCTCTTTTAGTGGTGTTGTTCACACACTCTTAGCTCTTTTAGTGGTGTTGTTCACACACTCTTAGCTCTTTTAGTGGTGTTCACACACTCTTAGCTCTTTTAGTGGTGTTGTTCACACACTCTTAGCTCTTTTAGTGGTGTTGTTCACACACTCTTAGCTCTTTTAGTGGTCTAGTTCACACACTCTTAGCTCTTTTAGTGGTCTAGTTCACACACTCTTAGCTCTTTTAGTGGTCTAGTTCATACACTCTTAGCTCTTTTAGTGGTCTAGTTCACACACTCTTAGCTCTTTTAGTGGTGTTGTTCACACACTCTTAGCTCTTTTAGTGGTGTTGTTCACACACTCTTAGCTCTTTTAGTGGTGTTGTTCACACACTCTTAGCTCTTTTAGTGGTGTTGTTCACACACTCTTAGCTCTTTTAGTGGTGTTCACACACTCTTAGCTCTTTTAGTGGTGTTGTTCACACACTCTTAGCTCTTTTAGTGGTGTTGTTCACACACTCTTAGCTCTTTTAGTGGTGTTGTTCACACACTCTTAGCTCTTTTAGTGGTCTAGTTCACACACT
Source organism: Pimephales promelas (assembly GCF_988280905.1). Taxonomy (NCBI): domain Eukaryota; kingdom Metazoa; phylum Chordata; class Actinopteri; order Cypriniformes; family Leuciscidae; genus Pimephales; species Pimephales promelas. The sequence continues at coordinate 23,171,432 of NC_142770.1, read as the reverse complement.
CTTAGCTCTTTTAGTGGTGTTGTTCACACACTCTTAGCTCTTTTAGTGGTGTTGTTCACACACTCTTAGCTCTTTTAGTGGTCTAGTTCACACACTCTTAGCTCTTTTAGTGGTGTTGTTCACACACTCTTAGCTCTTTTAGTGGTGTTGTTCACACACTCTTAGCTCTTTTAGTGGTCTAGTTCACACACTCTTAGCTCTTTTAGTGGTGTTGTTCACACACTCTTAGCTCTTTTAGTGGTGTTGTTCACACACTCTTAGCTCTTTTAGTGGTGTTGTTCACACACTCTTAGCTCTTTTAGTGGTCTAGTTCACACACTCTTAGCTCTTTTAGTGGTGTTGTTCACACACTCTTAGCTCTTTTAGTGGTGTTGTTCACACACTCTTAGCTCTTTTAGTGGTCTAGTTCACACACTCTTAGCTCTTTTAGTGGTGTTGTTCACACACTCTTAGCTCTTTTAGTGGTGTTGTTCACACACTCTTAGCTCTTTTAGTGGTGTTGTTCACACACTCTTAGCTCTTTTAGTGGTCTAGTTCACACACTCTTAGCTCTTTTAGTGGTCTAGTTCATACACTCTTAGCTCTTTTAGTGGTCTAGTTCACACACTCTTAGCTCTTTTAGTGGTGTTGTTCACACACTCTTAGCTCTTTTAGTGGTGTTGTTCACACACTCTTAGCTCTTTTAGTGGTGTTGTTCACACACTCTTAGCTCTTTTAGTGGTGTTGTTCACACACTCTTAGCTCTTTTAGTGGTGTTGTTCACACACTCTTAGCTCTTTTAGTGGTGTTGTTCACACACTCTTAGCTCTTTTAGTGGTGTTGTTCACACACTCTTAGCTCTTTTAGTGGTGTTGTTCCCACACTCTTAGCTCTTTTAGTGGTCTAGTTCACACACTCTTAGCTCTTTTAGTGGTGTTGTTCACACACTCTTAGCTCTTTTAGTGGTGTTGTTCACACACTCTTAGCTCTTTTAGTGGTATTGTTCACACACTCTTAGCTCTTTTAGTGGTGTTGTTCACACACTCTTAGCTCTTTTAGTGGTCTAGTTCACACACTCTTAGCTCTTTTAGTGGTGTTCACACACTCTTAGCTCTTTTAGTGGTGTTGTTCCCACACTCTTAGCTCTTTTAGTGGTCTGGTTCACACACTCTTAGCTCTTTTAGTGGTCTAGTTCACACACTCTTAGCTCTTTTAGTGGTCTAGTTCATACACTCTTAGCTCTTTTAGTGGTCTAGTTCACACACTCTTAGCTCTTTTAGTGGTGTTGTTCACACACTCTTAGCTCTTTTAGTGGTGTTGTTCACACACTCTTAGCTCTTTTAGTGGTGTTGTTCACACACTCTTAGCTCTTTTAGTGGTGTTGTTCACACACTCTTAGCTCTTTTAGTGGTGTTGTTCACACACTCTTAGCTCTTTTAGTGGTGTTGTTCACACACTCTTAGCTCTTTTAGTGGTGTTCACACACTCTTAGCTCTTTTAGTCGTGTTGTTCACACACTCTTAGCTCTTTTAGTGGTGTTGTTCACACACTCTTAGCTCTTTTAGTGGTGTTGTTCACACACTCTTAGCTCTTTTAGTGGTCTAGTTCACACACTCTTAGCTCTTTTAGTGGTGTTGTTCACACACTCTTAGCTCTTTTAGTGGTGTTGTTCACACACTCTTAGCTCTTTTAGTGGTCTAGTTCACACACTCTTAGCTCTTTTAGTGGTGTTGTTCACACACTCTTAGCTCTTTTAGTGGTCTAGTTCATACACTCTTAGCTCTTTTAGTGGTGTTGTTCACACACTCTTAGCTCTTTTAGTGGTGTTGTTCACACACTCTTAGCTCTTTTAGTGGTGTTGTTCACACACTCTTAGCTCTTTTAGTGGTGTTCACACACTCTTAGCTCTTTTAGTGGTGTTGTTCACACACTCTTAGCTCTTTTAGTGGTGTTGTTCACACACTCTTAGCTCTTTTAGTGGTCTAGTTCACACACTCTTAGCTCTTTTAGTGGTCTAGTTCACACACTCTTAGCTCTTTTAGTGGTCTAGTTCATACACTCTTAGCTCTTTTAGTGGTCTAGTTCACACACTCTTAGCTCTTTTAGTGGTGTTGTTCACACACTCTTAGCTCTTTTAGTGGTGTTGTTCACACACTCTTAGCTCTTTTAGTGGTGTTGTTCACACACTCTTAGCTCTTTTAGTGGTGTTGTTCACACACTCTTAGCTCTTTTAGTGGTGTTCACACACTCTTAGCTCTTTTAGTGGTGTTGTTCACACACTCTTAGCTCTTTTAGTGGTGTTGTTCACACACTCTTAGCTCTTTTAGTGGTGTTGTTCACACACTCTTAGCTCTTTTAGTGGTCTAGTTCACACACTCTTAGCTCTTTTAGTGGTGTTGTTCACACACTCTTAGCTCTTTTAGTGGTGTTGTTCACACACTCTTAGCTCTTTTAGTGGTCTAGTTCACACACTCTTAGCTCTTTTAGTGGTGTTGTTCACACACTCTTAGCTCTTTTAGTGGTGTTGTTCACACACTCTTAGCTCTTTTAGTGGTCTAGTTCACACACTCTTAGCTCTTTTAGTGGTGTTGTTCACACACTCTTAGCTCTTTTAGTGGTGTTGTTCACACACTCTTAGCTCTTTTAGTGGTGTTGTTCACACACTCTTAGCTCTTTTAGTGGTCTAGTTCACACACTCTTAGCTCTTTTAGTGGTGTTGTTCACACACTCTTAGCTCTTTTAGTGGTGTTGTTCACACACTCTTAGCTCTTTTAGTGGTCTAGTTCACACACTCTTAGCTCTTTTAGTGGTGTTGTTCACACACTCTTAGCTCTTTTAGTGGTGTTGTTCACACACTCTTAGCTCTTTTAGTGGTCTAGTTCACACACTCTTAGCTCTTGTAGTGGTGTTGTTCACACACTCTTAGCTCTTTTAGTGGTCTAGTTCATACACTCTTAGCTCTTTTAGTGGTGTTGTTCACACACTCTTAGCTCTTTTAGTGGTGTTGTTCACACACTCTTAGCTCTTTTAGTGGTGTTGTTCACACACTCTTAGCTCTTTTAGTGGTGTTGTTCACACACTCTTAGCTCTTTTAGTGGTGTTCACACACTCTTAGCTCTTTTAGTGGTGTTGTTCACACACTCTTAGCTCTTTTAGTGGTGTTGTTCACACACTCTTAGCTCTTTTAGTGGTCTAGTTCACACACTCTTAGCTCTTTTAGTGGTGTTGTTCACACACTCTTAGCTCTTTTAGTGGTCTAGTTCATACACTCTTAGCTCTTTTAGTGGTGTTGTTCACACACTCTTAGCTCTTTTAGTGGTGTTGTTCACACACTCTTAGCTCTTTTAGTGGTGTTGTTCACACACTCTTAGCTCTTTTAGTGGTGTTGTTCACACACTCTTAGCTCTTTTACTGGTGTTGTTCACACACTCTTAGCTCTTTTAGTGGTGTTGGTCACACACTCTTAGCTCTTTTAGTGGTCTAGTTCACACACTCTTAGCTCTTTTAGTGGTGTTGTTCACACACTCTTAGCTCTTTTAGTGGTGTTGTTCACACACTCTTAGCTCTTTTAGTGGTGTTCACACACTCTTAGCTCTTTTAGTGGTCTAGTTCACACACTCTTAGCTCTTTTAGTGGTGTTGTTCACACACTCTTAGCTCTTTTAGTGGTGTTGTTCACACACTCTTAGCTCTTTTAGTGGTGTTCACACACTCTTAGCTCTTTTAGTGATGTTGTTCACACACTCTTAGCTCTTTTAGTGGTGTTGTTCACACACTCTTAGCTCTTTTAGTGGTCTAGTTCACACACTCTTAGCTCTTTTAGTGGTGTTGTTCATACACTCTTAGCTCTTTTAGTGGTCTAGTTCACACACTCTTAGCTCTTTTAGTGGTGTTGTTCACACACTCTTAGCTCTTTTAGTGGTCTAGTTCACACACTCTTAGCTCTTTTATTGGTGTTGTTCACACACTCTTAGCTCTTTTAGTGGTGTTGTTCACACACTCTTAGCTCTTTTAGTGGTCTAGTTCACACACTCTTAGCTCTTTTAGTGGTGTTGTTCACACACTCTTATCTCTTTTAGTGGTGTTGTTCACACACTCTTAGCTCTTTTAGTGGTGTTGTTCACACACTCTTAGCTCTTTTAGTGGTCTAGTTCACACACTCTTAGCTCTTTTAGTGGTGTTGTTCACACACTCTTAGCTCTTTTAGTGGTGTTCACACACTCTTAGCTCTTTTAGTGATGTTGTTCACACACTCTTAGCTCTTTTAGTGGTGTTGTTCACACACTCTTAGCTCTTTTAGTGGTCTAGTTCACACACTCTTAGCTCTTTTAGTGGTGTTGTTCATACACTCTTAGCTCTTTTAGTGGTCTAGTTCACACACTCTTAGCTCTTTTAGTGGTGTTGTTCACACACTCTTAGCTCTTTTAGTGGTCTAGTTCACACACTCTTAGCTCTTTTATTGGTGTTGTTCACACACTCTTAGCTCTTTTAGTGGTGTTGTTCCCACACTCTTAGCTCTTTTAGTGGTCTAGTTCACACACTCTTAGCTCTTTTAGTGGTGTTGTTCACACACTCTTATCTCTTTTAGTGGTGTTGTTCACACACTCTTAGCTCTTTTAGTGGTGTTGTTCACACACTCTTAGCTCTTTTAGTGGTCTAGTTCACACACTCTTAGCTCTTTTAGTGGTCTAGTTCATACACTCTTAGCTCTTTTAGTGGTCTAGTTCACACACTCTTAGCTCTTTTAGTGGTGTTGTTCACACACTCTTAGCTCTTTTAGTGGTGTTGTTCACACACTCTTAGCTCTTTTAGTGGTGTTGTTCACACACTCTTAGCTCTTTTAGTGGTGTTGTTCACACACTCTTAGCTCTTTTAGTGGTCTAGTTCACACACTCTTAGCTCTTTTAGTGGTCTAGTTCACACACTCTTAGCTCTTTTAGTGGTCTAGTTCATACACTCTTAGCTCTTTTAGTGGTCTAGTTCACACACTCTTAGCTCTTTTAGTGGTGTTGTTCACACACTCTTAGCTCTTTTAGTGGTGTTGTTCACACACTCTTAGCTCTTTTAGTGGTGTTGTTCACACACTCTTAGCTCTTTTAGTGGTGTTGTTCACACACTCTTAGCTCTTTTAGTGGTGTTGTTCACACACTCTTAGCTCTTTTAGTGGTGTTCACACACTCTTAGCTCTTTTAGTGGTGTTGTTCACACACTCTTAGCTCTTTTAGTGGTGTTGTTCACACACTCTTAGCTCTTTTAGTGGTGTTGTTCACACACTCTTAGCTCTTTTAGTGGTGTTGTTCACACACTCTTAGCTCTTTTAGTGGTCTAGTTCACACACTCTTAGCTCTTTTAGTGGTGTTGTTCACACACTCTTAGCTCTTTTAGTGGTGTTGTTCACACACTCTTAGCTCTTTTAGTGGTCTAGTTCACACACTCTTAGCTCTTTTAGTGGTGTTGTTGACACACTCTTAGCTCTTTTAGTGGTGTTGTTCACACACTCTTAGCTCTTTTAGTGGTCTAGTTCACACACTCTTAGCTCTTTTAGTGGTGTTGTTCACACACTCTTAGCTCTTTTAGTGGTCTAGTTCATACACTCTTAGCTCTTTTAGTGGTGTTGTTCACACACTCTTAGCTCTTTTAGTGGTGTTGTTCACACACTCTTAGCTCTTTTAGTGGTGTTGTTCACACACTCTTAGCTCTTTTAGTGGTGTTGTTCACACACTCTTAGCTCTTTTAGTGGTGTTGTTCACACACTCTTAGCTCTTTTAGTGGTGTTCACACACTCTTAGCTCTTTTAGTGGTGTTGTTCACACACTCTTAGCTCTTTTAGTGGTGTTGTTCACACACTCTTAGCTCTTTTAGTGGTCTAGTTCACACACTCAGCTCTTTTAGTGGTGTTGTTCACACACTCTTAGCTCTTTTAGTGGTCTAGTTCACACACTCTTAGCTCTTTTAGTGGTGTTGTTCACACACTCTTAGCTCTTTTAGTGGTCTAGTTCACACACTCTTAGCTCTTTTAGTGGTGTTGTTCACACACTCTTAGCTCTTTTAGTGGTCTAGTTCATACACTCTTAGCTCTTTTAGTGGTGTTGTTCACACACTCTTAGCTCTTTTAGTGGTGTTGTTCACACACTCTTAGCTCTTTTAGTGGTGTTGTTCACACACTCTTAGCTCTTTTAGTGGTGTTCACACACTCTTAGCTCTTTTAGTGGTGTTGTTCACACACTCTTAGCTCTTTTAGTGGTGTTGTTCACACACTCTTAGCTCTTTTAGTGGTCTAGTTCACACACTCTTAGCTCTTTTAGTGGTGTTGTTCACACACTCTTAGCTCTTTTAGTGGTGTTGTTCACACACTCTTAGCTCTTTTAGTGGTGTTCACACACTCTTAGCTCTTTTAGTGATGTTGTTCACACACTCTTAGCTCTTTTAGTGGTGTTGTTCACACACTCTTAGCTCTTTTAGTGGTCTAGTTCACACACTCTTAGCTCTTTTAGTGGTGTTGTTCACACACTCTTAGCTCTTTTAGTGGTGTTGTTCACACACTCTTAGCTCTTTTAGTGGTCTAGTTCACACACTCTTAGCTCTTTTAGTGGTGTTGTTCACACACTCTTAGCTCTTTTAGTGGTCTAGTTCATACACTCTTAGCTCTTTTAGTGGTGTTGTTCACACACTCTTAGCTCTTTTAGTGGTGTTGTTCACACACTCTTAGCTCTTTTAGTGGTGTTGTTCACACACTCTTAGCTCTTTTAGTGGTCTAGTTCACACACTCTTAGCTCTTTTAGTGGTGTTGTTCACACACTCTTAGCTCTTTTAGTGGTGTTGTTCCCACACTCTTAGCTCTTTTAGTGGTCTAGTTCACACACTCTTAGCTCTTTTAGTGGTGTTGTTCACACACTCTTAGCTCTTTTAGTGGTGTTGTTCACACACTCTTAGCTCTTTTAGTGGTGTTGTTCACACACTCTTAGCTCTTTTAGTGGTCTAGTTCACACACTCTTAGCTCTTTTAGTGGTGTTGTTCACACACTCTTAGCTCTTTTAGTGGTGTTGTTCACACACTCTTAGCTCTTTTAGTGGTGTTGTTCACACACTCTTAGCTCTTTTAGTGGTGTTGTTCACACACTCTTAGCTCTTTTAGTGGTCTAGTTCACACACTCTTAGCTCTTTTAGTGGTCTAGTTCACACACTCTTAGCTCTTTTAGTGGTGTTGTTCACACACTCTTAGCTCTTTTAGTGGTGTTGTTCACACACTCTTAGCTCTTTTAGTGGTGTTGTTCACACACTCTTAGCTCTTTTAGTGGTGTTGTTCACACACTCTTAGCTCTTTTAGTGGTGTTGTTCACACACTCTTAGCTCTTTTAGTGGTGTTGTTGACACACTCTTAGCTCTTTTAGTGGTGTTGTTCACACACTCTTAGCTCTTTTAGTGGTGTTGTTCACACACTCTTAGCTCTTTTAGTGGTGTTGTTCACACACTCTTAGCTCTTTTAGTGGTGTTGTTCACACACTCTTAGCTCTTTTAGTGGTGTTGTTGACACACTCTTAGCTCTTTTAGTGGTGTTGTTCACACACTCTTAGCTCTTTTAGTGGTCTAGTTCACACACTCTTAGCTCTTTTAGTGGTGTTGTTCACACACTCTTAGCTCTTTTAGTGGTCTAGTTCATACACTCTTAGCTCTTTTAGTGGTGTTGTTCACACACTCTTAGCTCTTTTAGTGGTGTTGTTCACACACTCTTAGCTCTTTTAGTGGTGTTGTTCACACACTCTTAGCTCTTTTAGTGGTGTTGTTCACACACTCTTAGCTCTTTTAGTGGTGTTGTTCACACACTCTTAGCTCTTTTAGTGGTGTTCACACACTCTTAGCTCTTTTAGTGGTGTTGTTCACACACTCTTAGCTCTTTTAGTGGTGTTGTTCACACACTCTTAGCTCTTTTAGTGGTGTTGTTCACACACTCTTAGCTCTTTTAGTGGTGTTGTTCACACACTCTTAGCTCTTTTAGTGGTGTTGTTCACACACTCTTAGCTCTTTTAGTGGTCTAGTTCACACACTCTTAGCTCTTTTAGTGGTGTTGTTCACACACTCTTAGCTCTTTTAGTGGTCTAGTTCACACACTCTTAGCTCTTTTAGTGGTGTTGTTCACACACTCTTAGCTCTTTTAGTGGTCTAGTTCATACACTCTTAGCTCTTTTAGTGGTGTTGTTCACACACTCTTAGCTCTTTTAGTGGTGTTGTTCACACACTCTTAGCTCTTTTAGTGGTGTTGTTCACACACTCTTAGCTCTTTTAGTGGTGTTCACACACTCTTAGCTCTTTTAGTGGTGTTGTTCACACACTCTTAGCTCTTTTAGTGGTGTTGTTCACACACTCTTAGCTCTTTTAGTGGTCTAGTTCACACACTCTTAGCTCTTTTAGTGGTGTTGTTCACACACTCTTAGCTCTTTTAGTGGTGTTGTTCACACACTCTTAGCTCTTTTAGTGGTCTAGTTCACACACTCTTAGCTCTTTTAGTGGTGTTGTTGACACACTCTTAGCTCTTTTAGTGGTGTTGTTCACACACTCTTAGCTCTTTTAGTGGTCTAGTTCACACACTCTTAGCTCTTTTAGTGGTGTTGTTCACACACTCTTAGCTCTTTTAGTGGTCTAGTTCATACACTCTTAGCTCTTTTAGTGGTGTTGTTCACACACTCTTAGCTCTTTTAGTGGTGTTGTTCACACACTCTTAGCTCTTTTAGTGGTGTTGTTCACACACTCTTAGCTCTTTTAGTGGTGTTGTTCACACACTCTTAGCTCTTTTAGTGGTGTTGTTCACACACTCTTAGCTCTTTTAGTGGTGTTCACACACTCTTAGCTCTTTTAGTGGTGTTGTTCACACACTCTTAGCTCTTTTAGTGGTGTTGTTCACACACTCTTAGCTCTTTTAGTGGTCTAGTTTACACACTCTTAGCTCTTTTAGTGGTGTTCACACACTCTTAGCTCTTTTAGTGGTGTTGTTCCCACACTCTTAGCTCTTTTAGTGGTCTAGTTCACACACTCTTAGCTCTTTTAGTGGTCTAGTTCACACACTCTTAGCTCTTTTAGTGGTCTAGTTCATACACTCTTAGCTCTTTTAGTGGTCTAGTTCACACACTCTTAGCTCTTTTAGTGGTGTTTTTCACACACTCTTAGCTCTTTTAGTGGTGTTGTTCACACACTCTTAGCTCTTTTAGTGGTGTTGTTCACACACTCTTAGCTCTTTTAGTGGTGTTGTTCACACACTCTTAGCTCTTTTAGTGGTGTTGTTCACACACTCTTAGCTCTTTTAGTGGTGTTCACACACTCTTAGCTCTTTTAGTCGTGTTGTTCACACACTCTTAGCTCTTTTAGTGGTGTTGTTCACACACTCTTAGCTCTTTTAGTGGTGTTGTTCACACACTCTTAGCTCTTTTAGTGGTCTAGTTCACACACTCTTAGCTCTTTTAGTGGTGTTGTTCACACACTCTTAGCTCTTTTAGTGGTGTTGTTCACACACTCTTAGCTCTTTTAGTGGTCTAGTTCACACACTCTTAGCTCTTTTAGTGGTGTTGTTCACACACTCTTAGCTCTTTTAGTGGTCTAGTTCATACACTCTTAGCTCTTTTAGTGGTGTTGTTCACACACTCTTAGCTCTTTTAGTGGTGTTGTTCACACACTCTTAGCTCTTTTAGTGGTGTTGTTCACACACTCTTAGCTCTTTTAGTGGTGTTCACACACTCTTAGCTCTTTTAGTGGTGTTGTTCACACACTCTTAGCTCTTTTAGTGGTGTTGTTCACACACTCTTAGCTCTTTTAGTGGTCTAGTTCACACACTCTTAGCTCTTTTAGTGGTCTAGTTCACACACTCTTAGCTCTTTTAGTGGTCTAGTTCATACACTCTTAGCTCTTTTAGTGGTCTAGTTCACACACTCTTAGCTCTTTTAGTGGTGTTGTTCACACACTCTTAGCTCTTTTAGTGGTGTTGTTCACACACTCTTAGCTCTTTTAGTGGTCTAGTTCATACACTCTTAGCTCTTTTAGTGGTGTTGTTCACACACTCTTAGCTCTTTTAGTGGTGTTGTTCACACACTCTTAGCTCTTTTAGTGGTGTTGTTCACACACTCTTAGCTCTTTTAGTGGTGTTGTTCACACACTCTTAGCTCTTTTAGTGGTGTTCACACACTCTTAGCTCTTTTAGTGGTGTTGTTCACACACTCTTAGCTCTTTTAGTGGTGTTGTTCACACACTCTTAGCTCTTTTAGTGGTGTTGTTCACACACTCTTAGCTCTTTTAGTGGTCTAGTTCACACACTCTTAGCTCTTTTAGTGGTGTTGTTCACACACTCTTAGCTCTTTTAGTGGTGTTGTTCACACACTCTTAGATCTTTTAGTGGTCTAGTTCACACACTCTTAGCTCTTTTAGTGGTGTTGTTCACACACTCTTAGCTCTTTTAGTGGTCTAGTTCATACACTCTTAGCTCTTTTAGTGGTGTTGTTCACACACTCTTAGCTCTTTTAGTGGTGTTGTTCACACACTCTTAGCTCTTTTAGTGGTGTTGTTCACACACTCTTAGCTCTTTTAGTGGTGTTGTTCACACACTCTTAGCTCTTTTAGTGGTGTTGTTCACACACTCTTAGCTCTTTTAGTGGTGTTGTTCACACACTCTTAGCTCTTTTAGTGGTCTAGTTCACACACTCTTAGCTCTTTTAGTGGTGTTGTTCACACACTCTTAGCTCTTTTAGTGGTCTAGTTCATACACTCTTAGCTCTTTTAGTGGTGTTGTTCACACACTCTTAGCTCTTTTAGTGGTCTAGTTCACACACTCTTAGCTCTTTTAGTGGTGTTGTTCACACACTCTTGGCTCTTTTAGTGGTGTTGTTCACACACTCTTAGCTCTTTTAGTGGTGTTGTTCACACACTCTTAGCTCTTTTAGTGGTGTTCACACACTCTTAGCTCTTTTAGTGGTGTTGTTCACACACTCTTAGCTCTTTTAGTGGTGTTGTTCACACACTCTTAGCTCTTTTAGTGGTGTTGTTCACACACTCTTAGCTCTTTTAGTGATCTAGTTCACACACTCTTAGCTCTTTTAGTGGTCTAGTTCACACACTCTTAGCTCTTTTAGTGGTGTTGTTCACACACTCTTAGCTCTTTTAGTGGTCTAGTTCACACACTCTTAGCTCTTTTAGTGGTGTTGTTCACACACTCTTAGCTCTTTTAGTGGTGTTGTTCCACTCTTAGCTCTTTTAGTGGTCTAGTTCACACACTCTTAGCTCTTTTAGTGGTGTTGTTCACACACTCTTAGCTCTTTTAGTGGTGTTGTTCACACACTCTTAGCTCTTTTAGTGGTGTTGTTCACACACTCTTAGCTCTTTTAGTGGTGTTGTTCACACACTCTTAGCTCTTTTAGTGGTCTAGTTCACACACTCTTAGCTCTTTTAGTGGTCTAGTTCACACACTCTTAGCTCTTTTAGTGGTGTTGTTCACACACTCTTAGCTCTTTTAGTGGTGTTGTTCACACACTCTTAGCTCTTTTAGTGGTGTTGTTCACACACTCTTAGCTCTTTTAGTGGTCTAGTTCACACACTCTTAGCTCTTTTAGTGGTCTAGTTCATACACTCTTAGCTCTTTTAGTGGTCTAGTTCACACACTCTTAGCTCTTTAGGTGGTGTTGTTCACACACTCTTAGCTCTTTTAGTGGTGTTGTTCCCACACTCTTAGCTCTTTTAGTGGTCTAGTTCACACACTCTTAGCTCTTTTAGTGGTGTTGTTCACACACTCTTAGCTCTTTTAGTGGTGTTGTTCACACACTCTTAGCTCTTTTAGTGGTGTTGTTCACACACTCTTAGCTCTTTTAGTGGTGTTGTTCACACACTCTTAGCTCTTTTAGTGGTCTAGTTCACACACTCTTAGCTCTTTTAGTGGTCTAGTTCATACACTCTTAGCTCTTTTAGTGGTCTAGTTCACACACTCTTAGCTCTTTTAGTGGTGTTGTTCACACACTCTTAGCTCTTTTAGTGGTGTTGTTCACACACTCTTAGCTCTTTTAGTGGTGTTGTTCACACACTCTTAGCTCTTTTAGTGGTGTTGTTCACACACTCTTAGCTCTTTTAGTGGTGTTGTTCACACACTCTTAGCTCTTTTAGTGGTGTTGTTCACACACTCTTAGCTCTTTTAGTGGTGTTGTTCCCACACTCTTAGCTCTTTTAGTGGTCTAGTTCACACACTCTTAGCTCTTTTAGTGGTGTTGTTCACACACTCTTAGCTCTTTTAGTGGTGTTGTTCACACACTCTTAGCTCTTTTAGTGGTATTGTTCACACACTCTTAGCTCTTTTAGTGGTGTTGTTCACACACTCTTAGCTCTTTTAGTGGTCTAGTTCACACACTCTTAGCTCTTTTAGTGGTGTTGTTCACACACTCTTAGCTCTTTTAGTGGTGTTGTTCACACACTCTTAGATCTTTTAGTGGTCTAGTTCACACACTCTTAGCTCTTTTAGTGGTGTTGTTCACACACTCTTAGCTCTTTTAGTGGTCTAGTTCATACACTCTTAGCTCTTTTAGTGGTCTAGTTCACACACTCTTAGCTCTTTTAGTGGTGTTGTTCACACACTCTTAGCTCTTTTAGTGGTGTTGTTCACACACTCTTAGCTCTTTTAGTGGTGTTGTTCACACACTCTTAGCTCTTTTAGTGGTGTTCACACACTCTTAGCTCTTTTAGTCGTGTTGTTCACACACTCTTAGCTCTTTTAGTGGTGTTGTTCACACACTCTTAGCTCTTTTAGTGGTGTTGTTCACACACTCTTAGCTCTTTTAGTGGTCTAGTTCACACACTCTTAGCTCTTTTAGTGGTGTTGTTCACACACTCTTAGCTCTTTTAGTGGTGTTGTTCACACACTCTTAGCTCTTTTAGTGGTCTAGTTCACACACTCTTAGCTCTTTTAGTGGTCTAGTTCACACACTCTTAGCTCTTTTAGTGGTCTAGTTCATACACTCTTAGCTCTTTTAGTGGTGTTGTTCACACACTCTTAGCTCTTTTAGTGGTGTTGTTCACACACTCTTAGCTCTTTTAGTGGTGTTGTTCACACACTCTTAGCTCTTTTAGTGGTGTTGTTCACACACTCTTAGCTCTTTTAGTGGTGTTGTTCACACACTCTTAGCTCTTTTAGTGGTCTAGTTCACACACTCTTAGCTCTTTTAGTGGTCTAGTTCACACACTCTTAGCTCTTTTAGTGGTCTAGTTCATACACTCTTAGCTCTTTTAGTGGTCTAGTTCACACACTCTTAGCTCTTTTAGTGGTGTTGTTCACACACTCTTAGCTCTTTTAGTGGTGTTGTTCACACACTCTTAGCTCTTTTAGTGGTGTTGTTCACACACTCTTAGCTCTTTTAGTGGTGTTGTTCACACACTCTTAGCTCTTTTAGTGGTGTTGTTCACACACTCTTAGCTCTTTTAGTGGTGTTCACACACTCTTAGCTCTTTTAGTGGTGTTGTTCACACACTCTTAGCTCTTTTAGTGGTGTTGTTCACACACTCTTAGCTCTTTTAGTGGTGTTGTTCACACACTCTTAGCTCTTTTAGTGGTCTAGTTCACACACTCTTAGCTCTTTTAGTGGTGTTGTTCACACACTCTTAGCTCTTTTAGTGGTGTTGTTCACACACTCTTAGCTCTTTTAGTGGTCTAGTTCACACACTCTTAGCTCTTTTAGTGGTGTTGTTGACACACTCTTAGCTCTTTTAGTGGTGTTGTTCACACACTCTTAGCTCTTTTAGTGGTCTAGTTCACACACTCTTAGCTCTTTTAGTGGTGTTGTTCACACACTCTTAGCTCTTTTAGTGGTCTAGTTCATACACTCTTAGCTCTTTTAGTGGTGTTGTTCACACACTCTTAGCTCTTTTAGTGGTGTTGTTCACACACTCTTAGCTCTTTTAGTGGTGTTGTTCACACACTCTTAGCTCTTTTAGTGGTGTTGTTCACACACTCTTAGCTCTTTTAGTGGTGTTGTTCACACACTCTTAGCTCTTTTAGTGGTGTTCACACACTCTTAGCTCTTTTAGTGGTGTTGTTCACACACTCTTAGCTCTTTTAGTGGTGTTGTTCACACACTCTTAGCTCTTTTAGTGGTCTAGTTCACACACTCTTAGCTCTTTTAGTGGTGTTGTTCACACACTCTTAGCTCTTTTAGTGGTCTAGTTCACACGCTCTTAACTCTTTTAGTGGTGTTGTTCACACACTCTTAGCTCTTTTAGTGGTCTAGTTCACACACTCTTAGCTCTTTTAGTGGTGTTGTTCACACACTCTTAGCTCTTTTAGTGGTCTAGTTCATACACTCTTAGCTCTTTTAGTGGTGTTGTTCACACACTCTTAGCTCTTTTAGTGGTGTTGTTCACACACTCTTAGCTCTTTTAGTGGTGTTGTTCACACACTCTTAGCTCTTTTAGTGGTGTTCACACACTCTTAGCTCTTTTAGTGGTGTTGTTCACACACTCTTAGCTCTTTTAGTGGTGTTGTTCACACACTCTTAGCTCTTTTAGTGGTCTAGTTCACACACTCTTAGCTCTTTTAGTGGTGTTGTTCACACACTCTTAGCTCTTTTAGTGGTGTTGTTCACACACTCTTAGCTCTTTTAGTGGTGTTCACACACTCTTAGCTCTTTTAGTGATGTTGTTCACACACTCTTAGCTCTTTTAGTGGTGTTGTTCACACACTCTTAGCTCTTTTAGTGGTCTAGTTCACACACTCTTAGCTCTTTTAGTGGTGTTGTTCACACACTCTTAGCTCTTTTAGTGGTGTTGTTCACACACTCTTAGCTCTTTTAGTGGTCTAGTTCACACACTCTTAGCTCTTTTAGTGGTGTTGTTCACACACTCTTAGCTCTTTTAGTGGTCTAGTTCATACACTCTTAGCTCTTTTAGTGGTGTTGTTCACACACTCTTAGCTCTTTTAGTGGTGTTGTTCACACACTCTTAGCTCTTTTAGTGGTGTTGTTCACACACTCTTAGCTCTTTTAGTGGTCTAGTTCACACACTCTTAGCTCTTTTAGTGGTCTAGTTCACACACTCTTAGCTCTTTTAGTGGTGTTGTTCACACACTCTTAGCTCTTTTAGTGGTGTTGTTCACACACTCTTAGCTCTTTTAGTGGTGTTGTTCACACATTCTTAGCTCTTTTAGTGGTCTAGTTCACACACTCTTAGCTCTTTTAGTGGTCTAGTTCATACACTCTTAGCTCTTTTAGTGGTCTAGTTCACACACTCTTAGCTCTTTTAGTGGTGTTGTTCACACACTCTTAGCTCTTTTAGTGGTGTTGTTCCCACACTCTTAGCTCTTTTAGTGGTCTAGTTCACACACTCTTAGCTCTTTTAGTGGTGTTGTTCACACACTCTTAGCTCTTTTAGTGGTGTTGTTCACACACTCTTAGCTCTTTTAGTGGTGTTGTTCACACACTCTTAGCTCTTTTAGTGGTCTAGTTCACACACTCTTAGCTCTTTTAGTGGTGTTGTTCACACACTCTTAGCTCTTTTAGTGGTGTTGTTCACACACTCTTAGCTCTTTTAGTGGTGTTGTTCACACACTCTTAGCTCTTTTAGTGGTGTTGTTCACACACTCTTAGCTCTTTTAGTGGTCTAGTTCACACACTCTTAGCTCTTTTAGTGGTGTTGTTCACACACTCTTAGCTCTTTTAGTGGTGTTGTTCACACACTCTTAGCTCTTTTAGTGGTGTTGTTGACACACTCTTAGCTCTTTTAGTGGTGTTGTTCACACACTCTTAGCTCTTTTAGTGGTGTTGTTCACACACTCTTAGCTCTTTTAGTGGTGTTGTTCACACACTCTTAGCTCTTTTAGTGGTGTTGTTCACACACTCTTAGCTCTTTTAGTGGTGTTGTTCACACACTCTTAGCTCTTTTAGTGGTGTTTGTTCACACACTCTTAGCTCTTTTAGTGGTCTAGTTCACACACTCTTAGCTCTTTTAGTGGTGTTGTTCACACACTCTTAGCTCTTTTAGTGGTCTAGTTCATACACTCTTAGCTCTTTTAGTGGTGTTGTTCACACACTCTTAGCTCTTTTAGTGGTGTTGTTCACACACTCTTAGCTCTTTTAGTGGTGTTGTTCACACACTCTTAGCTCTTTTAGTGGTGTTGTTCACACACTCTTAGCTCTTTTAGTGGTGTTCACACACTCTTAGCTCTTTTAGTGGTGTTGTTCACACACTCTTAGCTCTTTTAGTGGTGTTGTTCACACACTCTTAGCTCTTTTAGTGGTGTTGTTCACACACTCTTAGCTCTTTTAGTGGTCTAGTTCACACACTCTTAGCTCTTTTAGTGGTGTTGTTCACACACTCTTAGCTCTTTTAGTGGTCTAGTTCACACACTCTTAGCTCTTTTAGTGGTGTTGTTCACACACTCTTAGCTCTTTTAGTGGTCTAGTTCATACACTCTTAGCTCTTTTAGTGGTGTTGTTCACACACTCTTAGCTCTTTTAGTGGTGTTGTTCACACACTCTTAGCTCTTTTAGTGGTGTTGTTCACACACTCTTAGCTCTTTTAGTGGTGTTCACACACTCTTAGCTCTTTTAGTGGTGTTGTTCACACACTCTTAGCTCTTTTAGTGGTGTTGTTCACACACTCTTAGCTCTTTTAGTGGTCTAGTTCACACACTCTTAGCTCTTTTAGTGGTGTTGTTCACACACTCTTAGCTCTTTTAGTGGTGTTGTTCACACACTCTTAGCTCTTTTAGTGGTGTTCACACACTCTTAGCTCTTTTAGTGATGTTGTTCACACACTCTTAGCTCTTTTAGTGGTGTTGTTCACACACTCTTAGCTCTTTTAGTGGTCTAGTTCACACACTCTTAGCTCTTTTAGTGGTGTTGTTCACACACTCTTAGCTCTTTTAGTGGTGTTGTTCACACACTCTTAGCTCTTTTAGTGGTCTAGTTCACACACTCTTAGCTCTTTTAGTGGTGTTGTTCACACACTCTTAGCTCTTTTAGTGGTCTAGTTCATACACTCTTAGCTCTTTTAGTGGTGTTGTTCACACACTCTTAGCTCTTTTAGTGGTGTTGTTCACACACTCTTAGCTCTTTTAGTGGTGTTGTTCACACACTCTTAGCTCTTTTAGTGGTCTAGTTCACACACTCTTAGCTCTTTTAGTGGTCTAGTTCACACACTCTTAGCTCTTTTAGTGGTGTTGTTCACACACTCTTAGCTCTTTTAGTGGTGTTGTTCACACACTCTTAGCTCTTTTAGTGGTGTTGTTCACACATTCTTAGCTCTTTTAGTGGTCTAGTTCACACACTCTTAGCTCTTTTAGTGGTCTAGTTCATACACTCTTAGCTCTTTTAGTGGTCTAGTTCACACACTCTTAGCTCTTTTAGTGGTGTTGTTCACACACTCTTAGCTCTTTTAGTGGTGTTGTTCCCACACTCTTAGCTCTTTTAGTGGTCTAGTTCACACACTCTTAGCTCTTTTAGTGGTGTTGTTCACACACTCTTAGCTCTTTTAGTGGTGTTGTTCACACACTCTTAGCTCTTTTAGTGGTGTTGTTCCCACACTCTTAGCTCTTTTAGTGGTCTAGTTCACACACTCTTAGCTCTTTTAGTGGTGTTGTTCACACACTCTTAGCTCTTTTAGTGGTGTTGTTCACACACTCTTAGCTCTTTTAGTGGTCTAGTTCACACACTCTTAGCTCTTTTAGTGGTGTTGTTCACACACTCTTAGCTCTTTTAGTGGTGTTGTTCACACACTCTTAGCTCTTTTAGTGGTGTTGTTCACACACTCTTAGCTCTTTTAGTGGTCTAGTTCACACACTCTTAGCTCTTTTAGTGGTGTTGTTCACACACTCTTAGCTCTTTTAGTGGTGTTGTTCACACACTCTTAGCTCTTTTAGTGGTCTAGTTCACACACTCTTAGCTCTTTTAGTGGTGTTGTTCACACACTCTTAGCTCTTTTAGTGGTGTTGTTCACACACTCTTAGCTCTTTTAGTGGTGTTGTTCACACACTCTTAGCTCTTTTAGTGGTGTTGTTCCCACACTCTTAGCTCTTTTAGTGGTCTAGTTCACACACTCTTAGCTCTTTTAGTGGTGTTGTTCACACACTCTTAGCTCTTTTAGTGGTGTTGTTCACACACTCTTAGCTCTTTTAGTGGTATTGTTCACACACTCTTAGCTCTTTTAGTGGTGTTGTTCACACACTCTTAGCTCTTTTAGTGGTCTAGTTCACACACTCTTAGCTCTTTTAGTGGTGTTCACACACTCTTAGCTCTTTTAGTGGTGTTGTTCCCACACTCTTAGCTCTTTTAGTGGTCTAGTTCACACACTCTTAGCTCTTTTAGTGGTCTAGTTCACACACTCTTAGCTCTTTTAGTGGTCTAGTTCATACACTCTTAGCTCTTTTAGTGGTCTAGTTCACACACTCTTAGCTCTTTTAGTGGTGTTGTTCACACACTCTTAGCTCTTTTAGTGGTGTTGTTCACACACTCTTAGCTCTTTTAGTGGTGTTGTTCACACACTCTTAGCTCTTTTAGTGGTGTTCACACACTCTTAGCTCTTTTAGTCGTGTTGTTCACACACTCTTAGCTCTTTTAGTGGTGTTGTTCACACACTCTTAGCTCTTTTAGTGGTGTTGTTCACACACTCTTAGCTCTTTTAGTGGTCTAGTTCACACACTCTTAGCTCTTTTAGTGGTGTTGTTCACACACTCTTAGCTCTTTTAGTGGTGTTGTTCACACACTCTTAGCTCTTTTAGTGGTCTAGTTCACACACTCTTAGCTCTTTTAGTGGTGTTGTTCACACACTCTTAGCTCTTTTAGTGGTCTAGTTCATACACTCTTAGCTCTTTTAGTGGTGTTGTTCACACACTCTTAGCTCTTTTAGTGGTGTTGTTCACACACTCTTAGCTCTTTTAGTGGTGTTGTTCACACACTCTTAGCTCTTTTAGTGGTGTTCACACACTCTTAGCTCTTTTAGTGGTGTTGTTCACACACTCTTAGCTCTTTTAGTGGTGTTGTTCACACACTCTTAGCTCTTTTAGTGGTCTAGTTCACACACTCTTAGCTCTTTTAGTGGTCTAGTTCACACACTCTTAGCTCTTTTAGTGGTCTAGTTCATACACTCTTAGCTCTTTTAGTGGTCTAGTTCACACACTCTTAGCTCTTTTAGTGGTGTTGTTCACACACTCTTAGCTCTTTTAGTGGTGTTGTTCACACACTCTTAGCTCTTTTAGTGGTGTTGTTCACACACTCTTAGCTCTTTTAGTGGTGTTGTTCACACACTCTTAGCTCTTTTAGTGGTGTTGTTCACACACTCTTAGCTCATTTAGTGGTGTTCACACACTCTTAGCTCTTTTAGTGGTGTTGTTCACACACTCTTAGCTCTTTTAGTGGTGTTGTTCACACACTCTTAGCTCTTTTAGTGGTGTTGTTCACACACTCTTAGCTCTTTTAGTGGTCTAGTTCACACACTCTTAGCTCTTTTAGTGGTGTTGTTCACACACTCTTAGCTCTTTTAGTGGTGTTGTTCACACACTCTTAGCTCTTTTAGTGGTCTAGTTCACACAGTCTTAGCTCTTTTAGTGGTGTTGTTGACACACTCTTAGCTCTTTTAGTGGTGTTGTTCACACACTCTTAGCTCTTTTAGTGGTCTAGTTCACACAGTCTTAGCTCTTTTAGTGGTGTTGTTGACACACTCTTAGCTCTTTTAGTGGTGTTCACACACTCTTAGCTCTTTTAGTGGTCTAGTTCACACACTCTTAGCTCTTTTAGTGGTGTTGTTCACACACTCTTAGCTCTTTTAGTGGTCTAGTTCATACACTCTTAGCTCTTTTAGTGGTGTTGTTCACACACTCTTAGCTCTTTTAGTGGTGTTGTTCACACACTCTTAGCTCTTTTAGTGGTGTTGTTCACACACTCTTAGCTCTTTTAGTGGTGTTGTTCACACACTCTTAGCTCTTTTAGTGGTGTTGTTCACACACTCTTAGCTCTTTTAGTGGTGTTCACACACTCTTAGCTCTTTTAGTGGTGTTGTTCACACACTCTTAGCTCTTTTAGTGGTGTTGTTCACACACTCTTAGCTCTTTTAGTGGTCTAGTTCACACACTCTTAGCTCTTTTAGTGGTGTTGTTCACACACTCTTAGCTCTTTTAGTGGTCTAGTTCACACACTCTTAGCTCTTTTAGTGGTGTTGTTCACACACTCTTAGCTCTTTTAGTGGTCTAGTTCACACACTCTTAGCTCTTTTAGTGGTGTTGTTCACACACTCTTAGCTCTTTTAGTGGTCTAGTTCATACACTCTTAGCTCTTTTAGTGGTGTTGTTCACACACTCTTAGCTCTTTTAGTGGTGTTGTTCACACACTCTTAGCTCTTTTAGTGGTGTTGTTCACACACTCTTAGCTCTTTTAGTGGTGTTCACACACTCTTAGCTCTTTTAGTGGTGTTGTTCACACACTCTTAGCTCTTTTAGTGGTGTTGTTCACACACTCTTAGCTCTTTTAGTGGTCTAGTTCACACACTCTTAGCTCTTTTAGTGGTGTTGTTCACACACTCTTAGCTCTTTTAGTGGTGTTGTTCACACACTCTTAGCTCTTTTAGTGGTGTTCACACACTCTTAGCTCTTTTAGTGATGTTGTTCACACACTCTTAGCTCTTTTAGTGGTGTTGTTCACACACTCTTAGCTCTTTTAGTGGTCTAGTTCACACACTCTTAGCTCTTTTAGTGGTGTTGTTCACACACTCTTAGCTCTTTTAGTGGTGTTGTTCACACACTCTTAGCTCTTTTAGTGGTCTAGTTCACACACTCTTAGCTCTTTTAGTGGTGTTGTTCACACACTCTTAGCTCTTTTAGTGGTCTAGTTCATACACTCTTAGCTCTTTTAGTGGTGTTGTTCACACACTCTTAGCTCTTTTAGTGGTGTTGTTCACACACTCTTAGCTCTTTTAGTGGTGTTGTTCACACACTCTTAGCTCTTTTAGTGGTCTAGTTCACACACTCTTAGCTCTTTTAGTGGTCTAGTTCACACACTCTTAGCTCTTTTAGTGGTGTTGTTCACACACTCTTAGCTCTTTTAGTGGTGTTGTTCACACACTCTTAGCTCTTTTAGTGGTGTTGTTCACACATTCTTAGCTCTTTTAGTGGTCTAGTTCACACACTCTTAGCTCTTTTAGTGGTCTAGTTCATACACTCTTAGCTCTTTTAGTGGTCTAGTTCACACACTCTTAGCTCTTTTAGTGGTGTTGTTCACACACTCTTAGCTCTTTTAGTGGTGTTGTTCCCACACTCTTAGCTCTTTTAGTGGTCTAGTTCACACACTCTTAGCTCTTTTAGTGGTGTTGTTCACACACTCTTAGCTCTTTTAGTGGTGTTGTTCACACACTCTTAGCTCTTTTAGTGGTGTTGTTCACACACTCTTAGCTCTTTTAGTGGTCTAGTTCACACACTCTTAGCTCTTTTAGTGGTGTTGTTCACACACTCTTAGCTCTTTTAGTGGTGTTGTTCACACACTCTTAGCTCTTTTAGTGGTGTTGTTCACACACTCTTAGCTCTTTTAGTGGTGTTGTTCACACACTCTTAGCTCTTTTAGTGGTCTAGTTCACACACTCTTAGCTCTTTTAGTGGTCTAGTTCACACACTCTTAGCTCTTTTAGTGGTGTTGTTCACACACTCTTAGCTCTTTTAGTGGTGTTGTTCACACACTCTTAGCTCTTTTAGTGGTGTTGTTCACACACTCTTAGCTCTTTTAGTGGTGTTGTTCACACACTCTTAGCTCTTTTAGTGGTGTTGTTCACACACTCTTAGCTCTTTTAGTGGTGTTGTTGACACACTCTTAGCTCTTTTAGTGGTGTTGTTCACACACTCTTAGCTCTTTTAGTGGTGTTGTTCACACACTCTTAGCTCTTTTAGTGGTGTTGTTCACACACTCTTAGCTCTTTTAGTGGTGTTGTTCACACACTCTTAGCTCTTTTAGTGGTGTTGTTGACACACTCTTAGCTCTTTTAGTGGTGTTGTTCACACACTCTTAGCTCTTTTAGTGGTCTAGTTCACACACTCTTAGCTCTTTTAGTGGTGTTGTTCACACACTCTTAGCTCTTTTAGTGGTCTAGTTCATACACTCTTAGCTCTTTTAGTGGTGTTGTTCACACACTCTTAGCTCTTTTAGTGGTGTTGTTCACACACTCTTAGCTCTTTTAGTGGTGTTGTTCACACACTCTTAGCTCTTTTAGTGGTGTTGTTCACACACTCTTAGCTCTTTTAGTGGTGTTGTTCACACACTCTTAGCTCTTTTAGTGGTGTTCACACACTCTTAGCTCTTTTAGTGGTGTTGTTCACACACTCTTAGCTCTTTTAGTGGTGTTGTTCACACACTCTTAGCTCTTTTAGTGGTGTTGTTCACACACTCTTAGCTCTTTTAGTGGTCTAGTTCACACACTCTTAGCTCTTTTAGTGGTGTTGTTCACACACTCTTAGCTCTTTTAGTGGTCTAGTTCACACACTCTTAGCTCTTTTAGTGGTGTTGTTCACACACTCTTAGCTCTTTTAGTGGTCTAGTTCATACACTCTTAGCTCTTTTAGTGGTGTTGTTCACACACTCTTAGCTCTTTTAGTGGTGTTGTTCACACACTCTTAGCTCTTTTAGTGGTGTTGTTCACACACTCTTAGCTCTTTTAGTGGTGTTCACACACTCTTAGCTCTTTTAGTGGTGTTGTTCACACACTCTTAGCTCTTTTAGTGGTGTTGTTCACACACTCTTAGCTCTTTTAGTGGTCTAGTTCACACACTCTTAGCTCTTTTAGTGGTGTTGTTCACACACTCTTAGCTCTTTTAGTGGTGTTGTTCACACACTCTTAGCTCTTTTAGTGGTGTTCACACACTCTTAGCTCTTTTAGTGATGTTGTTCACACACTCTTAGCTCTTTTAGTGGTGTTGTTCACACACTCTTAGCTCTTTTAGTGGTCTAGTTCACACACTCTTAGCTCTTTTAGTGGTGTTGTTCACACACTCTTAGCTCTTTTAGTGGTGTTGTTCACACACTCTTAGCTCTTTTAGTGGTCTAGTTCACACACTCTTAGCTCTTTTAGTGGTGTTGTTCACACACTCTTAGCTCTTTTAGTGGTCTAGTTCATACACTCTTAGCTCTTTTAGTGGTGTTGTTCACACACTCTTAGCTCTTTTAGTGGTGTTGTTCACACACTCTTAGCTCTTTTAGTGGTGTTGTTCACACACTCTTAGCTCTTTTAGTGGTCTAGTTCACACACTCTTAGCTCTTTTAGTGGTCTAGTTCACACACTCTTAGCTCTTTTAGTGGTGTTGTTCACACACTCTTAGCTCTTTTAGTGGTGTTGTTCACACACTCTTAGCTCTTTTAGTGGTGTTGTTCACACATTCTTAGCTCTTTTAGTGGTCTAGTTCACACACTCTTAGCTCTTTTAGTGGTCTAGTTCATACACTCTTAGCTCTTTTAGTGGTCTAGTTCACACACTCTTAGCTCTTTTAGTGGTGTTGTTCACACACTCTTAGCTCTTTTAGTGGTGTTGTTCCCACACTCTTAGCTCTTTTAGTGGTCTAGTTCACACACTCTTAGCTCTTTTAGTGGTGTTGTTCACACACTCTTAGCTCTTTTAGTGGTGTTGTTCACACACTCTTAGCTCTTTTAGTGGTGTTGTTCCCACACTCTTAGCTCTTTTAGTGGTGTTGTTCACACACTCTTAGCTCTTTTAGTGGTGTTGTTCACACACTCTTAGCTCTTTTAGTGGTGTTGTTCACACACTCTTAGCTCTTTTAGTGGTCTAGTTCACACACTCTTAGCTCTTTTAGTGGTGTTGTTCACACACTCTTAGCTCTTTTAGTGGTGTTGTTCACACACTCTTAGCTCTTTTAGTGGTGTTGTTCACACACTCTTAGCTCTTTTAGTGGTGTTGTTCACACACTCTTAGCTCTTTTAGTGGTCTAGTTCACACACTCTTAGCTCTTTTAGTGGTCTAGTTCACACACTCTTAGCTCTTTTAGTGGTGTTGTTCACACACTCTTAGCTCTTTTAGTGGTGTTGTTCACACACTCTTAGCTCTTTTAGTGGTGTTGTTCACACACTCTTAGCTCTTTTAGTGGTGTTGTTCACACACTCTTAGCTCTTTTAGTGGTGTTGTTCACACACTCTTAGCTCTTTTAGTGGTGTTGTTCACACACTCTTAGCTCTTTTAGTGGTGTTGTTCCCACACTCTTAGCTCTTTTAGTGGTCTAGTTCACACACTCTTAGCTCTTTTAGTGGTGTTGTTCACACACTCTTAGCTCTTTTAGTGGTGTTGTTCACACACTCTTAGCTCTTTTAGTGGTATTGTTCACACACTCTTAGCTCTTTTAGTGGTGTTGTTCACACACTCTTAGCTCTTTTAGTGGTCTAGTTCACACACTCTTAGCTCTTTTAGTGGTGTCCACACACTCTTAGCTCTTTTAGTGGTGTTGTTCCCACACTCTTAGCTCTTTTAGTGGTCTAGTTCACACACTCTTAGCCCTTTTAGTGGTCTAGTTCACACACTCTTAGCTCTTTTAGTGGTCTAGTTCATACACTCTTAGCTCTTTTAGTGGTCTAGTTCACACACTCTTAGCTCTTTTAGTGGTGTTGTTCACACACTCTTAGCTCTTTTAGTGGTGTTGTTCACACACTCTTAGCTCTTTTAGTGGTGTTGTTCACACACTCTTAGCTCTTTTAGTGGTGTTGTTCACACACTCTTAGCTCTTTTAGTGGTGTTGTTCACACACTCTTAGCTCTTTTAGTGGTGTTGTTCACACACTCTTAGCTCTTTTAGTGGTGTTCACACACTCTTAGCTCTTTTAGTGGTCTAGTTCATACACTCTTAGCTCTTTTAGTGGTCTAGTTCACACACTCTTAGCTCTTTTAGTGGTGTTGTTCACACACTCTTAGCTCTTTTAGTGGTGTTGTTCACACACTCTTAGCTCTTTTAGTGGTGTTGTTCACACACTCTTAGCTCTTTTAGTGGTGTTCACACACTCTTAGCTCTTTTAGTCGTGTTGTTCACACACTCTTAGCTCTTTTAGTGGTGTTGTTCACACACTCTTAGCTCTTTTAGTGGTGTTGTTCACACACTCTTAGCTCTTTTAGTGGTCTAGTTCACACACTCTTAGCTCTTTTAGTGGTGTTGTTCACACACTCTTAGCTCTTTTAGTGGTGTTGTTCACACACTCTTAGCTCTTTTAGTGGTCTAGTTCACACACTCTTAGCTCTTTTAGTGGTGTTGTTCACACACTCTTAGCTCTTTTAGTGGTCTAGTTCACACACTCTTAGCTCTTTTAGTGGTCTAGTTCATACACTCTTAGCTCTTTTAGTGGTGTTGTTCACACACTCTTAGCTCTTTTAGTGGTGTTGTTCACACACTCTTAGCTCTTTTAGTGGTGTTGTTCACACACTCTTAGCTCTTTTAGTGGTGTTCACACACTCTTAGCTCTTTTAGTGGTGTTGTTCACACACTCTTAGCTCTTTTAGTGGTGTTGTTCACACACTCTTAGCTCTTTTAGTGGTCTAGTTCACACACTCTTAGCTCTTTTAGTGGTCTAGTTCACACACTCTTAGCTCTTTTAGTGGTCTAGTTCATACACTCTTAGCTCTTTTAGTGGTCTAGTTCACACACTCTTAGCTCTTTTAGTGGTGTTGTTCACACACTCTTAGCTCTTTTAGTGGTGTTGTTCACACACTCTTAGCTCTTTTAGTGGTGTTGTTCACACACTCTTAGCTCTTTTAGTGGTGTTGTTCACACACTCTTAGCTCTTTTAGTGGTGTTGTTCACACACTCTTAGCTCTTTTAGTGGTGTTCACACACTCTTAGCTCTTTTAGTGGTGTTGTTCACACACTCTTAGCTCTTTTAGTGGTGTTGTTCACACACTCTTAGCTCTTTTAGTGGTGTTGTTCACACACTCTTAGCTCTTTTAGTGGTCTAGTTCACACACTCTTAGCTCTTTTAGTGGTGTTGTTCACACACTCTTAGCTCTTTTAGTGGTGTTGTTCACACACTCTTAGCTCTTTTAGTGGTCTAGTTCACACACTCTTAGCTCTTTTAGTGGTGTTGTTGACACACTCTTAGCTCTTTTAGTGGTGTTGTTCACACACTCTTAGCTCTTTTAGTGGTCTAGTTCACACACTCTTAGCTCTTTTAGTGGTGTTGTTCACACACTCTTAGCTCTTTTAGTGGTCTAGTTCATACACTCTTAGCTCTTTTAGTGGTGTTGTTCACACACTCTTAGCTCTTTTAGTGGTGTTGTTCACACACTCTTAGCTCTTTTAGTGGTGTTGTTCACACACTCTTAGCTCTTTTAGTGGTGTTGTTCACACACTCTTAGCTCTTTTAGTGGTGTTGTTCACACACTCTTAGCTCTTTTAGTGGTGTTCACACACTCTTAGCTCTTTTAGTGGTGTTGTTCACACACTCTTAGCTCTTTTAGTGGTGTTGTTCACACACTCTTAGCTCTTTTAGTGGTCTAGTTCACACACTCTTAGCTCTTTTAGTGGTGTTGTTCACACACTCTTAGCTCTTTTAGTGGTCTAGTTCACACACTCTTAGCTCTTTTAGTGGTGTTGTTCACACACTCTTAGCTCTTTTAGTGGTCTAGTTCACACACTCTTAGCTCTTTTAGTGGTGTTGTTCACACACTCTTAGCTCTTTTAGTGGTCTAGTTCATACACTCTTAGCTCTTTTAGTGGTGTTGTTCACACACTCTTAGCTCTTTTAGTGGTGTTGTTCACACACTCTTAGCTCTTTTAGTGGTGTTGTTCACACACTCTTAGCTCTTTTAGTGGTGTTCACACACTCTTAGCTCTTTTAGTGGTGTTGTTCACACACTCTTAGCTCTTTTAGTGGTGTTGTTCACACACTCTTAGCTCTTTTAGTGGTCTAGTTCACACACTCTTAGCTCTTTTAGTGGTGTTGTTCACACACTCTTAGCTCTTTTAGTGGTGTTGTTCACACACTCTTAGCTCTTTTAGTGGTGTTCACACACTCTTAGCTCTTTTAGTGATGTTGTTCACACACTCTTAGCTCTTTTAGTGGTGTTGTTCACACACTCTTAGCTCTTTTAGTGGTCTAGTTCACACACTCTTAGCTCTTTTAGTGGTGTTGTTCACACACTCTTAGCTCTTTTAGTGGTGTTGTTCACACACTCTTAGCTCTTTTAGTGGTGTTGTTCACACACTCTTAGCTCTTTTAGTGGTGTTCACACACTCTTAGCTCTTTTAGTGGTGTTGTTCACACACTCTTAGCTCTTTTAGTGGTGTTGTTCACACACTCTTAGCTCTTTTAGTGGTCTAGTTCACACACTCTTAGCTCTTTTAGTGGTGTTGTTCACACACTCTTAGCTCTTTTAGTGGTGTTGTTCACACACTCTTAGCTCTTTTAGTGGTGTTCACACACTCTTAGCTCTTTTAGTGATGTTGTTCACACACTCTTAGCTCTTTTAGTGGTGTTGTTCACACACTCTTAGCTCTTTTAGTGGTCTAGTTCACACACTCTTAGCTCTTTTAGTGGTGTTGTTCACACACTCTTAGCTCTTTTAGTGGTGTTGTTCACACACTCTTAGCTCTTTTAGTGGTCTAGTTCACACACTCTTAGCTCTTTTAGTGGTGTTGTTCACACACTCTTAGCTCTTTT
The DNA here is from genome assembly GCF_988280905.1 of Pimephales promelas. Lineage (NCBI taxonomy): Eukaryota > Metazoa > Chordata > Actinopteri > Cypriniformes > Leuciscidae > Pimephales > Pimephales promelas. Next base: position 23,143,827 of record NC_142770.1, on the reverse strand, counting down.
AGTGGTCTAGTTCATACACTCTTAGCTCTTTTAGTGGTGTTGTTCACACACTCTTAGCTCTTTTAGTGGTGTTGTTCACACACTCTTAGCTCTTTTAGTGGTGTTGTTCACACACTCTTAGCTCTTTTAGTGGTCTAGTTCACACACTCTTAGCTCTTTTAGTGGTCTAGTTCACACACTCTTAGCTCTTTTAGTGGTGTTGTTCACACACTCTTAGCTCTTTTAGTGGTGTTGTTCACACACTCTTAGCTCTTTTAGTGGTGTTGTTCACACATTCTTAGCTCTTTTAGTGGTCTAGTTCACACACTCTTAGCTCTTTTAGTGGTCTAGTTCATACACTCTTAGCTCTTTTAGTGGTCTAGTTCACACACTCTTAGCTCTTTTAGTGGTGTTGTTCACACACTCTTAGCTCTTTTAGTGGTGTTGTTCCCACACTCTTAGCTCTTTTAGTGGTCTAGTTCACACACTCTTAGCTCTTTTAGTGGTGTTGTTCACACACTCTTAGCTCTTTTAGTGGTGTTGTTCACACACTCTTAGCTCTTTTAGTGGTGTTGTTCCCACACTCTTAGCTCTTTTAGTGGTCTAGTTCACACACTCTTAGCTCTTTTAGTGGTGTTGTTCACACACTCTTAGCTCTTTTAGTGGTGTTGTTCACACACTCTTAGCTCTTTTAGTGGTCTAGTTCACACACTCTTAGCTCTTTTAGTGGTGTTGTTCACACACTCTTAGCTCTTTTAGTGGTGTTGTTCACACACTCTTAGCTCTTTTAGTGGTGTTGTTCACACACTCTTAGCTCTTTTAGTGGTCTAGTTCACACACTCTTAGCTCTTTTAGTGGTGTTGTTCACACACTCTTAGCTCTTTTAGTGGTGTTGTTCACACACTCTTAGCTCTTTTAGTGGTCTAGTTCACACACTCTTAGCTCTTTTAGTGGTGTTGTTCACACACTCTTAGCTCTTTTAGTGGTGTTGTTCACACACTCTTAGCTCTTTTAGTGGTGTTGTTCACACACTCTTAGCTCTTTTAGTGGTGTTGTTCCCACACTCTTAGCTCTTTTAGTGGTCTAGTTCACACACTCTTAGCTCTTTTAGTGGTGTTGTTCACACACTCTTAGCTCTTTTAGTGGTGTTGTTCACACACTCTTAGCTCTTTTAGTGGTATTGTTCACACACTCTTAGCTCTTTTAGTGGTGTTGTTCACACACTCTTAGCTCTTTTAGTGGTCTAGTTCACACACTCTTAGCTCTTTTAGTGGTGTTCACACACTCTTAGCTCTTTTAGTGGTGTTGTTCCCACACTCTTAGCTCTTTTAGTGGTCTAGTTCACACACTCTTAGCTCTTTTAGTGGTCTAGTTCACACACTCTTAGCTCTTTTAGTGGTCTAGTTCATACACTCTTAGCTCTTTTAGTGGTCTAGTTCACACACTCTTAGCTCTTTTAGTGGTGTTGTTCACACACTCTTAGCTCTTTTAGTGGTGTTGTTCACACACTCTTAGCTCTTTTAGTGGTGTTGTTCACACACTCTTAGCTCTTTTAGTGGTGTTCACACACTCTTAGCTCTTTTAGTCGTGTTGTTCACACACTCTTAGCTCTTTTAGTGGTGTTGTTCACACACTCTTAGCTCTTTTAGTGGTGTTGTTCACACACTCTTAGCTCTTTTAGTGGTCTAGTTCACACACTCTTAGCTCTTTTAGTGGTGTTGTTCACACACTCTTAGCTCTTTTAGTGGTGTTGTTCACACACTCTTAGCTCTTTTAGTGGTCTAGTTCACACACTCTTAGCTCTTTTAGTGGTGTTGTTCACACACTCTTAGCTCTTTTAGTGGTCTAGTTCATACACTCTTAGCTCTTTTAGTGGTGTTGTTCACACACTCTTAGCTCTTTTAGTGGTGTTGTTCACACACTCTTAGCTCTTTTAGTGGTGTTGTTCACACACTCTTAGCTCTTTTAGTGGTGTTCACACACTCTTAGCTCTTTTAGTGGTGTTGTTCACACACTCTTAGCTCTTTTAGTGGTGTTGTTCACACACTCTTAGCTCTTTTAGTGGTCTAGTTCACACACTCTTAGCTCTTTTAGTGGTCTAGTTCACACACTCTTAGCTCTTTTAGTGGTCTAGTTCATACACTCTTAGCTCTTTTAGTGGTCTAGTTCACACACTCTTAGCTCTTTTAGTGGTGTTGTTCACACACTCTTAGCTCTTTTAGTGGTGTTGTTCACACACTCTTAGCTCTTTTAGTGGTGTTGTTCACACACTCTTAGCTCTTTTAGTGGTGTTGTTCACACACTCTTAGCTCTTTTAGTGGTGTTGTTCACACACTCTTAGCTCTTTTAGTGGTGTTCACACACTCTTAGCTCTTTTAGTGGTGTTGTTCACACACTCTTAGCTCTTTTAGTGGTGTTGTTCACACACTCTTAGCTCTTTTAGTGGTGTTGTTCACACACTCTTAGCTCTTTTAGTGGTCTAGTTCACACACTCTTAGCTCTTTTAGTGGTGTTGTTCACACACTCTTAGCTCTTTTAGTGGTGTTGTTCACACACTCTTAGCTCTTTTAGTGGTCTAGTTCACACAGTCTTAGCTCTTTTAGTGGTGTTGTTGACACACTCTTAGCTCTTTTAGTGGTGTTGTTCACACACTCTTAGCTCTTTTAGTGGTCTAGTTCACACACTCTTAGCTCTTTTAGTGGTGTTGTTCACACACTCTTAGCTCTTTTAGTGGTCTAGTTCATACACTCTTAGCTCTTTTAGTGGTGTTGTTCACACACTCTTAGCTCTTTTAGTGGTGTTGTTCACACACTCTTAGCTCTTTTAGTGGTGTTGTTCACACACTCTTAGCTCTTTTAGTGGTGTTGTTCACACACTCTTAGCTCTTTTAGTGGTGTTCACACACTCTTAGCTCTTTTAGTGGTGTTGTTCACACACTCTTAGCTCTTTTAGTGGTGTTGTTCACACACTCTTAGCTCTTTTAGTGGTCTAGTTCACACACTCTTAGCTCTTTTAGTGGTGTTGTTCACACACTCTTAGCTCTTTTAGTGGTCTAGTTCACACACTCTTAGCTCTTTTAGTGGTGTTGTTCACACACTCTTAGCTCTTTTAGTGGTCTAGTTCACACACTCTTAGCTCTTTTAGTGGTGTTGTTCACACACTCTTAGCTCTTTTAGTGGTCTAGTTCATACACTCTTAGCTCTTTTAGTGGTGTTGTTCACACACTCTTAGCTCTTTTAGTGGTGTTGTTCACACACTCTTAGCTCTTTTAGTGGTGTTGTTCACACACTCTTAGCTCTTTTAGTGGTGTTCACACACTCTTAGCTCTTTTAGTGGTGTTGTTCACACACTCTTAGCTCTTTTAGTGGTGTTGTTCACACACTCTTAGCTCTTTTAGTGGTCTAGTTCACACACTCTTAGCTCTTTTAGTGGTGTTGTTCACACACTCTTAGCTCTTTTAGTGGTGTTGTTCACACACTCTTAGCTCTTTTAGTGGTGTTCACACACTCTTAGCTCTTTTAGTGATGTTGTTCACACACTCTTAGCTCTTTTAGTGGTGTTGTTCACACACTCTTAGCTCTTTTAGTGGTCTAGTTCACACACTCTTAGCTCTTTTAGTGGTGTTGTTCACACACTCTTAGCTCTTTTAGTGGTGTTGTTCACACACTCTTAGCTCTTTTAGTGGTCTAGTTCACACACTCTTAGCTCTTTTAGTGGTGTTGTTCACACACTCTTAGCTCTTTTAGTGGTCTAGTTCATACACTCTTAGCTCTTTTAGTGGTGTTGTTCACACACTCTTAGCTCTTTTAGTGGTGTTGTTCACACACTCTTAGCTCTTTTAGTGGTGTTGTTCACACACTCTTAGCTCTTTTAGTGGTCTAGTTCACACACTCTTAGCTCTTTTAGTGGTCTAGTTCACACACTCTTAGCTCTTTTAGTGGTGTTGTTCACACACTCTTAGCTCTTTTAGTGGTGTTGTTCACACACTCTTAGCTCTTTTAGTGGTGTTGTTCACACATTCTTAGCTCTTTTAGTGGTCTAGTTCACACACTCTTAGCTCTTTTAGTGGTCTAGTTCATACACTCTTAGCTCTTTTAGTGGTCTAGTTCACACACTCTTAGCTCTTTTAGTGGTGTTGTTCACACACTCTTAGCTCTTTTAGTGGTGTTGTTCCCACACTCTTAGCTCTTTTAGTGGTCTAGTTCACACACTCTTAGCTCTTTTAGTGGTGTTGTTCACACACTCTTAGCTCTTTTAGTGGTGTTGTTCACACACTCTTAGCTCTTTTAGTGGTGTTGTTCACACACTCTTAGCTCTTTTAGTGGTCTAGTTCACACACTCTTAGCTCTTTTAGTGGTGTTGTTCACACACTCTTAGCTCTTTTAGTGGTGTTGTTCACACACTCTTAGCTCTTTTAGTGGTGTTGTTCACACACTCTTAGCTCTTTTAGTGGTCTAGTTCACACACTCTTAGCTCTTTTAGTGGTGTTGTTCACACACTCTTAGCTCTTTTAGTGGTGTTGTTCACACACTCTTAGCTCTTTTAGTGGTGTTGTTCACACACTCTTAGCTCTTTTAGTGGTGTTGTTCACACACTCTTAGCTCTTTTAGTGGTGTTGTTCACACACTCTTAGCTCTTTTAGTGGTGTTGTTCACACACTCTTAGCTCTTTTAGTGGTGTTGTTGACACACTCTTAGCTCTTTTAGTGGTGTTGTTCACACACTCTTAGCTCTTTTAGTGGTGTTGTTCACACACTCTTAGCTCTTTTAGTGGTGTTGTTCACACACTCTTAGCTCTTTTAGTGGTGTTGTTCACACACTCTTAGCTCTTTTAGTGGTGTTGTTGACACACTCTTAGCTCTTTTAGTGGTGTTGTTCACACACTCTTAGCTCTTTTAGTGGTCTAGTTCACACACTCTTAGCTCTTTTAGTGGTGTTGTTCACACACTCTTAGCTCTTTTAGTGGTCTAGTTCATACACTCTTAGCTCTTTTAGTGGTGTTGTTCACACACTCTTAGCTCTTTTAGTGGTGTTGTTCACACACTCTTAGCTCTTTTAGTGGTGTTGTTCACACACTCTTAGCTCTTTTAGTGGTGTTGTTCACACACTCTTAGCTCTTTTAGTGGTGTTGTTCACACACTCTTAGCTCTTTTAGTGGTCTAGTTCACACACTCTTAGCTCTTTTAGTGGTGTTGTTCACACACTCTTAGCTCTTTTAGTGGTCTAGTTCATACACTCTTAGCTCTTTTAGTGGTGTTGTTCACACACTCTTAGCTCTTTTAGTGGTCTAGTTCATACACTCTTAGCTCTTTTAGTGGTGTTGTTCACACACTCTTAGCTCTTTTAGTGGTGTTGTTCACACACTCTTAGCTCTTTTAGTGGTGTTGTTCACACACTCTTAGCTCTTTTAGTGGTGTTGTTCACACACTCTTAGCTCTTTTAGTGGTGTTGTTCACACACTCTTAGCTCTTTTAGTGGTGTTGTTGACACACTCTTAGCTCTTTTAGTGGTGTTGTTCACACACTCTTAGCTCTTTTAGTGGTCTAGTTCACACACTCTTAGCTCTTTTAGTGGTGTTGTTCACACACTCTTAGCTCTTTTAGTGGTCTAGTTCATACACTCTTAGCTCTTTTAGTGGTGTTGTTCACACACTCTTAGCTCTTTTAGTGGTGTTCACACACTCTTAGCTCTTTTAGTGGTGTTGTTCACACACTCTTAGCTCTTTTAGTGGTGTTGTTCACACACTCTTAGCTCTTTTAGTGGTGTTGTTCACACACTCTTAGCTCTTTTAGTGGTCTAGTTCACACACTCTTAGCTCTTTTAGTGGTGTTGTTCACACACTCTTAGCTCTTTTAGTGGTCTAGTTCACACACTCTTAGCTCTTTTAGTGGTGTTGTTCACACACTCTTAGCTCTTTTAGTGGTCTAGTTCATACACTCTTAGCTCTTTTAGTGGTGTTGTTCAAACACTCTTAGCTCTTTTAGTGGTGTTGTTCACACACTCTTAGCTCTTTTAGTGGTGTTGTTCACACACTCTTAGCTCTTTTAGTGGTGTTCACACACTCTTAGCTCTTTTAGTGGTGTTGTTCACACACTCTTAGCTCTTTTAGTGGTGTTGTTCACACACTCTTAGCTCTTTTAGTGGTCTAGTTCACACACTCTTAGCTCTTTTAGTGGTGTTGTTCACACACTCTTAGCTCTTTTAGTGGTGTTGTTCACACACTCTTAGCTCTTTTAGTGGTGTTCACACACTCTTAGCTCTTTTAGTGATGTTGTTCACACACTCTTAGCTCTTTTAGTGGTGTTGTTCACACACTCTTAGCTCTTTTAGTGGTCTAGTTCACACACTCTTAGCTCTTTTAGTGGTGTTGTTCACACACTCTTAGCTCTTTTAGTGGTGTTGTTCACACACTCTTAGCTCTTTTAGTGGTCTAGTTCACACACTCTTAGCTCTTTTAGTGGTGTTGTTCACACACTCTTAGCTCTTTTAGTGGTCTAGTTCATACACTCTTAGCTCTTTTAGTGGTGTTGTTCACACACTCTTAGCTCTTTTAGTGGTGTTGTTCACACACTCTTAGCTCTTTTAGTGGTGTTGTTCACACACTCTTAGCTCTTTTAGTGGTCTAGTTCACACACTCTTAGCTCTTTTAGTGGTCTAGTTCACACACTCTTAGCTCTTTTAGTGGTGTTGTTCACACACTCTTAGCTCTTTTAGTGGTGTTGTTCACACACTCTTAGCTCTTTTAGTGGTGTTGTTCACACACTCTTAGCTCTTTTAGTGGTCTAGTTCACACACTCTTAGCTCTTTTAGTGGTGTTGTTCACACACTCTTAGCTCTTTTAGTGGTGTTGTTCACACACTCTTAGCTCTTTTAGTGGTGTTGTTCACACACTCTTAGCTCTTTTAGTGGTGTTGTTCACACACTCTTAGCTCTTTTAGTGGTGTTGTTCACACACTCTTAGCTCTTTTAGTGGTGTTGTTCACACACTCTTAGCTCTTTTAGTGGTGTTGTTGACACACTCTTAGCTCTTTTAGTGGTGTTGTTCACACACTCTTAGCTCTTTTAGTGGTGTTGTTCACACACTCTTAGCTCTTTTAGTGGTGTTGTTCACACACTCTTAGCTCTTTTAGTGGTGTTGTTCACACACTCTTAGCTCTTTTAGTGGTGTTGTTGACACACTCTTAGCTCTTTTAGTGGTGTTGTTCACACACTCTTAGCTCTTTTAGTGGTCTAGTTCACACACTCTTAGCTCTTTTAGTGGTGTTGTTCACACACTCTTAGCTCTTTTAGTGGTCTAGTTCATACACTCTTAGCTCTTTTAGTGGTGTTGTTCACACACTCTTAGCTCTTTTAGTGGTGTTGTTCACACACTCTTAGCTCTTTTAGTGGTGTTGTTCACACACTCTTAGCTCTTTTAGTGGTGTTGTTCACACACTCTTAGCTCTTTTAGTGGTGTTGTTCACACACTCTTAGCTCTTTTAGTGGTCTAGTTCACACACTCTTAGCTCTTTTAGTGGTGTTGTTCACACACTCTTAGCTCTTTTAGTGGTCTAGTTCATACACTCTTAGCTCTTTTAGTGGTGTTGTTCACACACTCTTAGCTCTTTTAGTGGTCTAGTTCATACACTCTTAGCTCTTTTAGTGGTGTTGTTCACACACTCTTAGCTCTTTTAGTGGTGTTGTTCACACACTCTTAGCTCTTTTAGTGGTGTTGTTCACACACTCTTAGCTCTTTTAGTGGTGTTGTTCACACACTCTTAGCTCTTTTAGTGGTGTTGTTCACACACTCTTAGCTCTTTTAGTGGTGTTGTTCACACACTCTTAGCTCTTTTAGTGGTGTTGTTCACACACTCTTAGCTCTTTTAGTGGTGTTGTTCACACACTCTTAGCTCTTTTAGTGGTGTTGTTCACACACTCTTAGCTCTTTTAGTGGTGTTGTTCACACACTCTTAGCTCTTTTAGTGGTCTAGTTCACACACTCTTAGCTCTTTTAGTGGTGTTGTTCACACACTCTTAGCTCTTTTAGTGGTCTAGTTCATACACTCTTAGCTCTTTTAGTGGTGTTGTTCACACACTCTTAGCTCTTTTAGTGGTCTAGTTCATACACTCTTAGCTCTTTTAGTGGTGTTGTTCACACACTCTTAGCTCTTTTAGTGGTGTTGTTCACACACTCTTAGCTCTTTTAGTGGTGTTGTTCACACACTCTTAGCTCTTTTAGTGGTGTTGTTCACACACTCTTAGCTCTTTTAGTGGTGTTGTTCACACACTCTTAGCTCTTTTAGTGGTGTTGTTCACACACTCTTAGCTCTTTTAGTGGTGTTGTTCACACACTCTTAGCTCTTTTAGTGGTGTTGTTCACACACTCTTAGCTCTTTTAGTGGTGTTGTTCACACACTCTTAGCTCTTTTAGTGGTGTTGTTCACACACTCTTAGCTCTTTTAGTGGTGTTGTTGACACACTCTTAGCTCTTTTAGTGGTGTTGTTCACACACTCTTAGCTCTTTTAGTGGTGTTGTTCACACACTCTTAGCTCTTTTAGTGGTGTTCACACACTCTTAGCTCTTTTAGTGGTGTTGTTCACACACTCTTAGCTCTTTTAGTGGTGTTGTTCACACACTCTTAGCTCTTTTAGTGGTCTAGTTCACACACTCTTAGCTCTTTTAGTGGTGTTGTTCACACACTCTTAGCTCTTTTAGTGGTGTTGTTCACACACTCTTAGCTCTTTTAGTGGTGTTCACACACTCTTAGCTCTTTTAGTGATGTTGTTCACACACTCTTAGCTCTTTTAGTGGTGTTGTTCACACACTCTTAGCTCTTTTAGTGGTCTAGTTCACACACTCTTAGCTCTTTTAGTGGTGTTGTTCACACACTCTTAGCTCTTTTAGTGGTGTTGTTCACACACTCTTAGCTCTTTTAGTGGTCTAGTTCACACACTCTTAGCTCTTTTAGTGGTGTTGTTCACACACTCTTAGCTCTTTTAGTGGTCTAGTTCATACACTCTTAGCTCTTTTAGTGGTGTTGTTCACACACTCTTAGCTCTTTTAGTGGTGTTGTTCACACACTCTTAGCTCTTTTAGTGGTGTTGTTCACACACTCTTAGCTCTTTTAGTGGTCTAGTTCACACACTCTTAGCTCTTTTAGTGGTCTAGTTCACACACTCTTAGCTCTTTTAGTGGTGTTGTTCACACACTCTTAGCTCTTTTAGTGGTGTTGTTCACACACTCTTAGCTCTTTTAGTGGTGTTGTTCACACATTCTTAGCTCTTTTAGTGGTCTAGTTCACACACTCTTAGCTCTTTTAGTGGTCTAGTTCATACACTCTTAGCTCTTTTAGTGGTCTAGTTCACACACTCTTAGCTCTTTTAGTGGTGTTGTTCACACACTCTTAGCTCTTTTAGTGGTGTTGTTCACACACTCTTAGCTCTTTTAGTGGTGTTGTTCCCACACTCTTAGCTCTTTTAGTGGTCTAGTTCACACACTCTTAGCTCTTTTAGTGGTGTTGTTCACACACTCTTAGCTCTTTTAGTGGTGTTGTTCACACACTCTTAGCTCTTTTAGTGGTGTTGTTCACACACTCTTAGCTCTTTTAGTGGTGTTGTTCACACACTCTTAGCTCTTTTAGTGGTCTAGTTCACACACTCTTAGCTCTTTTATTGGTCTAGTTCACACACTCTTAGCTCTTTTAGTGGTGTTGTTCACACACTCTTAGCTCTTTTAGTGGTGTTGTTCACACACTCTTAGCTCTTTTAGTGGTGTTGTTCACACACTCTTAGCTCTTTTAGTGGTGTTGTTCACACACTCTTAGCTCTTTTAGTGGTGTTGTTCACACACTCTTAGCTCTTTTAGTGGTGTTGTTCACACACTCTTAGCTCTTTTAGTGGTGTTGTTCCCACACTCTTAGCTCTTTTAGTGGTGTTGTTCCCACACTCTTAGCTCTTTTAGTGGTCTAGTTCACACACTCTTAGCTCTTTTAGTGGTGTTGTTCACACACTCTTAGCTCTTTTAGTGGTGTTGTTCACACACTCTTAGCTCTTTTAGTGGTATTGTTCACACACTCTTAGCTCTTTTAGTGGTGTTGTTCACACACTCTTAGCTCTTTTAGTGGTCTAGTTCACACACTCTTAGCTCTTTTAGTGGTGTCCACACACTCTTAGCTCTTTTAGTGGTGTTGTTCCCACACTCTTAGCTCTTTTAGTGGTCTAGTTCACACACTCTTAGCCCTTTTAGTGGTCTAGTTCACACACTCTTAGCTCTTTTAGTGGTCTAGTTCATACACTCTTAGCTCTTTTAGTGGTCTAGTTCACACACTCTTAGCTCTTTTAGTGGTGTTGTTCACACACTCTTAGCTCTTTTAGTGGTGTTGTTCACACACTCTTAGCTCTTTTAGTGGTGTTGTTCACACACTCTTAGCTCTTTTAGTGGTGTTGTTCACACACTCTTAGCTCTTTTAGTGGTGTTGTTCACACACTCTTAGCTCTTTTAGTGGTGTTGTTCACACACTCTTAGCTCTTTTAGTGGTGTTGTTCACACACTCTTAGCTCTTTTAGTGGTGTTCACACACTCTTAGCTCTTTTAGTGGTCTAGTTCCCACACTCTTAGCTCTTTTAGTGGTCTAGTTCACACACTCTTAGCTCTTTTAGTGGTCTAGTTCACACACTCTTAGCTCTTTTAGTGGTGTTGTTCACACACTCTTAGCTCTTTTAGTGGTCTAGTTCACACACTCTTAGCTCTTTTAGTGGTGTTGTTCACACACTCTTAGCTCTTTTAGTGGTGTTGTTCACACACTCTTAGCTCTTTTAGTGGTGTTGTTCACACACTCTTAGCTCTTTTAGTGGTCTAGTTCACACACTCTTAGCTCTTTTAGTGGTGTTCACACACTCTTAGCTCTTTTAGTGGTGTTGTTCCCACACTCTTAGCTCTTTTAGTGGTCTAGTTCACACACTCTTAGCTCTTTTAGTGGTGTTGTTCACACACTCTTAGCTCTTTTAGTGGTGTTGTTCACACACTCTTAGCTCTTTTAGTGGTCTAGTTCACACACTCTTAGCTCTTTTAGTGGTGTTCACACACTCTTAGCTCTTTTAGTGGTGTTTTTCACACACTCTTAGCTCTTTTAGTGGTCTAGTTCACACACTCTTAGCTCTTTTAGTGGTGTTCACACACTCTTGGCTCTTTTAGTGGTGTTGTTCCCACACTCTTAGCTCTTTTAGTGGTGTTGTTCACACACTCTTAGCTCTTTTAGTGGTGTTGTTCACACACTCTTAGCTCTTTTAGTGGTCTAGTTCACACACTCTTAGCTCTTTTAGTGGTCTAGTTCACACACTCTTAGCTCTTTTAGTGGTGTTGTTCACACACTCTTAGCTCTTTTAGTGGTGTTGTTCACACACTCTTAGCTCTTTTAGTGGTCTAGTTCACACACTCTTAGCTCTTTTAGTGGTGTTGTTCACACACTCTTAGCTCTTTTAGTGGTCTAGTTCACACACTCTTAGCTCTTTTAGTGGTGTTGTTCACACACTCTTAGCTCTTTTAGTGGTGTTGTTCACACACTCTTATCTCTTTTAGTGGTGTTGTTCACACACTCTTAGCTCTTTTAGTGGTCTAGTTCACACACTCTTAGCTCTTTTAGTGGTGTTCACACACTCTTAGCTCTTTTAGTGGTGTTGTTCCCACACTCTTAGCTCTTTTAGTGGTGTTCACACACTCTTAGCTCTTTTAGTGGTGTTGTTCACACAATCTTAGCTCTTTTAGTGGTCTAGTTCATACACTCTTAGCTCTTTTAGTGGTGTTGTTCACACACTCTTAGCTCTTTTAGTGGTGTTCACACACTCTTAGCTCTTTTAGTGGTGTTGTTCACACACTCTTAGCTCTTTTAGTGGTCTAGTTCACACACTCTTAGCTCTTTTAGTGGTGTTCACACACTCTTAGCTCTTTTAGTGGTGTTGTTCCCACACTCTTAGCTCTTTTAGTGGTCTAGTTCACACACTCTTAGCTCTTTTAGTGGTGTTGTTCACACACTCTTAGCTCTTTTACTGGTGTTGTTCACACACTCTTAGCTCTTTTAGTGGTGTTGTTCACACACTCTTAGCTCTTTTAGTGGTGTTGTTCACACACTCTTAGCTCTTTTAGTGGTCTAGTTCACACACTCTTAGCTCTTTTAGTGGTCTAGTTCACACACTCTTAGCTCTTTTAGTGGTGTTGTTCACACACTCTTAGCTCTTTTAGTGGTCTAGTTCACACACTCTTAGCTCTTTTAGTGGTCTAGTTCATACACTCTTAGCTCTTTTAGTGGTCTAGTTCACACACTCTTAGCTCTTTTAGTGGTGTTGTTCACACACTCTTAGCTCTTTTAGTGGTGTTGTTCCCACACTCTTAGCTCTTTTAGTGGTCTAGTTCACACACTCTTAGCTCTTTTAGTGGTGTTGTTCACACACTCTTAGCTCTTTTAGTGGTGTTGTTCACACACTCTTAGCTCTTTTAGTGGTGTTGTTCACACACTCTTAGCTCTTTTAGTGGTCTAGTTCACACACTCTTAGCTCTTTTAGTGGTCTAGTTCACACACTCTTAGCTCTTTTAGTGGTGTTGTTCACACACTCTTAGCTCTTTTAGTGGTGTTGTTCACACACTCTTAGCTCTTTTAGTGGTGTTGTTCACACACTCTTAGCTCTTTTAGTGGTGTTGTTCACACACTCTTAGCTCTTTTAGTGGTGTTGTTCACACACTCTTAGCTCTTTTAGTGGTGTTGTTCACACACTCTTAGCTCTTTTAGTGGTCTAGTTCATACACTCTTAGCTCTTTTAGTGGTGTTGTTCACACACTCTTAGCTCTTTTAGTGGTGTTGTTCACACACTCTTAGCTCTTTTAGTGGTGTTGTTCACACACTCTTAGCTCTTTTAGTGGTGTTGTTCACACACTCTTAGCTCTTTTAGTGGTGTTCACACACTCTTAGCTCTTTTAGTGGTGTTGTTCACACACTCTTAGCTCTTTTAGTGGTGTTCACACACTCTTAGCTCTTTTAGTGGTGTTGTTCACACACTCTTAGCTCTTTTAGTGGTGTTGTTCACACACTCTTAGCTCTTTTAGTGGTGTTGTTCACACACTCTTAGCTCTTTTAGTGGTCTAGTTCACACACTCTTAGCTCTTTTAGTGGTGTTGTTCACACACTCTTCGCTCTTTTAGTGGTGTTGTTCACACACTCTTAGCTCTTTTAGTGGTCTAGTTCACACACTCTTAGCTCTTTTAGTGGTGTTGTTCACACACTCTTAGCTCTTTTAGTGGTCTAGTTCACACACTCTTAGCTCTTTTAGTGGTCTAGTTCACACACTCTTAGCTCTTTTAGTGGTGTTGTTCACACACTCTTAGCTCTTTTAGTGGTGTTGTTCACACACTCTTAGCTCTTTTAGTGGTGTTGTTCACACACTCTTAGCTCTTTTAGTGGTCTAGTTCACACACTCTTAGCTCTTTTAGTGGTCTAGTTCACACACTCTTAGCTCTTTTAGTGGTGTTGTTCACACACTCTTAGCTCTTTTAGTGGTGTTGTTCCCACACTCTTAGCTCTTTTAGTGGTCTAGTTCACACACTCTTAGCTCTTTTAGTGGTGTTGTTCACACACTCTTAGCTCTTTTAGTGGTGTTGTTCACACACTCTTAGCTCTTTTAGTGGTGTTGTTCACACACTCTTAGCTCTTTTAGTGGTGTTGTTCACACACTCTTAGCTCTTTTAGTGGTCTAGTTCACACACTCTTAGCTCTTTTAGTGGTCTAGTTCATACACTCTTAGCTCTTTTAGTGGTCTAGTTCACACACTCTTAGCTCTTTTAGTGGTGTTGTTCACACACTCTTAGCTCTTTTAGTGGTGTTGTTCACACACTCTTAGCTCTTTTAGTGGTGCTGTTCACACACTCTTAGCTCCTTTAGTGGTGTTGTTCACACACTCTTAGCTCTTTTAGTGGTGTTGTTCACACACTCTTAGCTCTTTTAGTGGTGTTGTTCCCACACTCTTAGCTCTTTTAGTGGTCTAGTTCATACACTCTTAGCTCTTTTAGTGGTCTAGTTCACACACTCTTAGCTCTTTTAGTGGTGTTGTTCACACACTCTTAGCTCTTTTAGTGGTGTTGTTCACACACTCTTAGCTCTTTTAGTGGTCTAGTTCATACACTCTTAGCTCTTTTAGTGGTCTAGTTCACACACTCTTAGCTCTTTTAGTGGTGTTGTTCACACACTCTTAGCTCTTTTAGTGGTGTTGTTCACACACTCTTAGCTCTTTTAGTGGTGTTGTTCACACACTCTTAGCTCTTTTAGTGGTGTTGTTCACACACTCTTAGCTCTTTTAGTGGTGTTGTTCACACACTCTTAGCTCTTTTAGTGGTGTTGTTCCCACACTCTTAGCTCTTTTAGTGGTCTAGTTCACACACTCTTAGCTCTTTTAGTGGTGTTGTTCACACACTCTTAGCTCTTTTAGTGGTGTTGTTCACACACTCTTAGCTCTTTTAGTGGTATTGTTCACACACTCTTAGCTCTTTTAGTGGTGTTGTTCACACACTCTTAGCTCTTTTAGTGGTCTAGTTCACACACTCTTAGCTCTTTTAGTGGTGTTCACACACTCTTAGCTCTTTTAGTGGTGTTGTTCCCACACTCTTAGCTCTTTTAGTGGTCTAGTTCACACACTCTTAGCTCTTTTAGTGGTGTTGTTCCCACACTCTTAGCTCTTTTAGTGGTCTAGTTCACACACTCTTAGCTCTTTTAGTGGTGTTGTTCACACACTCTTAGCTCTTTTAGTGGTGTTGTTCACACACTCTTAGCTCTTTTAGTGGTATTGTTCACACACTCTTAGCTCTTTTAGTGGTGTTGTTCACACACTCTTAGCTCTTTTAGTGGTCTAGTTCACACACTCTTAGCTCTTTTAGTGGTGTTCACACACTCTTAGCTCTTTTAGTGGTGTTGTTCCCACACTCTTAGCTCTTTTAGTGGTCTAGTTCACACACTCTTAGCTCTTTTAGTGGTGTTGTTCCCACACTCTTAGCTCTTTTAGTGGTCTAGTTCACACACTCTTAGCTCTTTTAGTGGTGTTGTTCACACACTCTTAGCTCTTTTAGTGGTGTTGTTCACACACTCTTAGCTCTTTTAGTGGTATTGTTCACACACTCTTAGCTCTTTTAGTGGTGTTGTTCACACACTCTTAGCTCTTTTAGTGGTCTAGTTCACACACTCTTAGCTCTTTTAGTGGTGTTGTTCACACACTCTTAGCTCTTTTAGTGGTCTAGTTCATACACTCTTAGCTCTTTTAGTGGTCTAGTTCACACACTCTTAGCTCTTTTAGTGGTGTTGTTCACACACTCTTAGCTCTTTTAGTGGTGTTGTTCACACACTCTTAGCTCTTTTAGTGGTGTTGTTCACACACTCTTAGCTCTTTTAGTGGTGTTGTTCACACACTCTTAGCTCTTTTAGTGGTATTGTTCACACACTCTTAGCTCTTTTAGTGGTGTTGTTCACACACTCTTAGCTCTTTTAGTGGTCTAGTTCACACACTCTTAGCTCTTTTAGTGGTGTTGTTCACACACTCTTAGCTCTTTTAGTGGTCTAGTTCATACACTCTTAGCTCTTTTAGTGGTCTAGTTCACACACTCTTAGCTCTTTTAGTGGTGTTGTTCACACACTCTTAGCTCTTTTAGTGGTGTTGTTCACACACTCTTAGCTCTTTTAGTGGTGTTGTTCCCACACTCTTAGCTCTTTTAGTGGTCTAGTTCACACACTCTTAGCTCTTTTAGTGGTGTTGTTCACACACTCTTAGCTCTTTTAGTGGTGTTGTTCACACACTCTTAGCTCTTTTAGTGGTATTGTTCACACACTCTTAGCTCTTTTAGTGGTGTTGTTCACACACTCTTAGCTCTTTTAGTGGTCTAGTTCACACACTCTTAGCTCTTTTAGTGGTGTTCACACACTCTTAGCTCTTTTAGTGGTGTTGTTCCCACACTCTTAGCTCTTTTAGTGGTCTAGTTCACACACTCTTAGCTCTTTTAGTGGTCTAGTTCACACACTCTTAGCTCTTTTAGTGGTCTAGTTCATACACTCTTAGCTCTTTTAGTGGTGTTCACACACTCTTAGCTCTTTTAGTCGTGTTGTTCACACACTCTTAGCTCTTTTAGTGGTCTAGTTCATACACTCTTAGCTCTTTTAGTGGTCTAGTTCACACACTCTTAGCTCTTTTAGTGGTGTTCACACACTCTTAGCTCTTTTAGTCGTGTTGTTCCCACACTCTTAGCTCTTTTAGTGGTCTAGTTCATACACTCTTAGCTCTTTTAGTGGTCTAGTTCACACACTCTTAGCTCTTTTAGTGGTGTTGTTCACACACTCTTAGCTCTTTTAGTGGTGTTGTTCACACACTCTTAGCTCTTTTAGTGGTCTAGTTCATACACTCTTAGCTCTTTTAGTGGTGTTGTTCACACACTCTTAGCTCTTTTAGTGGTGTTGTTCACACACTCTTAGCTCTTTTAGTGGTGTTGTTCACACACTCTTAGCTCTTTTAGTGGTGTTGTTCATACACTCTTAGCTCTTTTAGTGGTGTTCACACACTCTTAGCTCTTTTAGTGGTGTTGTTCACACACTCTTAGCTCTTTTAGTGGTGTTGTTCACACACTCTTAGCTCTTTTAGTGGTGTTGTTCACACACTCTTAGCTCTTTTAGTGGTGTTGTTCACACACTCTTAGCTCTTTTAGTGGTGTTGTTCACACACTCTTAGCTCTTTTAGTGGTCTAGTTCACACACTCTTAGCTCTTTTAGTGGTGTTGTTCACACACTCTTAGCTCTTTTAGTGGTCTAGTTCATACACTCTTAGCTCTTTTAGTGGTGTTGTTCACACACTCTTAGCTCTTTTAGCGGTGTTGTTCACACACTCTTAGCTCTTTTAGTGGTGTTGTTCACACACTCTTAGCTCTTTTAGTGGTCTAGTTCACACACTCTTAGCTCTTTTAGTGGTGTTGTTCACACACTCTTAGCTCTTTTAGTGGTGTTGTTCACACACTCTTAGCTCTTTTAGTGGTCTAGTTCACACACTCTTAGCTCTTTTAGTGGTGTTGTTCACACACTCTTAGCTCTTTTAGTGGTCTAGTTCACACACTCTTAGCTCTTTTAGTGGTGTTGTTCACACACTCTTAGCTCTTTTAGTGGTGTTGTTCACACACTCTTATCTCTTTTAGTGGTGTTGTTCACACACTCTTAGCTCTTTTAGTGGTCTAGTTCACACACTCTTAGCTCTTTTAGTGGTGTTCACACACTCTTAGCTCTTTTAGTGGTGTTGTTCCCACACTCTTAGCTCTTTTAGTGGTGTTGTTCACACACTCTTAGCTCTTTTAGTGGTGTTGTTCACACAATCTTAGCTCTTTTAGTGGTCTAGTTCATACACTCTTAGCTCTTTTAGTGGTGTTGTTCACACACTCTTAGCTCTTTTAGTGGTGTTCACACACTCTTAGCTCTTTAGTGGTGTTGTTCACACACTCTTAGCTCTTTTAGTGGTCTAGTTCACACACTCTTAGCTCTTTTAGTGGTGTTCACACACTCTTAGCTCTTTTAGTGGTGTTGTTCCCACACTCTTAGCTCTTTTAGTGGTCTAGTTCACACACTCTTAGCTCTTTTAGTGGTGTTGTTCACACACTCTTAGCTCTTTTACTGGTGTTGTTCACACACTCTTAGCTCTTTTAGTGGTGTTGTTCACACACTCTTAGCTCTTTTAGTGGTGTTGTTCACACACTCTTAGCTCTTTTAGTGGTCTAGTTCACACACTCTTAGCTCTTTTAGTGGTCTAGTTCACACACTCTTAGCTCTTTTAGTGGTGTTGTTCACACACTCTTAGCTCTTTTAGTGGTCTAGTTCACACACTCTTAGCTCTTTTAGTGGTCTAGTTCATACACTCTTAGCTCTTTTAGTGGTCTAGTTCACACACTCTTAGCTCTTTTAGTGGTGTTGTTCACACACTCTTAGCTCTTTTAGTGGTGTTGTTCCCACACTCTTAGCTCTTTTAGTGGTCTAGTTCACACACTCTTAGCTCTTTTAGTGGTGTTGTTCACACACTCTTAGCTCTTTTAGTGGTCTAGTTCACACACTCTTAGCTCTTTTAGTGGTGTTGTTCCCACACTCTTAGCTCTTTTAGTGGTCTAGTTCACACACTCTTAGCTCTTTTAGTGGTGTTGTTCACACACTCTTAGCTCTTTTAGTGGTGTTGTTCACACACTCTTAGCTCTTTTAGTGGTATTGTTCACACACTCTTAGCTCTTTTAGTGGTGTTGTTCACACACTCTTAGCTCTTTTAGTGGTCTAGTTCACACACTCTTAGCTCTTTTAGTGGTGTTCACACACTCTTAGCTCTTTTAGTGGTGTTGTTCCCACACTCTTAGCTCTTTTAGTGGTCTAGTTCACACACTCTTAGCTCTTTTAGTGGTGTTGTTCCCACACTCTTAGCTCTTTTAGTGGTCTAGTTCACACACTCTTAGCTCTTTTAGTGGTGTTGTTCACACACTCTTAGCTCTTTTAGTGGTGTTGTTCACACACTCTTAGCTCTTTTAGTGGTATTGTTCACACACTCTTAGCTCTTTTAGTGGTGTTGTTCACACACTCTTAGCTCTTTTAGTGGTCTAGTTCACACACTCTTAGCTCTTTTAGTGGTGTTGTTCACACACTCTTAGCTCTTTTAGTGGTCTAGTTCATACACTCTTAGCTCTTTTAGTGGTCTAGTTCACACACTCTTAGCTCTTTTAGTGGTGTTGTTCACACACTCTTAGCTCTTTTAGTGGTGTTGTTCACACACTCTTAGCTCTTTTAGTGGTGTTGTTCACACACTCTTAGCTCTTTTAGTGGTGTTGTTCACACACTCTTAGCTCTTTTAGTGGTATTGTTCACACACTCTTAGCTCTTTTAGTGGTGTTGTTCACACACTCTTAGCTCTTTTAGTGGTCTAGTTCACACACTCTTAGCTCTTTTAGTGGTGTTGTTCACACACTCTTAGCTCTTTTAGTGGTCTAGTTCATACACTCTTAGCTCTTTTAGTGGTCTAGTTCACACACTCTTAGCTCTTTTAGTGGTGTTGTTCACACACTCTTAGCTCTTTTAGTGGTGTTGTTCACACACTCTTAGCTCTTTTAGTGGTGTTGTTCCCACACTCTTAGCTCTTTTAGTGGTCTAGTTCACACACTCTTAGCTCTTTTAGTGGTGTTGTTCACACACTCTTAGCTCTTTTAGTGGTATTGTTCACACACTCTTAGCTCTTTTAGTGGTGTTGTTCACACACTCTTAGCTCTTTTAGTGGTCTAGTTCACACACTCTTAGCTCTTTTAGTGGTGTTCACACACTCTTAGCTCTTTTAGTGGTGTTGTTCCCACACTCTTAGCTCTTTTAGTGGTCTAGTTCACACACTCTTAGCTCTTTTAGTGGTCTAGTTCACACACTCTTAGCTCTTTTAGTGGTCTAGTTCATACACTCTTAGCTCTTTTAGTGGTGTTCACACACTCTTAGCTCTTTTAGTCGTGTTGTTCACACACTCTTAGCTCTTTTAGTGGTCTAGTTCATACACTCTTAGCTCTTTTAGTGGTCTAGTTCACACACTCTTAGCTCTTTTAGTGGTGTTCACACACTCTTAGCTCTTTTAGTCGTGTTGTTCCCACACTCTTAGCTCTTTTAGTGGTCTAGTTCATACACTCTTAGCTCTTTTAGTGGTCTAGTTCACACACTCTTAGCTCTTTTAGTGGTGTTGTTCACACACTCTTAGCTCTTTTAGTGGTGTTGTTCACACACTCTTAGCTCTTTTAGTGGTCTAGTTCATACACTCTTAGCTCTTTTAGTGGTGTTGTTCACACACTCTTAGCTCTTTTAGTGGTGTTGTTCACACACTCTTAGCTCTTTTAGTGGTGTTGTTCACACACTCTTAGCTCTTTTAGTGGTGTTGTTCATACACTCTTAGCTCTTTTAGTGGTGTTCACACACTCTTAGCTCTTTTAGTGGTGTTGTTCACACACTCTTAGCTCTTTTAGTGGTGTTGTTCACACACTCTTAGCTCTTTTAGTGGTGTTGTTCACACACTCTTAGCTCTTTTAGTGGTGTTGTTCACACACTCTTAGCTCTTTTAGTGGTGTTGTTCACACACTCTTAGCTCTTTTAGTGGTCTAGTTCACACACTCTTAGCTCTTTTAGTGGTGTTGTTCACACACTCTTAGCTCTTTTAGTGGTCTAGTTCATACACTCTTAGCTCTTTTAGTGGTGTTGTTCACACACTCTTAGCTCTTTTAGCGGTGTTGTTCACACACTCTTAGCTCTTTTAGTGGTGTTGTTCACACACTCTTAGCTCTTTTAGTGGTCTAGTTCACACACTCTTAGCTCTTTTAGTGGTGTTGTTCACACACTCTTAGCTCTTTTAGTGGTGTTGTTCACACACTCTTAGCTCTTTTAGTGGTCTAGTTCACACACTCTTAGCTCTTTTAGTGGTGTTGTTCACACACTCTTAGCTCTTTTAGTGGTCTAGTTCACACACTCTTAGCTCTTTTAGTGGTGTTGTTCACACACTCTTAGCTCTTTTAGTGGTGTTGTTCACACACTCTTATCTCTTTTAGTGGTGTTGTTCACACACTCTTAGCTCTTTTAGTGGTCTAGTTCACACACTCTTAGCTCTTTTAGTGGTGTTCACACACTCTTAGCTCTTTTAGTGGTGTTGTTCCCACACTCTTAGCTCTTTTAGTGGTGTTGTTCACACACTCTTAGCTCTTTTAGTGGTGTTGTTCACACAATCTTAGCTCTTTTAGTGGTCTAGTTCATACACTCTTAGCTCTTTTAGTGGTGTTGTTCACACACTCTTAGCTCTTTTAGTGGTGTTCACACACTCTTAGCTCTTTAGTGGTGTTGTTCACACACTCTTAGCTCTTTTAGTGGTCTAGTTCACACACTCTTAGCTCTTTTAGTGGTGTTCACACACTCTTAGCTCTTTTAGTGGTGTTGTTCCCACACTCTTAGCTCTTTTAGTGGTCTAGTTCACACACTCTTAGCTCTTTTAGTGGTGTTGTTCACACACTCTTAGCTCTTTTACTGGTGTTGTTCACACACTCTTAGCTCTTTTAGTGGTGTTGTTCACACACTCTTAGCTCTTTTAGTGGTGTTGTTCACACACTCTTAGCTCTTTTAGTGGTCTAGTTCACACACTCTTAGCTCTTTTAGTGGTCTAGTTCACACACTCTTAGCTCTTTTAGTGGTGTTGTTCACACACTCTTAGCTCTTTTAGTGGTCTAGTTCACACACTCTTAGCTCTTTTAGTGGTCTAGTTCATACACTCTTAGCTCTTTTAGTGGTCTAGTTCACACACTCTTAGCTCTTTTAGTGGTGTTGTTCACACACTCTTAGCTCTTTTAGTGGTGTTGTTCCCACACTCTTAGCTCTTTTAGTGGTCTAGTTCACACACTCTTAGCTCTTTTAGTGGTGTTGTTCACACACTCTTAGCTCTTTTAGTGGTGTTGTTCACACACTCTTAGCTCTTTTAGTGGTGTTGTTCACACACTCTTAGCTCTTTTAGTGGTGTTGTTCACACACTCTTAGCTCTTTTAGTGGTCTAGTTCACACACTCTTAGCTCTTTTAGTGGTCTAGTTCACACACTCTTAGCTCTTTTAGTGGTGTTGTTCACACACTCTTAGCTCTTTTAGTGGTGTTGTTCACACACTCTTAGCTCTTTTAGTGGTGTTGTTCACACACTCTTAGCTCTTTTAGTGGTGTTGTTCACACACTCTTAGCTCTTTTAGTGGTGTTGTTCACACACTCTTAGCTCTTTTAGTGGTGTTGTTCACACACTCTTAGCTCTTTTAGTGGTGTTGTTCACACACTCTTAGCTCTTTTAGTGGTCTAGTTCACACACTCTTAGCTCTTTTAGTGGTGTTCACACACTCTTAGCTCTTTTAGTGGTGTTGTTCCCACACTCTTAGCTCTTTTAGTGGTCTAGTTCACACACTCTTAGCTCTTTTAGTGGTGTTGTTCACACACTCTTAGCTCTTTTACTGGTGTTGTTCACACACTCTTAGCTCTTTTAGTGGTGTTGTTCACACACTCTTAGCTCTTTTAGTGGTGTTGTTCACACACTCTTAGCTCTTTTAGTGGTCTAGTTCACACACTCTTAGCTCTTTTAGTGGTCTAGTTCACACACTCTTAGCTCTTTTAGTGGTGTTGTTCACACACTCTTAGCTCTTTTAGTGGTCTAGTTCACACACTCTTAGCTCTTTTAGTGGTCTAGTTCATACACTCTTAGCTCTTTTAGTGGTCTAGTTCACACACTCTTAGCTCTTTTAGTGGTGTTGTTCACACACTCTTAGCTCTTTTAGTGGTGTTGTTCACACACTCTTAGCTCTTTTAGTGGTATTGTTCACACACTCTTAGCTCTTTTAGTGGTGTTGTTCACACACTCTTAGCTCTTTTAGTGGTCTAGTTCACACACTCTTAGCTCTTTTAGTGGTGTTGTTCACACACTCTTAGCTCTTTTAGTGGTCTAGTTCATACACTCTTAGCTCTTTTAGTGGTCTAGTTCACACACTCTTAGCTCTTTTAGTGGTGTTGTTCACACACTCTTAGCTCTTTTAGTGGTGTTGTTCACACACTCTTAGCTCTTTTAGTGGTGTTGTTCCCACACTCTTAGCTCTTTTAGTGGTCTAGTTCACACACTCTTAGCTCTTTTAGTGGTGTTGTTCACACACTCTTAGCTCTTTTAGTGGTGTTGTTCACACACTCTTAGCTCTTTTAGTGGTATTGTTCACACACTCTTAGCTCTTTTAGTGGTGTTGTTCACACACTCTTAGCTCTTTTAGTGGTCTAGTTCACACACTCTTAGCTCTTTTAGTGGTGTTCACACACTCTTAGCTCTTTTAGTGGTGTTGTTCCCACACTCTTAGCTCTTTTAGTGGTCTAGTTCACACACTCTTAGCTCTTTTAGTGGTCTAGTTCACACACTCTTAGCTCTTTTAGTGGTCTAGTTCATACACTCTTAGCTCTTTTAGTGGTGTTCACACACTCTTAGCTCTTTTAGTCGTGTTGTTCACACACTCTTAGCTCTTTTAGTGGTCTAGTTCATACACTCTTAGCTCTTTTAGTGGTCTAGTTCACACACTCTTAGCTCTTTTAGTGGTGTTCACACACTCTTAGCTCTTTTAGTCGTGTTGTTCCCACACTCTTAGCTCTTTTAGTGGTCTAGTTCATACACTCTTAGCTCTTTTAGTGGTCTAGTTCACACACTCTTAGCTCTTTTAGTGGTGTTGTTCACACACTCTTAGCTCTTTTAGTGGTGTTGTTCACACACTCTTAGCTCTTTTAGTGGTCTAGTTCATACACTCTTAGCTCTTTTAGTGGTGTTGTTCACACACTCTTAGCTCTTTTAGTGGTGTTGTTCACACACTCTTAGCTCTTTTAGTGGTGTT
Source organism: Pimephales promelas (assembly GCF_988280905.1). Classification (NCBI taxonomy): domain Eukaryota; kingdom Metazoa; phylum Chordata; class Actinopteri; order Cypriniformes; family Leuciscidae; genus Pimephales; species Pimephales promelas. The sequence continues at coordinate 23,120,432 of NC_142770.1, read as the reverse complement.
GTTCACACACTCTTAGCTCTTTTAGTGGTGTTGTTCATACACTCTTAGCTCTTTTAGTGGTGTTCACACACTCTTAGCTCTTTTAGTGGTGTTGTTCACACACTCTTAGCTCTTTTAGTGGTGTTGTTCACACACTCTTAGCTCTTTTAGTGGTGTTGTTCACACACTCTTAGCTCTTTTAGTGGTGTTGTTCACACACTCTTAGCTCTTTTAGTGGTGTTGTTCACACACTCTTAGCTCTTTTAGTGGTCTAGTTCACACACTCTTAGCTCTTTTAGTGGTGTTGTTCACACACTCTTAGCTCTTTTAGTGGTGTTGTTCACACACTCTTAGCTCTTTTAGTGGTCTAGTTCACACACTCTTAGCTCTTTTAGTGGTGTTGTTCACACACTCTTAGCTCTTTTAGTGGTCTAGTTCACACACTCTTAGCTCTTTTAGTGGTGTTGTTCACACACTCTTAGCTCTTTTAGTGGTGTTGTTCACACACTCTTATCTCTTTTAGTGGTGTTGTTCACACACTCTTAGCTCTTTTAGTGGTCTAGTTCACACACTCTTAGCTCTTTTAGTGGTGTTCACACACTCTTAGCTCTTTTAGTGGTGTTGTTCCCACACTCTTAGCTCTTTTAGTGGTGTTGTTCACACACTCTTAGCTCTTTTAGTGGTGTTGTTCACACAATCTTAGCTCTTTTAGTGGTCTAGTTCATACACTCTTAGCTCTTTTAGTGGTGTTGTTCACACACTCTTAGCTCTTTTAGTGGTGTTCACACACTCTTAGCTCTTTAGTGGTGTTGTTCACACACTCTTAGCTCTTTTAGTGGTCTAGTTCACACACTCTTAGCTCTTTTAGTGGTGTTCACACACTCTTAGCTCTTTTAGTGGTGTTGTTCCCACACTCTTAGCTCTTTTAGTGGTCTAGTTCACACACTCTTAGCTCTTTTAGTGGTGTTGTTCACACACTCTTAGCTCTTTTACTGGTGTTGTTCACACACTCTTAGCTCTTTTAGTGGTGTTGTTCACACACTCTTAGCTCTTTTAGTGGTGTTGTTCACACACTCTTAGCTCTTTTAGTGGTCTAGTTCACACACTCTTAGCTCTTTTAGTGGTCTAGTTCACACACTCTTAGCTCTTTTAGTGGTGTTGTTCACACACTCTTAGCTCTTTTAGTGGTCTAGTTCACACACTCTTAGCTCTTTTAGTGGTCTAGTTCATACACTCTTAGCTCTTTTAGTGGTCTAGTTCACACACTCTTAGCTCTTTTAGTGGTGTTGTTCACACACTCTTAGCTCTTTTAGTGGTGTTGTTCCCACACTCTTAGCTCTTTTAGTGGTCTAGTTCACACACTCTTAGCTCTTTTAGTGGTGTTGTTCACACACTCTTAGCTCTTTTAGTGGTGTTGTTCACACACTCTTAGCTCTTTTAGTGGTGTTGTTCACACACTCTTAGCTCTTTTAGTGGTGTTGTTCACACACTCTTAGCTCTTTTAGTGGTCTAGTTCACACACTCTTAGCTCTTTTAGTGGTCTAGTTCACACACTCTTAGCTCTTTTAGTGGTGTTGTTCACACACTCTTAGCTCTTTTAGTGGTGTTGTTCACACACTCTTAGCTCTTTTAGTGGTGTTGTTCACACACTCTTAGCTCTTTTAGTGGTGTTGTTCACACACTCTTAGCTCTTTTAGTGGTGTTGTTCACACACTCTTAGCTCTTTTAGTGGTGTTGTTCACACACTCTTAGCTCTTTTAGTGGTGTTGTTCACACACTCTTAGCTCTTTTAGTGGTCTAGTTCACACACTCTTAGCTCTTTTAGTGGTGTTCACACACTCTTAGCTCTTTTAGTGGTGTTGTTCCCACACTCTTAGCTCTTTTAGTGGTCTAGTTCACACACTCTTAGCTCTTTTAGTGGTGTTGTTCACACACTCTTAGCTCTTTTACTGGTGTTGTTCACACACTCTTAGCTCTTTTAGTGGTGTTGTTCACACACTCTTAGCTCTTTTAGTGGTGTTGTTCACACACTCTTAGCTCTTTTAGTGGTCTAGTTCACACACTCTTAGCTCTTTTAGTGGTCTAGTTCACACACTCTTAGCTCTTTTAGTGGTGTTGTTCACACACTCTTAGCTCTTTTAGTGGTCTAGTTCACACACTCTTAGCTCTTTTAGTGGTCTAGTTCATACACTCTTAGCTCTTTTAGTGGTCTAGTTCACACACTCTTAGCTCTTTTAGTGGTGTTGTTCACACACTCTTAGCTCTTTTAGTGGTGTTGTTCACACACTCTTAGCTCTTTTAGTGGTGTTGTTCACACACTCTTAGCTGTTTTAGTGGTGTTGTTCACACACTCTTAGCACTTTTAGTGGTCTAGTTCACACACTCTTAGCTCTTTTAGTGGTCTAGTTCACACACTCTTAGCTCTTTTAGTGGTGTTGTTCACACACTCTTAGCTCTTTTAGTGGTGTTGTTCACACACTCTTAGCTCTTTTAGTGGTGTTGTTCACACACTCTTAGCTCTTTTAGTGGTCTAGTTCACACACTCTTAGCTCTTTTAGTGGTCTAGTTCATACACTCTTAGCTCTTTTAGTGGTCTAGTTCACACACTCTTAGCTCTTTTAGTGGTGTTGTTCACACACTCTTAGCTCTTTTAGTGGTGTTGTTCACACACTCTTAGCTCTTTTAGTGGTGTTGTTCACACACTCTTAGCTCTTTTAGTGGTCTAGTTCACACACTCTTAGCTCTTTTAGTGGTGTTGTTCACACACTCTTAGCTCTTAGTGGTGTTCACACACTCTTAGCTCTTTTAGTGGTGTTGTTCACACACTCTTAGCTCTTTTAGTGGTCTAGTTCACACACTCTTAGCTCTTTTAGTGGTGTTCACACACTCTTAGCTCTTTTAGTGGTGTTGTTCCCACACTCTTAGCTCTTTTAGTGGTCTAGTTCACACACTCTTAGCTCTTTTAGTGGTGTTGTTCACACACTCTTAGCTCTTTTAGTGGTGTTGTTCACACACTCTTAGCTCTTTTAGTGGTCTAGTTCACACACTCTTAGCTCTTTTAGTGGTGTTGTTCACACACTCTTAGCTCTTTTAGTGGTGTTGTTCACACACTCTTAGCTCTTTTAGTGGTCTAGTTCACACACTCTTAGCTCTTTTAGTGGTGTTGTTCACACACTCTTAGCTCTTTTAGTGGTCTAGTTCATACACTCTTAGCTCTTTTAGTGGTGTTGTTCACACACTCTTAGCTCTTTTAGTGGTGTTGTTCACACACTCTTAGCTCTTTTAGTGGTGTTGTTCACACACTCTTAGCTCTTTTAGTGGTGTTGTTCACACACTCTTAGCTCTTTTAGTGGTGTTGTTCACACACTCTTAGCTCTTTTAGTGGTCTAGTTCACACACTCTTAGCTCTTTTAGTGGTCTAGTTCACACACTCTTAGCTCTTTTAGTGGTGTTGTTCACACACTCTTAGCTCTTTTAGTGGTGTTGTTCACACACTCTTAGCTCTTTTAGTGGTGTTCACACACTCTTAGCTCTTTTAGTGGTGTTGTTCCCACACTCTTAGCTCTTTTAGTGGTCTAGTTCACACACTCTTAGCTCTTTTAGTGGTGTTGTTCACACACTCTTAGCTCTTTTAGTGGTGTTGTTCACACACTCTTAGCTCTTTTAGTGGTCTAGTTCACACACTCTTAGCTCTTTTAGTGGTGTTGTTCACACACTCTTAGCTCTTTTAGTGGTGTTGTTCACACACTCTTAGCTCTTTTAGTGGTGTTGTTCACACACTCTTAGCTCTTTTAGTGGTCTAGTTCACACACTCTTAGCTCTTTTAGTGGTGTTGTTCACACACTCTTAGCTCTTTTAGTGGTGTTGTTCACACACTCTTAGCTCTTTTAGTGGTCTAGTTCCCACACTCTTAGCTCTTTTAGTGGTCTAGTTCACACACTCTTAGCTCTTTTAGTGGTCTAGTTCACACACTCTTAGCTCTTTTAGTGGTGTTGTTCACACACTCTTAGCTCTTTTAGTGGTCTAGTTCACACACTCTTAGCTCTTTTAGTGGTGTTGTTCACACACTCTTAGCTCTTTTAGTGGTGTTGTTCACACACTCTTAGCTCTTTTAGTGGTCTAGTTCACACACTCTTAGCTCTTTTAGTGGTGTTGTTCACACACTCTTAGCTCTTTTAGTGGTGTTGTTCACACACTCTTAGCTCTTTTAGTGGTCTAGTTCACACACTCTTAGCTCTTTTAGTGGTCTAGTTCACACACTCTTAGCTCTTTTAGTGGTGTTGTTCACACACTCTTAGCTCTTTTAGTGGTGTTGTTCACACACTCTTAGCTCTTTTAGTGGTGTTGTTCACACACTCTTAGCTCTTTTAGTGGTCTAGTTCACACACTCTTAGCTCTTTTAGTGGTGTTGTTCACACACTCTTAGCTCTTTTAGTGGTGTTGTTCACACACTCTTAGCTCTTTTAGTGGTCTAGTTCACACACTCTTAGCTCTTTTAGTGGTGTTGTTCACACACTCTTAGCTCTTTTAGTGGTGTTCACACACTCTTAGCTCTTTTAGTGGTGTTGTTCACACACTCTTAGCTCTTTTAGTGGTGTTGTTCACACACTCTTAGCTCTTTTAGTGGTGTTGTTCACACACTCTTAGCTCTTTTAGTGGTCTAGTTCACACACTCTTAGCTCTTTTAGTGGTGTTGTTCACACACTCTTAGCTCTTTTAGTGGTGTTGTTCACACACTCTTAGCTCTTTTAGTGGTGTTGTTCACACACTCTTAGCTCTTTTAGTGGTGTTGTTCACACACTCTTAGCTCTTTTAGTGGTCTAGTTCACACACTCTTAGCTCTTTTAGTGGTGTTGTTCACACACTCTTAGCTCTTTTAGTGGTGTTGTTCACACACTCTTAGCTCTTTTAGTGGTCTAGTTCACACACTCTTAGCTCTTTTAGTGGTCTAGTTCACACACTCTTAGCTCTTTTAGTGGTGTTGTTCACACACTCTTAGCTCTTTTAGTGGTGTTCACACACTCTTAGCTCTTTTAGTGATGTTGTTCACACACTCTTAGCTCTTTTAGTGGTGTTGTTCACACACTCTTAGCTCTTTTAGTGGTCTAGTTCACACACTCTTAGCTCTTTTAGTGGTGTTGTTCACACACTCTTAGCTCTTTTAGTGGTGTTGTTCACACACTCTTAGCTCTTTTAGTGGTCTAGTTCACACACTCTTAGCTCTTTTAGTGGTGTTGTTCACACACTCTTAGCTCTTTTAGTGGTCTAGTTCATACACTCTTAGCTCTTTTAGTGGTGTTGTTCACACACTCTTAGCTCTTTTAGTGGTGTTGTTCACACACTCTTAGCTCTTTTAGTGGTGTTCACACACTCTTAGCTCTTTTAGTGGTGTTGTTCACACACTCTTAGCTCTTTTAGTGGTGTTGTTCACACACTCTTAGCTCTTTTAGTGGTCTAGTTCACACACTCTTAGCTCTTTTAGTGGTGTTGTTCACACACTCTTAGCTCTTTTAGTGGTGTTGTTCACACACTCTTAGCTCTTTTAGTGGTGTTCACACACTCTTAGCTCTTTTAGTGATGTTGTTCACACACTCTTAGCTCTTTTAGTGGTGTTGTTCACACACTCTTAGCTCTTTTAGTGGTCTAGTTCACACACTCTTAGCTCTTTTAGTGGTGTTGTTCACACACTCTTAGCTCTTTTAGTGGTGTTGTTCACACACTCTTAGCTCTTTTAGTGGTCTAGTTCACACACTCTTAGCTCTTTTAGTGGTGTTGTTCACACACTCTTAGCTCTTTTAGTGGTCTAGTTCATACACTCTTAGCTCTTTTAGTGGTGTTGTTCACACACTCTTAGCTCTTTTAGTGGTGTTGTTCACACACTCTTAGCTCTTTTAGTGGTGTTGTTCACACACTCTTAGCTCTTTTAGTGGTCTAGTTCACACACTCTTAGCTCTTTTAGTGGTCTAGTTCACACACTCTTAGCTCTTTTAGTGGTGTTGTTCACACACTCTTAGCTCTTTTAGTGGTGTTGTTCACACACTCTTAGCTCTTTTAGTGGTGTTGTTCCCACACTCTTAGCTCTTTTAGTGGTCTAGTTCACACACTCTTAGCTCTTTTAGTGGTGTTGTTCACACACTCTTAGCTCTTTTAGTGGTGTTGTTCACACACTCTTAGCTCTTTTAGTGGTGTTGTTCCCACACTCTTAGCTCTTTTAGTGGTCTAGTTCACACACTCTTAGCTCTTTTAGTGGTGTTGTTCACACACTCTTAGCTCTTTTAGTGGTGTTGTTCACACACTCTTAGCTCTTTTAGTGGTGTTGTTCACACACTCTTAGCTCTTTTAGTGGTGTTGTTCACACACTCTTAGCTCTTTTAGTGGTCTAGTTCACACACTCTTAGCTCTTTTAGTGGTCTAGTTCACACACTCTTAGCTCTTTTAGTGGTGTTGTTCACACACTCTTAGCTCTTTTAGTGGTGTTGTTCACACACTCTTAGCTCTTTTAGTGGTGTTGTTCACACACTCTTAGCTCTTTTAGTGGTGTTGTTCACACACTCTTAGCTCTTTTAGTGGTGTTGTTCACACACTCTTAGCTCTTTTAGTGGTGTTGTTCACACACTCTTAGCTCTTTTAGTGGTGTTGTTCCCACACTCTTAGCTCTTTTAGTGGTCTAGTTCACACACTCTTAGCTCTTTTAGTGGTGTTGTTCACACACTCTTAGCTCTTTTAGTGGTGTTGTTCACACACTCTTAGCTCTTTTAGTGGTATTGTTCACACACTCTTAGCTCTTTTAGTGGTGTTGTTCACACACTCTTAGCTCTTTTAGTGGTCTAGTTCACACACTCTTAGCTCTTTTAGTGGTGTCCACACACTCTTAGCTCTTTTAGTGGTGTTGTTCCCACACTCTTAGCTCTTTTAGTGGTCTAGTTCACACACTCTTAGCCCTTTTAGTGGTCTAGTTCACACACTCTTAGCTCTTTTAGTGGTCTAGTTCATACACTCTTAGCTCTTTTAGTGGTCTAGTTCACACACTCTTAGCTCTTTTAGTGGTGTTGTTCACACACTCTTAGCTCTTTTAGTGGTGTTGTTCACACACTCTTAGCTCTTTTAGTGGTGTTGTTCACACACTCTTAGCTCTTTTAGTGGTGTTGTTCACACACTCTTAGCTCTTTTAGTGGTGTTGTTCACACACTCTTAGCTCTTTTAGTGGTGTTGTTCACACACTCTTAGCTCTTTTAGTGGTGTTGTTCACACACTCTTAGCTCTTTTAGTGGTGTTCACACACTCTTAGCTCTTTTAGTGGTCTAGTTCCCACACTCTTAGCTCTTTTAGTGGTCTAGTTCACACACTCTTAGCTCTTTTAGTGGTCTAGTTCACACACTCTTAGCTCTTTTAGTGGTGTTGTTCACACACTCTTAGCTCTTTTAGTGGTCTAGTTCACACACTCTTAGCTCTTTTAGTGGTGTTGTTCACACACTCTTAGCTCTTTTAGTGGTGTTGTTCACACACTCTTAGCTCTTTTAGTGGTGTTGTTCACACACTCTTAGCTCTTTTAGTGGTCTAGTTCACACACTCTTAGCTCTTTTAGTGGTGTTCACACACTCTTAGCTCTTTTAGTGGTGTTGTTCCCACACTCTTAGCTCTTTTAGTGGTCTAGTTCACACACTCTTAGCTCTTTTAGTGGTGTTGTTCACACACTCTTAGCTCTTTTAGTGGTGTTGTTCACACACTCTTAGCTCTTTTAGTGGTCTAGTTCACACACTCTTAGCTCTTTTAGTGGTGTTGTTCACACACTCTTAGCTCTTTTAGTGGTGTTCACACACTCTTAGCTCTTTTAGTGGTGTTTTTCACACACTCTTAGCTCTTTTAGTGGTCTAGTTCACACACTCTTAGCTCTTTTAGTGGTGTTCACACACTCTTGGCTCTTTTAGTGGTGTTGTTCCCACACTCTTAGCTCTTTTAGTGGTGTTGTTCACACACTCTTAGCTCTTTTAGTGGTGTTGTTCACACACTCTTAGCTCTTTTAGTGGTCTAGTTCACACACTCTTAGCTCTTTTAGTGGTCTAGTTCACACACTCTTAGCTCTTTTAGTGGTGTTGTTCACACACTCTTAGCTCTTTTAGTGGTGTTGTTCACACACTCTTAGCTCTTTTAGTGGTCTAGTTCACACACTCTTAGCTCTTTTAGTGGTGTTGTTCACACACTCTTAGCTCTTTTAGTGGTCTAGTTCACACACTCTTAGCTCTTTTAGTGGTGTTGTTCACACACTCTTAGCTCTTTTAGTGGTGTTGTTCACACACTCTTATCTCTTTTAGTGGTGTTGTTCACACACTCTTAGCTCTTTTAGTGGTCTAGTTCACACACTCTTAGCTCTTTTAGTGGTGTTCACACACTCTTAGCTCTTTTAGTGGTGTTGTTCCCACACTCTTAGCTCTTTTAGTTGTGTTGTTCACACACTCTTAGCTCTTTTAGTTGTGTTGTTCACACAATCTTAGCTCTTTTAGTGGTCTAGTTCATACACTCTTAGCTCTTTTAGTGGTGTTGTTCACACACTCTTAGCTCTTTTAGTGGTGTTCACACACTCTTAGCTCTTTTAGTGGTGTTGTTCACACACTCTTAGCTCTTTTAGTGGTCTAGTTCACACACTCTTAGCTCTTTTAGTGGTGTTCACACACTCTTAGCTCTTTTAGTGGTGTTGTTCCCACACTCTTAGCTCTTTTAGTGGTCTAGTTCACACACTCTTAGCTCTTTTAGTGGTGTTGTTCACACACTCTTAGCTCTTTTACTGGTGTTGTTCACACACTCTTAGCTCTTTTAGTGGTGTTGTTCACACACTCTTAGCTCTTTTAGTGGTGTTGTTCACACACTCTTAGCTCTTTTAGTGGTCTAGTTCACACACTCTTAGCTCTTTTAGTGGTCTAGTTCACACACTCTTAGCTCTTTTAGTGGTGTTGTTCACACACTCTTAGCTCTTTTAGTGGTCTAGTTCACACACTCTTAGCTCTTTTAGTGGTCTAGTTCATACACTCTTAGCTCTTTTAGTGGTCTAGTTCACACACTCTTAGCTCTTTTAGTGGTGTTGTTCACACACTCTTAGCTCTTTTAGTGGTGTTGTTCCCACACTCTTAGCTCTTTTAGTGGTCTAGTTCACACACTCTTAGCTCTTTTAGTGGTGTTGTTCACACACTCTTAGCTCTTTTAGTGGTGTTGTTCACACACTCTTAGCTCTTTTAGTGGTGTTGTTCACACACTCTTAGCTCTTTTAGTGGTGTTGTTCACACACTCTTAGCTCTTTTAGTGGTCTAGTTCACACACTCTTAGCTCTTTTAGTGGTCTAGTTCACACACTCTTAGCTCTTTTAGTGGTGTTGTTCACACACTCTTAGCTCTTTTAGTGGTGTTGTTCACACACTCTTAGCTCTTTTAGTGGTGTTGTTCACACACTCTTAGCTCTTTTAGTGGTGTTGTTCACACACTCTTAGCTCTTTTAGTGGTGTTGTTCACACACTCTTAGCTCTTTTAGTGGTGTTGTTCACACACTCTTAGCTCTTTTAGTGGTGTTGTTCACACACTCTTAGCTCTTTTAGTGGTGTTGTTCACACACTCTTAGCTCTTTTAGTGGTCTAGTTCATACACTCTTAGCTCTTTTAGTGGTGTTGTTCACACACTCTTAGCTCTTTTAGTGGTGTTGTTCACACACTCTTAGCTCTTTTAGTGGTGTTGTTCACACACTCTTAGCTCTTTTAGTGGTGTTGTTCACACACTCTTAGCTCTTTTAGTGGTGTTCACACACTCTTAGCTCTTTTAGTGGTGTTGTTCACACACTCTTAGCTCTTTTAGTGGTGTTGTTCACACACTCTTAGCTCTTTTAGTGGTGTTGTTCACACACTCTTAGCTCTTTTAGTGGTCTAGTTCACACACTCTTAGCTCTTTTAGTGGTGTTGTTCACACACTCTTAGCTCTTTTAGTGGTGTTGTTCCCACACTCTTAGCTCTTTTAGTGGTCTAGTTCACACACTCTTAGCTCTTTTAGTGGTGTTGTTCACACACTCTTAGCTCTTTTAGTGGTGTTGTTCACACACTCTTAGCTCTTTTAGTGGTATTGTTCACACACTCTTAGCTCTTTTAGTGGTGTTGTTCACACACTCTTAGCTCTTTTAGTGGTCTAGTTCACACACTCTTAGCTCTTTTAGTGGTGTCCACACACTCTTAGCTCTTTTAGTGGTGTTGTTCCCACACTCTTAGCTCTTTTAGTGGTCTAGTTCACACACTCTTAGCCCTTTTAGTGGTCTAGTTCACACACTCTTAGCTCTTTTAGTGGTCTAGTTCATACACTCTTAGCTCTTTTAGTGGTCTAGTTCACACACTCTTAGCTCTTTTAGTGGTGTTGTTCACACACTCTTAGCTCTTTTAGTGGTGTTGTTCACACACTCTTAGCTCTTTTAGTGGTGTTGTTCACACACTCTTAGCTCTTTTAGTGGTGTTGTTCACACACTCTTAGCTCTTTTAGTGGTGTTGTTCACACACTCTTAGCTCTTTTAGTGGTGTTGTTCACACACTCTTAGCTCTTTTAGTGGTGTTGTTCACACACTCTTAGCTCTTTTAGTGGTGTTCACACACTCTTAGCTCTTTTAGTGGTCTAGTTCCCACACTCTTAGCTCTTTTAGTGGTCTAGTTCACACACTCTTAGCTCTTTTAGTGGTCTAGTTCACACACTCTTAGCTCTTTTAGTGGTGTTGTTCACACACTCTTAGCTCTTTTAGTGGTCTAGTTCACACACTCTTAGCTCTTTTAGTGGTGTTGTTCACACACTCTTAGCTCTTTTAGTGGTGTTGTTCACACACTCTTAGCTCTTTTAGTGGTGTTGTTCACACACTCTTAGCTCTTTTAGTGGTCTAGTTCACACACTCTTAGCTCTTTTAGTGGTGTTCACACACTCTTAGCTCTTTTAGTGGTGTTGTTCCCACACTCTTAGCTCTTTTAGTGGTCTAGTTCACACACTCTTAGCTCTTTTAGTGGTGTTGTTCACACACTCTTAGCTCTTTTAGTGGTGTTGTTCACACACTCTTAGCTCTTTTAGTGGTCTAGTTCACACACTCTTAGCTCTTTTAGTGGTGTTGTTCACACACTCTTAGCTCTTTTAGTGGTGTTCACACACTCTTAGCTCTTTTAGTGGTGTTTTTCACACACTCTTAGCTCTTTTAGTGGTCTAGTTCACACACTCTTAGCTCTTTTAGTGGTGTTCACACACTCTTGGCTCTTTTAGTGGTGTTGTTCCCACACTCTTAGCTCTTTTAGTGGTGTTGTTCACACACTCTTAGCTCTTTTAGTGGTGTTGTTCACACACTCTTAGCTCTTTTAGTGGTCTAGTTCACACACTCTTAGCTCTTTTAGTGGTCTAGTTCACACACTCTTAGCTCTTTTAGTGGTGTTGTTCACACACTCTTAGCTCTTTTAGTGGTGTTGTTCACACACTCTTAGCTCTTTTAGTGGTCTAGTTCACACACTCTTAGCTCTTTTAGTGGTGTTGTTCACACACTCTTAGCTCTTTTAGTGGTCTAGTTCACACACTCTTAGCTCTTTTAGTGGTGTTGTTCACACACTCTTAGCTCTTTTAGTGGTGTTGTTCACACACTCTTATCTCTTTTAGTGGTGTTGTTCACACACTCTTAGCTCTTTTAGTGGTCTAGTTCACACACTCTTAGCTCTTTTAGTGGTGTTCACACACTCTTAGCTCTTTTAGTGGTGTTGTTCCCACACTCTTAGCTCTTTTAGTTGTGTTGTTCACACACTCTTAGCTCTTTTAGTTGTGTTGTTCACACAATCTTAGCTCTTTTAGTGGTCTAGTTCATACACTCTTAGCTCTTTTAGTGGTGTTGTTCACACACTCTTAGCTCTTTTAGTGGTGTTCACACACTCTTAGCTCTTTTAGTGGTGTTGTTCACACACTCTTAGCTCTTTTAGTGGTCTAGTTCACACACTCTTAGCTCTTTTAGTGGTGTTCACACACTCTTAGCTCTTTTAGTGGTGTTGTTCCCACACTCTTAGCTCTTTTAGTGGTCTAGTTCACACACTCTTAGCTCTTTTAGTGGTGTTGTTCACACACTCTTAGCTCTTTTACTGGTGTTGTTCACACACTCTTAGCTCTTTTAGTGGTGTTGTTCACACACTCTTAGCTCTTTTAGTGGTGTTGTTCACACACTCTTAGCTCTTTTAGTGGTCTAGTTCACACACTCTTAGCTCTTTTAGTGGTCTAGTTCACACACTCTTAGCTCTTTTAGTGGTGTTGTTCACACACTCTTAGCTCTTTTAGTGGTCTAGTTCACACACTCTTAGCTCTTTTAGTGGTCTAGTTCATACACTCTTAGCTCTTTTAGTGGTCTAGTTCACACACTCTTAGCTCTTTTAGTGGTGTTGTTCACACACTCTTAGCTCTTTTAGTGGTGTTGTTCCCACACTCTTAGCTCTTTTAGTGGTCTAGTTCACACACTCTTAGCTCTTTTAGTGGTGTTGTTCACACACTCTTAGCTCTTTTAGTGGTGTTGTTCACACACTCTTAGCTCTTTTAGTGGTGTTGTTCACACACTCTTAGCTCTTTTAGTGGTGTTGTTCACACACTCTTAGCTCTTTTAGTGGTCTAGTTCACACACTCTTAGCTCTTTTAGTGGTCTAGTTCACACACTCTTAGCTCTTTTAGTGGTGTTGTTCACACACTCTTAGCTCTTTTAGTGGTGTTGTTCACACACTCTTAGCTCTTTTAGTGGTGTTGTTCACACACTCTTAGCTCTTTTAGTGGTGTTGTTCACACACTCTTAGCTCTTTTAGTGGTGTTGTTCACACACTCTTAGCTCTTTTAGTGGTGTTGTTCACACACTCTTAGCTCTTTTAGTGGTGTTGTTCACACACTCTTAGCTCTTTTAGTGGTGTTGTTCACACACTCTTAGCTCTTTTAGTGGTCTAGTTCATACACTCTTAGCTCTTTTAGTGGTGTTGTTCACACACTCTTAGCTCTTTTAGTGGTGTTGTTCACACACTCTTAGCTCTTTTAGTGGTGTTGTTCACACACTCTTAGCTCTTTTAGTGGTGTTGTTCACACACTCTTAGCTCTTTTAGTGGTGTTCACACACTCTTAGCTCTTTTAGTGGTGTTGTTCACACACTCTTAGCTCTTTTAGTGGTGTTGTTCACACACTCTTAGCTCTTTTAGTGGTGTTGTTCACACACTCTTAGCTCTTTTAGTGGTCTAGTTCACACACTCTTAGCTCTTTTAGTGGTGTTGTTCACACACTCTTAGCTCTTTTAGTGGTGTTGTTCACACACTCTTAGCTCTTTTAGTGGTCTAGTTCACACACTCTTAGCTCTTTTAGTGGTGTTGTTCACACACTCTTAGCTCTTTTAGTGGTCTAGTTCACACACTCTTAGCTCTTTTAGTGGTCTAGTTCACACACTCTTAGCTCTTTTAGTGGTGTTGTTCACACACTCTTAGCTCTTTTAGTGGTGTTGTTCACACACTCTTAGCTCTTTTAGTGGTGTTGTTCACACACTCTTAGCTCTTTTAGTGGTCTAGTTCACACACTCTTAGCTCTTTTAGTGGTCTAGTTCATACACTCTTAGCTCTTTTAGTGGTCTAGTTCACACACTCTTAGCTCTTTTAGTGGTGTTGTTCACACACTCTTAGCTCTTTTAGTGGTGTTGTTCCCACACTCTTAGCTCTTTTAGTGGTCTAGTTCACACACTCTTAGCTCTTTTAGTGGTGTTGTTCACACACTCTTAGCTCTTTTAGTGGTGTTGTTCACACACTCTTAGCTCTTTTAGTGGTGTTGTTCACACACTCTTAGCTCTTTTAGTGGTGTTGTTCACACACTCTTAGCTCTTTTAGTGGTCTAGTTCACACACTCTTAGCTCTTTTAGTGGTCTAGTTCATACACTCTTAGCTCTTTTAGTGGTCTAGTTCACACACTCTTAGCTCTTTTAGTGGTGTTGTTCACACACTCTTAGCTCTTTTAGTGGTGTTGTTCACACACTCTTAGCTCTTTTAGTGGTGCTGTTCACACACTCTTAGCTCCTTTAGTGGTGTTGTTCACACACTCTTAGCTCTTTTAGTGGTGTTGTTCACACACTCTTAGCTCTTTTAGTGGTGTTGTTCCCACACTCTTAGCTCTTTTAGTGGTCTAGTTCATACACTCTTAGCTCTTTTAGTGGTCTAGTTCACACACTCTTAGCTCTTTTAGTGGTGTTGTTCACACACTCTTAGCTCTTTTAGTGGTGTTGTTCACACACTCTTAGCTCTTTTAGTGGTCTAGTTCATACACTCTTAGCTCTTTTAGTGGTCTAGTTCACACACTCTTAGCTCTTTTAGTGGTGTTGTTCACACACTCTTAGCTCTTTTAGTGGTGTTGTTCACACACTCTTAGCTCTTTTAGTGGTGTTGTTCACACACTCTTAGCTCTTTTAGTGGTGTTGTTCACACACTCTTAGCTCTTTTAGTGGTGTTGTTCACACACTCTTAGCTCTTTTAGTGGTGTTGTTCCCACACTCTTAGCTCTTTTAGTGGTCTAGTTCACACACTCTTAGCTCTTTTAGTGGTGTTGTTCACACACTCTTAGCTCTTTTAGTGGTGTTGTTCACACACTCTTAGCTCTTTTAGTGGTGTTGTTCACACACTCTTAGCTCTTTTAGTGGTCTAGTTCACACACTCTTAGCTCTTTTAGTGGTGTTCACACACTCTTAGCTCTTTTAGTGGTGTTGTTCCCACACTCTTAGCTCTTTTAGTGGTCTAGTTCACACACTCTTAGCTCTTTTAGTGGTGTTGTTCCCACACTCTTAGCTCTTTTAGTGGTCTAGTTCACACACTCTTAGCTCTTTTAGTGGTGTTGTTCACACACTCTTAGCTCTTTTAGTGGTGTTGTTCACACACTCTTAGCTCTTTTAGTGGTATTGTTCACACACTCTTAGCTCTTTTAGTGGTGTTGTTCACACACTCTTAGCTCTTTTAGTGGTCTAGTTCACACACTCTTAGCTCTTTTAGTGGTGTTCACACACTCTTAGCTCTTTTAGTGGTGTTGTTCCCACACTCTTAGCTCTTTTAGTGGTCTAGTTCACACACTCTTAGCTCTTTTAGTGGTGTTGTTCCCACACTCTTAGCTCTTTTAGTGGTCTAGTTCACACACTCTTAGCTCTTTTAGTGGTGTTGTTCACACACTCTTAGCTCTTTTAGTGGTGTTGTTCACACACTCTTAGCTCTTTTAGTGGAATTGTTCACACACTCTTAGCTCTTTTAGTGGTGTTGTTCACACACTCTTAGCTCTTTTAGTGGTCTAGTTCACACACTCTTAGCTCTTTTAGTGGTCTAGTTCACACACTCTTAGCTCTTTTAGTGGTATTGTTCACACACTCTTAGCTCTTTTAGTGGTCTAGTTCATACACTCTTAGCTCTTTTAGTGGTCTAGTTCACACACTCTTAGCTCTTTTAGTGGTGTTGTTCACACACTCTTAGCTCTTTTAGTGGTGTTGTTCACACACTCTTAGCTCTTTTAGTGGTGTTGTTCACACACTCTTAGCTCTTTTAGTGGTGTTGTTCACACACTCTTAGCTCTTTTAGTGGTATTGTTCACACACTCTTAGCTCTTTTAGTGGTGTTGTTCACACACTCTTAGCTCTTTTAGTGGTCTAGTTCACACACTCTTAGCTCTTTTAGTGGTGTTGTTCACACACTCTTAGCTCTTTTAGTGGTCTAGTTCATACACTCTTAGCTCTTTTAGTGGTCTAGTTCACACACTCTTAGCTCTTTTAGTGGTGTTGTTCACACACTCTTAGCTCTTTTAGTGGTGTTGTTCACACACTCTTAGCTCTTTTAGTGGTGTTGTTCCCACACTCTTAGCTCTTTTAGTGGTCTAGTTCACACACTCTTAGCTCTTTTAGTGGTGTTGTTCACACACTCTTAGCTCTTTTAGTGGTGTTGTTCACACACTCTTAGCTCTTTTAGTGGTATTGTTCACACACTCTTAGCTCTTTTAGTGGTGTTGTTCACACACTCTTAGCTCTTTTAGTGGTCTAGTTCACACACTCTTAGCTCTTTTAGTGGTGTTCACACACTCTTAGCTCTTTTAGTGGTGTTGTTCCCACACTCTTAGCTCTTTTAGTGGTCTAGTTCACACACTCTTAGCTCTTTTAGTGGTCTAGTTCACACACTCTTAGCTCTTTTAGTGGTCTAGTTCATACACTCTTAGCTCTTTTAGTGGTGTTCACACACTCTTAGCTCTTTTAGTCGTGTTGTTCACACACTCTTAGCTCTTTTAGTGGTCTAGTTCATACACTCTTAGCTCTTTTAGTGGTCTAGTTCACACACTCTTAGCTCTTTTAGTGGTGTTCACACACTCTTAGCTCTTTTAGTGGTCTAGTTCATACACTCTTAGCTCTTTTAGTGGTCTAGTTCATACACTCTTAGCTCTTTTAGTGGTCTAGTTCACACACTCTTAGCTCTTTTAGTGGTGTTGTTCACACACTCTTAGCTCTTTTAGTGGTGTTGTTCACACACTCTTAGCTCTTTTAGTGGTCTAGTTCATACACTCTTAGCTCTTTTAGTGGTGTTGTTCACACACTCTTAGCTCTTTTAGTGGTGTTGTTCACACACTCTTAGCTCTTTTAGTGGTGTTGTTCACACACTCTTAGCTCTTTTAGTGGTGTTGTTCATACACTCTTAGCTCTTTTAGTGGTGTTCACACACTCTTAGCTCTTTTAGTGGTGTTGTTCACACACTCTTAGCTCTTTTAGTGGTGTTGTTCACACACTCTTAGCTCTTTTAGTGGTGTTGTTCACACACTCTTAGCTCTTTTAGTGGTGTTGTTCACACACTCTTAGCTCTTTTAGTGGTGTTGTTCACACACTCTTAGCTCTTTTAGTGGTCTAGTTCACACACTCTTAGCTCTTTTAGTGGTGTTGTTCACACACTCTTAGCTCTTTTAGTGGTCTAGTTCATACACTCTTAGCTCTTTTAGTGGTGTTGTTCACACACTCTTAGCTCTTTTAGCGGTGTTGTTCACACACTCTTAGCTCTTTTAGTGGTGTTGTTCACACACTCTTAGCTCTTTTAGTGGTCTAGTTCACACACTCTTAGCTCTTTTAGTGGTGTTGTTCACACACTCTTAGCTCTTTTAGTGGTGTTGTTCACACACTCTTAGCTCTTTTAGTGGTCTAGTTCACACACTCTTAGCTCTTTTAGTGGTGTTGTTCACACACTCTTAGCTCTTTTAGTGGTCTAGTTCACACACTCTTAGCTCTTTTAGTGGTGTTGTTCACACACTCTTAGCTCTTTTAGTGGTGTTGTTCACACACTCTTATCTCTTTTAGTGGTGTTGTTCACACACTCTTAGCTCTTTTAGTGGTCTAGTTCACACACTCTTAGCTCTTTTAGTGGTGTTCACACACTCTTAGCTCTTTTAGTGGTGTTGTTCCCACACTCTTAGCTCTTTTAGTGGTGTTGTTCACACACTCTTAGCTCTTTTAGTGGTGTTGTTCACACAATCTTAGCTCTTTTAGTGGTCTAGTTCATACACTCTTAGCTCTTTTAGTGGTGTTGTTCACACACTCTTAGCTCTTTTAGTGGTGTTCACACACTCTTAGCTCTTTTAGTGGTGTTGTTCACACACTCTTAGCTCTTTTAGTGGTCTAGTTCACACACTCTTAGCTCTTTTAGTGGTGTTCACACACTCTTAGCTCTTTTAGTGGTGTTGTTCCCACACTCTTAGCTCTTTTAGTGGTCTAGTTCACACACTCTTAGCTCTTTTAGTGGTGTTGTTCACACACTCTTAGCTCTTTTACTGGTGTTGTTCACACACTCTTAGCTCTTTTAGTGGTGTTGTTCACACACTCTTAGCTCTTTTAGTGGTGTTGTTCACACACTCTTAGCTCTTTTAGTGGTCTAGTTCACACACTCTTAGCTCTTTTAGTGGTCTAGTTCACACACTCTTAGCTCTTTTAGTGGTGTTGTTCACACACTCTTAGCTCTTTTAGTGGTCTAGTTCACACACTCTTAGCTCTTTTAGTGGTCTAGTTCATACACTCTTAGCTCTTTTAGTGGTCTAGTTCCCACACTCTTAGCTCTTTTAGTGGTGTTGTTCACACACTCTTAGCTCTTTTAGTGGTGTTGTTCCCACACTCTTAGCTCTTTTAGTGGTCTAGTTCACACACTCTTAGCTCTTTTAGTGGTGTTGTTCACACACTCTTAGCTCTTTTAGTGGTGTTGTTCACACACTCTTAGCTCTTTTAGTGGTGTTGTTCACACACTCTTAGCTCTTTTAGTGGTGTTGTTCACACACTCTTAGCTCTTTTAGTGGTCTAGTTCACACACTCTTAGCTCTTTTAGTGGTCTAGTTCACACACTCTTAGCTCTTTTAGTGGTGTTGTTCACACACTCTTAGCTCTTTTAGTGGTGTTGTTCACACACTCTTAGCTCTTTTAGTGGTGTTGTTCACACACTCTTAGCTCTTTTAGTGGTGTTGTTCACACACTCTTAGCTCTTTTAGTGGTGTTGTTCACACACTCTTAGCTCTTTTAGTGGTGTTGTTCACACACTCTTAGCTCTTTTAGTGGTGTTGTTCACACACTCTTAGCTCTTTTAGTGGTCTAGTTCACACACTCTTAGCTCTTTTAGTGGTGTTCACACACTCTTAGCTCTTTTAGTGGTGTTGTTCCCACACTCTTAGCTCTTTTAGTGGTCTAGTTCACACACTCTTAGCTCTTTTAGTGGTGTTGTTCACACACTCTTAGCTCTTTTACTGGTGTTGTTCACACACTCTTAGCTCTTTTAGTGGTGTTGTTCACACACTCTTAGCTCTTTTAGTGGTGTTGTTCACACACTCTTAGCTCTTTTAGTGGTCTAGTTCACACACTCTTAGCTCTTTTAGTGGTCTAGTTCACACACTCTTAGCTCTTTTAGTGGTGTTGTTCACACACTCTTAGCTCTTTTAGTGGTGTTGTTCACACACTCTTAGCTCTTTTAGTGGTGTTGTTCACACACTCTTAGCTCTTTTAGTGGTCTAGTTCACACACTCTTAGCTCTTTTAGTGGTGTTGTTCACACACTCTTAGCTCTTTTAGTGGTCTAGTTCATACACTCTTAGCTCTTTTAGTGGTGTTGTTCACACACTCTTAGCTCTTTTAGCGGTGTTGTTCACACACTCTTAGCTCTTTTAGTGGTGTTGTTCACACACTCTTAGCTCTTTTAGTGGTCTAGTTCACACACTCTTAGCTCTTTTAGTGGTGTTGTTCACACACTCTTAGCTCTTTTAGTGGTGTTGTTCACACACTCTTAGCTCTTTTAGTGGTCTAGTTCACACACTCTTAGCTCTTTTAGTGGTGTTGTTCACACACTCTTAGCTCTTTTAGTGGTCTAGTTCACACACTCTTAGCTCTTTTAGTGGTGTTGTTCACACACTCTTAGCTCTTTTAGTGGTGTTGTTCACACACTCTTATCTCTTTTAGTGGTGTTGTTCACACACTCTTAGCTCTTTTAGTGGTCTAGTTCACACACTCTTAGCTCTTTTAGTGGTGTTCACACACTCTTAGCTCTTTTAGTGGTGTTGTTCCCACACTCTTAGCTCTTTTAGTGGTGTTGTTCACACACTCTTAGCTCTTTTAGTGGTGTTGTTCACACAATCTTAGCTCTTTTAGTGGTCTAGTTCATACACTCTTAGCTCTTTTAGTGGTGTTGTTCACACACTCTTAGCTCTTTTAGTGGTGTTCACACACTCTTAGCTCTTTTAGTGGTGTTGTTCACACACTCTTAGCTCTTTTAGTGGTCTAGTTCACACACTCTTAGCTCTTTTAGTGGTGTTCACACACTCTTAGCTCTTTTAGTGGTGTTGTTCCCACACTCTTAGCTCTTTTAGTGGTCTAGTTCACACACTCTTAGCTCTTTTAGTGGTGTTGTTCACACACTCTTAGCTCTTTTACTGGTGTTGTTCACACACTCTTAGCTCTTTTAGTGGTGTTGTTCACACACTCTTAGCTCTTTTAGTGGTGTTGTTCACACACTCTTAGCTCTTTTAGTGGTCTAGTTCACACACTCTTAGCTCTTTTAGTGGTCTAGTTCACACACTCTTAGCTCTTTTAGTGGTGTTGTTCACACACTCTTAGCTCTTTTAGTGGTCTAGTTCACACACTCTTAGCTCTTTTAGTGGTCTAGTTCACACACTCTTAGCTCTTTTAGTGGTGTTGTTCACACACTCTTAGCTCTTTTACTGGTGTTGTTCACACACTCTTAGCTCTTTTAGTGGTGTTGTTCACACACTCTTAGCTCTTTTAGTGGTGTTGTTCACACACTCTTAGCTCTTTTAGTGGTCTAGTTCACACACTCTTAGCTCTTTTAGTGGTCTAGTTCACACACTCTTAGCTCTTTTAGTGGTGTTGTTCACACACTCTTAGCTCTTTTAGTGGTGTTGTTCACACACTCTTAGCTCTTTTAGTGGTGTTGTTCACACACTCTTAGCTCTTTTAGTGGTCTAGTTCACACACTCTTAGCTCTTTTAGTGGTGTTGTTCACACACTCTTAGCTCTTTTAGTGGTCTAGTTCATACACTCTTAGCTCTTTTAGTGGTCTAGTTCACACACTCTTAGCTCTTTTAGTGGTGTTGTTCACACACTCTTAGCTCTTTTAGTGGTCTAGTTCACACACTCTTAGCTCTTTTAGTGGTGTTGTTCACACACTCTTAGCTCTTTTAGTGGTGTTGTTCACACACTCTTATCTCTTTTAGTGGTGTTGTTCACACACTCTTAGCTCTTTTAGTGGTCTAGTTCACACACTCTTAGCTCTTTTAGTGGTGTTCACACACTCTTAGCTCTTTTAGTGGTGTTGTTCCCACACTCTTAGCTCTTTTAGTGGTGTTGTTCACACACTCTTAGCTCTTTTAGTGGTGTTGTTCACACAATCTTAGCTCTTTTAGTGGTCTAGTTCATACACTCTTAGCTCTTTTAGTGGTGTTGTTCACACACTCTTAGCTCTTTTAGTGGTGTTCACACACTCTTAGCTCTTTTAGTGGTGTTGTTCACACACTCTTAGCTCTTTTAGTGGTCTAGTTCACACACTCTTAGCTCTTTTAGTGGTGTTCACACACTCTTAGCTCTTTTAGTGGTGTTGTTCCCACACTCTTAGCTCTTTTAGTGGTCTAGTTCACACACTCTTAGCTCTTTTAGTGGTGTTGTTCACACACTCTTAGCTCTTTTACTGGTGTTGTTCACACACTCTTAGCTCTTTTAGTGGTGTTGTTCACACACTCTTAGCTCTTTTAGTGGTGTTGTTCACACACTCTTAGCTCTTTTAGTGGTCTAGTTCACACACTCTTAGCTCTTTTAGTGGTCTAGTTCACACACTCTTAGCTCTTTTAGTGGTGTTGTTCACACACTCTTAGCTCTTTTAGTGGTCTAGTTCACACACTCTTAGCTCTTTTAGTGGTCTAGTTCATACACTCTTAGCTCTTTTAGTGGTCTAGTTCCCACACTCTTAGCTCTTTTAGTGGTGTTGTTCACACACTCTTAGCTCTTTTAGTGGTGTTGTTCCCACACTCTTAGCTCTTTTAGTGGTCTAGTTCACACACTCTTAGCTCTTTTAGTGGTGTTGTTCACACACTCTTAGCTCTTTTAGTGGTGTTGTTCACACACTCTTAGCTCTTTTAGTGGTGTTGTTCACACACTCTTAGCTCTTTTAGTGGTGTTGTTCACACACTCTTAGCTCTTTTAGTGGTCTAGTTCACACACTCTTAGCTCTTTTAGTGGTCTAGTTCACACACTCTTAGCTCTTTTAGTGGTGTTGTTCACACACTCTTAGCTCTTTTAGTGGTGTTGTTCACACACTCTTAGCTCTTTTAGTGGTGTTGTTCACACACTCTTAGCTCTTTTAGTGGTGTTGTTCACACACTCTTAGCTCTTTTAGTGGTGTTGTTCACACACTCTTAGCTCTTTTAGTGGTGTTGTTCACACACTCTTAGCTCTTTTAGTGGTCTAGTTCACACACTCTTAGCTCTTTTAGTGGTGTTCACACACTCTTAGCTCTTTTAGTGGTGTTGTTCCCACACTCTTAGCTCTTTTAGTGGTCTAGTTCACACACTCTTAGCTCTTTTAGTGGTGTTGTTCACACACTCTTAGCTCTTTTACTGGTGTTGTTCACACACTCTTAGCTCTTTTAGTGGTGTTGTTCACACACTCTTAGCTCTTTTAGTGGTGTTGTTCACACACTCTTAGCTCTTTTAGTGGTCTAGTTCACACACTCTTAGCTCTTTTAGTGGTCTAGTTCACACACTCTTAGCTCTTTTAGTGGTGTTGTTCACACACTCTTAGCTCTTTTAGTGGTGTTGTTCACACACTCTTAGCTCTTTTAGTGGTGTTGTTCACACACTCTTAGCTCTTTTAGTGGTCTAGTTCACACACTCTTAGCTCTTTTAGTGGTGTTGTTCACACACTCTTAGCTCTTTTAGTGGTCTAGTTCATACACTCTTAGCTCTTTTAGTGGTGTTGTTCACACACTCTTAGCTCTTTTAGCGGTGTTGTTCACACACTCTTAGCTCTTTTAGTGGTGTTGTTCACACACTCTTAGCTCTTTTAGTGGTCTAGTTCACACACTCTTAGCTCTTTTAGTGGTGTTGTTCACACACTCTTAGCTCTTTTAGTGGTGTTGTTCACACACTCTTAGCTCTTTTAGTGGTCTAGTTCACACACTCTTAGCTCTTTTAGTGGTGTTGTTCACACACTCTTAGCTCTTTTAGTGGTCTAGTTCACACACTCTTAGCTCTTTTAGTGGTGTTGTTCACACACTCTTAGCTCTTTTAGTGGTGTTGTTCACACACTCTTATCTCTTTTAGTGGTGTTGTTCACACACTCTTAGCTCTTTTAGTGGTCTAGTTCACACACTCTTAGCTCTTTTAGTGGTGTTCACACACTCTTAGCTCTTTTAGTGGTGTTGTTCCCACACTCTTAGCTCTTTTAGTGGTGTTGTTCACACACTCTTAGCTCTTTTAGTGGTGTTGTTCACACAATCTTAGCTCTTTTAGTGGTCTAGTTCATACACTCTTAGCTCTTTTAGTGGTGTTGTTCACACACTCTTAGCTCTTTTAGTGGTGTTCACACACTCTTAGCTCTTTTAGTGGTGTTGTTCACACACTCTTAGCTCTTTTAGTGGTCTAGTTCACACACTCTTAGCTCTTTTAGTGGTGTTCACACACTCTTAGCTCTTTTAGTGGTGTTGTTCCCACACTCTTAGCTCTTTTAGTGGTCTAGTTCACACACTCTTAGCTCTTTTAGTGGTGTTGTTCACACACTCTTAGCTCTTTTACTGGTGTTGTTCACACACTCTTAGCTCTTTTAGTGGTGTTGTTCACACACTCTTAGCTCTTTTAGTGGTGTTGTTCACACACTCTTAGCTCTTTTAGTGGTCTAGTTCACACACTCTTAGCTCTTTTAGTGGTCTAGTTCACACACTCTTAGCTCTTTTAGTGGTGTTGTTCACACACTCTTAGCTCTTTTAGTGGTCTAGTTCACACACTCTTAGCTCTTTTAGTGGTCTAGTTCACACACTCTTAGCTCTTTTAGTGGTGTTGTTCACACACTCTTAGCTCTTTTAGTGGTGTTGTTCCCACACTCTTAGCTCTTTTAGTGGTCTAGTTCACACACTCTTAGCTCTTTTAGTGGTGTTGTTCACACACTCTTAGCTCTTTTAGTGGTGTTGTTCACACACTCTTAGCTCTTTTAGTGGTGTTGTTCACACACTCTTAGCTCTTTTAGTGGTGTTGTTCACACACTCTTAGCTCTTTTAGTGGTCTAGTTCACACACTCTTAGCTCTTTTAGTGGTCTAGTTCACACACTCTTAGCTCTTTTAGTGGTGTTGTTCACACACTCTTAGCTCTTTTAGTGGTGTTGTTCACACACTCTTAGCTCTTTTAGTGGTGTTGTTCACACACTCTTAGCTCTTTTAGTGGTGTTGTTCACACACTCTTAGCTCTTTTAGTGGTGTTGTTCACACACTCTTAGCTCTTTTAGTGGTGTTGTTCACACACTCTTAGCTCTTTTAGTGGTGTTGTTCACACACTCTTAGCTCTTTTAGTGGTCTAGTTCACACACTCTTAGCTCTTTTAGTGGTGTTCACACACTCTTAGCTCTTTTAGTGGTGTTGTTCCCACACTCTTAGCTCTTTTAGTGGTCTAGTTCACACACTCTTAGCTCTTTTAGTGGTGTTGTTCACACACTCTTAGCTCTTTTACTGGTGTTGTTCACACACTCTTAGCTCTTTTAGTGGTGTTGTTCACACACTCTTAGCTCTTTTAGTGGTGTTGTTCACACACTCTTAGCTCTTTTAGTGGTCTAGTTCACACACTCTTAGCTCTTTTAGTGGTCTAGTTCACACACTCTTAGCTCTTTTAGTGGTCTAGTTCACACACTCTTAGCTCTTTTAGTGGTGTTGTTCACACACTCTTAGCTCTTTTAGTGGTCTAGTTCACACACTCTTAGCTCTTTTAGTGGTCTAGTTCATACACTCTTAGCTCTTTTAGTGGTCTAGTTCACACACTCTTAGCTCTTTTAGTGGTGTTGTTCACACACTCTTAGCTCTTTTAGTGGTGTTGTTCACACACTCTTAGCTCTTTTAGTGGTGTTGTTCACACACTCTTAGCTGTTTTAGTGGTGTTGTTCACACACTCTTAGCACTTTTAGTGGTCTAGTTCACACACTCTTAGCTCTTTTAGTGGTCTAGTTCACACACTCTTAGCTCTTTTAGTGGTGTTGTTCACACACTCTTAGCTCTTTTAGTGGTGTTGTTCACACACTCTTAGCTCTTTTAGTGGTGTTGTTCACACACTCTTAGCTCTTTTAGTGGTCTAGTTCACACACTCTTAGCTCTTTTAGTGGTCTAGTTCATACACTCTTAGCTCTTTTAGTGGTCTAGTTCACACACTCTTAGCTCTTTTAGTGGTGTTGTTCACACACTCTTAGCTCTTTTAGTGGTGTTGTTCACACACTCTTAGCTCTTTTAGTGGTGTTGTTCACACACTCTTAGCTCTTTTAGTGGTCTAGTTCACACACTCTTAGCTCTTTTAGTGGTGTTGTTCACACACTCTTAGCTCTTAGTGGTGTTCACACACTCTTAGCTCTTTTAGTGGTGTTGTTCACACACTCTTAGCTCTTTTAGTGGTCTAGTTCACACACTCTTAGCTCTTTTAGTGGTGTTCACACACTCTTAGCTCTTTTAGTGGTGTTGTTCCCACACTCTTAGCTCTTTTAGTGGTCTAGTTCACACACTCTTAGCTCTTTTAGTGGTGTTGTTCACACACTCTTAGCTCTTTTAGTGGTGTTGTTCACACACTCTTAGCTCTTTTAGTGGTCTAGTTCACACACTCTTAGCTCTTTTAGTGGTGTTGTTCACACACTCTTAGCTCTTTTAGTGGTGTTGTTCACACACTCTTAGCTCTTTTAGTGGTCTAGTTCACACACTCTTAGCTCTTTTAGTGGTGTTGTTCACACACTCTTAGCTCTTTTAGTGGTCTAGTTCATACACTCTTAGCTCTTTTAGTGGTGTTGTTCACACACTCTTAGCTCTTTTAGTGGTGTTGTTCACACACTCTTAGCTCTTTTAGTGGTGTTGTTCACACACTCTTAGCTCTTTTAGTGGTGTTGTTCACACACTCTTAGCTCTTTTAGTGGTGTTGTTCACACACTCTTAGCTCTTTTAGTGGTCTAGTTCACACACTCTTAGCTCTTTTAGTGGTCTAGTTCACACACTCTTAGCTCTTTTAGTGGTGTTGTTCACACACTCTTAGCTCTTTTAGTGGTGTTGTTCACACACTCTTAGCTCTTTTAGTGGTGTTCACACACTCTTAGCTCTTTTAGTGGTGTTGTTCCCACACTCTTAGCTCTTTTAGTGGTCTAGTTCACACACTCTTAGCTCTTTTAGTGGTGTTGTTCACACACTCTTAGCTCTTTTAGTGGTCTAGTTCACACACTCTTAGCTCTTTTAGTGGTGTTGTTCACACACTCTTAGCTCTTTTAGTGGTCTAGTTCACACACTCTTAGCTCTTTTAGTGGTGTTGTTCACACACTCTTAGCTCTTTTAGTGGTGTTGTTCACACACTCTTAGCTCTTTTAGTGGTGTTGTTCACACACTCTTAGCTCTTTTAGTGGTCTAGTTCACACACTCTTAGCTCTTTTAGTGGTGTTGTTCACACACTCTTAGCTCTTTTAGTGGTGTTGTTCACACACTCTTAGCTCTTTTAGTGGTCTAGTTCCCACACTCTTAGCTCTTTTAGTGGTCTAGTTCACACACTCTTAGCTCTTTTAGTGGTCTAGTTCACACACTCTTAGCTCTTTTAGTGGTGTTGTTCACACACTCTTAGCTCTTTTAGTGGTCTAGTTCACACACTCTTAGCTCTTTTAGTGGTGTTGTTCACACACTCTTAGCTCTTTTAGTGGTGTTGTTCACACACTCTTAGCTCTTTTAGTGGTCTAGTTCACACACTCTTAGCTCTTTTAGTGGTGTTGTTCACACACTCTTAGCTCTTTTAGTGGTGTTGTTCACACACTCTTAGCTCTTTTAGTGGTCTAGTTCACACACTCTTAGCTCTTTTAGTGGTCTAGTTCACACACTCTTAGCTCTTTTAGTGGTGTTGTTCACACACTCTTAGCTCTTTTAGTGGTGTTGTTCACACACTCTTAGCTCTTTTAGTGGTGTTGTTCACACACTCTTAGCTCTTTTAGTGGTCTAGTTCACACACTCTTAGCTCTTTTAGTGGTGTTGTTCACACACTCTTAGCTCTTTTAGTGGTGTTGTTCACACACTCTTAGCTCTTTTAGTGGTCTAGTTCCCACACTCTTAGCTCTTTTAGTGGTGTTGTTCACACACTCTTAGCTCTTTTAGTGGTGTTGTTCACACACTCTTAGCTCTTTTAGTGGTCTAGTTCACACACTCTTAGCTCTTTTAGTGGTCTAGTTCACACACTCTTAGCTCTTTTAGTGGTGTTGTTCACACACTCTTAGCTCTTTTAGTAGTGTTGTTCACACACTCTTAGCTCTTTTAGTGGTGTTGTTCACACACTCTTAGCTCTTTTAGTGGTGTTGTTCACACACTCTTAGCTCTTTTAGTGGTCTAGTTCACACACTCTTAGCTCTTTTAGTGGTGTTGTTCACACACTCTTAGCTCTTTTAGTGGTGTTGTTCACACACTCTTAGCTCTTTTAGTGGTCTAGTTCCCACACTCTTAGCTCTTTTAGTGGTCTAGTTCACACACTCTTAGCTCTTTTAGTGGTCTAGTTCACACACTCTTAGCTCTTTTAGTGGTGTTGTTCACACACTCTTAGCTCTTTTAGTGGTCTAGTTCACACACTCTTAGCTCTTTTAGTGGTGTTGTTCACACACTCTTAGCTCTTTTAGTGGTGTTGTTCACACACTCTTAGCTCTTTTAGTGGTCTAGTTCACACACTCTTAGCTCTTTTAGTGGTGTTGTTCACACACTCTTAGCTCTTTTAGTGGTGTTGTTCACACACTCTTAGCTCTTTTAGTGGTCTAGTTCACACACTCTTAGCTCTTTTAGTGGTCTAGTTCACACACTCTTAGCTCTTTTAGTGGTGTTGTTCACACACTCTTAGCTCTTTTAGTGGTGTTGTTCACACACTCTTAGCTCTTTTAGTGGTGTTGTTCACACACTCTTAGCTCTTTTAGTGGTCTAGTTCACACACTCTTAGCTCTTTTAGTGGTGTTGTTCACACACTCTTAGCTCTTTTAGTGGTGTTGTTCACACACTCTTAGCTCTTTTAGTGGTCTAGTTCACACACTCTTAGCTCTTTTAGTGGTGTTGTTCACACACTCTTAGCTCTTTTAGTGGTGTTCACACACTCTTAGCTCTTTTAGTGGTGTTGTTCACACACTCTTAGCTCTTTTAGTGGTGTTGTTCACACACTCTTAGCTCTTTTAGTGGTGTTGTTCACACACTCTTAGCTCTTTTAGTGGTCTAGTTCACACACTCTTAGCTCTTTTAGTGGTGTTGTTCACACACTCTTAGCTCTTTTAGTGGTGTTGTTCACACACTCTTAGCTCTTTTAGTGGTGTTGTTCACACACTCTTAGCTCTTTTAGTGGTGTTGTTCACACACTCTTAGCTCTTTTAGTGGTCTAGTTCCCACACTCTTAGCTCTTTTAGTGGTGTTGTTCACACACTCTTAGCTCTTTTAGTGGTGTTGTTCACACACTCTTAGCTCTTTTAGTGGTCTAGTTCACACACTCTTAGCTCTTTTAGTGGTGTTGTTCACACACTCTTAGCTCTTTTAGTGGTGTTGTTCACACACTCTTAGCTCTTTTAGTGGTCTAGTTCCCACACTCTTAGCTCTTTTAGTGGTCTAGTTCACACACTCTTAGCTCTTTTAGTGGTGTTGTTCACACACTCTTAGCTCTTTTAGTGGTGTTGTTCACACACTCTTAGCTCTTTTAGTGGTGTTGTTCACACACTCTTAGCTCTTTTAGTGGTCTAGTTCACACACTCTTAGCTCTTTTAGTGGTCTAGTTCACACACTCTTAGCTCTTTTAGTGGTGTTGTTCACACACTCTTAGCTCTTTTAGTGGTGTTGTTCACACACTCTTAGCTCTTTTAGTGGTCTAGTTCACACACTCTTAGCTCTTTTAGTGGTGTTGTTCACACACTCTTAGCTCTTTTAGTGGTGTTGTTCACACACTCTTAGCTCTTTTAGTGGTCTAGTTCACACACTCTTAGCTCTTTTAGTGGTGTTGTTCACACACTCTTAGCTCTTTTAGTGGTGTTGTTCACACACTCTTATCTCTTTTAGTGGTGTTGTTCACACACTCTTAGCTCTTTTAGTGGTCTAGTTCACACACTCTTAGCTCTTTTAGTGGTGTTCACACACTCTTAGCTCTTTTAGTGGTGTTGTTCCCACACTCTTAGCTCTTTTAGTGGTCTAGTTCACACACTCTTAGCTCTTTTAGTGGTGTTGTTCACACACTCTTAGCTCTTTTAGTGGTGTTGTTCACACAATCTTAGCTCTTTTAGTGGTCTAGTTCATACACTCTTAGCTCTTTTAGTGGTGTTGTTCACACACTCTTAGCTCTTTTAGTGGTGTTCACACACTCTTAGCTCTTTTAGTGGTGTTGTTCACACACTCTTAGCTCTTTTAGTGGTGTTCACACACTCTTAGCTCTTTTAGTGGTCTAGTTCACACACTCTTAGCTCTTTTAGTGGTGTTCACACACTCTTAGCTCTTTTAGTGGTGTTGTTCCCACACTCTTAGCTCTTTTAGTGGTCTAGTTCACACACTCTTAGCTCTTTTAGTGGTGTTGTTCACACACTCTTAGCTCTTTTACTGGTGTTGTTCACACACTCTTAGCTCTTTTAGTGGTGTTGTTCACACACTCTTAGCTCTTTTAGTGGTGTTGTTCACACACTCTTAGCTCTTTTAGTGGTCTAGTTCACACACTCTTAGCTCTTTTAGTGGTCTAGTTCACACACTCTTAGCTCTTTTAGTGGTGTTGTTCACACACTCTTAGCTCTTTTAGTGGTCTAGTTCACACACTCTTAGCTCTTTTAGTGGTCTAGTTCATACACTCTTAGCTCTTTTAGTGGTCTAGTTCACACACTCTTAGCTCTTTTAGTGGTGTTGTTCACACACTCTTAGCTCTTTTAGTGGTGTTGTTCACACACTCTTAGCTCTTTTAGTGGTGTTGTTCACACACTCTTAGCTCTT
Organism: Pimephales promelas; assembly: GCF_988280905.1. Classification (NCBI taxonomy): domain Eukaryota; kingdom Metazoa; phylum Chordata; class Actinopteri; order Cypriniformes; family Leuciscidae; genus Pimephales; species Pimephales promelas. The sequence continues at coordinate 23,090,737 of NC_142770.1, read as the reverse complement.
TTAGTGGTGTTGTTCACACACTCTTAGCTCTTTTAGTGGTCTAGTTCACACACTCTTAGCTCTTTTAGTGGTCTAGTTCACACACTCTTAGCTCTTTTAGTGGTGTTGTTCACACACTCTTAGCTCTTTTAGTGGTGTTGTTCACACACTCTTAGCTCTTTTAGTGGTGTTGTTCACACACTCTTAGCTCTTTTAGTGGTCTAGTTCACACACTCTTAGCTCTTTTAGTGTTCTAGTTCATACACTCTTAGCTCTTTTAGTGGTCTAGTTCACACACTCTTAGCTCTTTTAGTGGTGTTGTTCACACACTCTTAGCTCTTTTAGCGGTGTTGTTCACACACTCTTAGCTCTTTTAGTGGTGTTGTTCACACACTCTTAGCTCTTTTAGTGGTCTAGTTCACACACTCTTAGCTCTTTTAGTGGTGTTGTTCACACACTCTTAGCTCTTTTAGTGGTGTTGTTCACACACTCTTAGCTCTTTTAGTGGTCTAGTTCACACACTCTTAGCTCTTTTAGTGGTGTTGTTCACACACTCTTAGCTCTTTTAGTGGTCTAGTTCACACACTCTTAGCTCTTTTAGTGGTGTTGTTCACACACTCTTAGCTCTTTTAGTGGTGTTGTTCACACACTCTTATCTCTTTTAGTGGTGTTGTTCACACACTCTTAGCTCTTTTAGTGGTCTAGTTCACACACTCTTAGCTCTTTTAGTGGTGTTCACACACTCTTAGCTCTTTTAGTGGTGTTGTTCCCACACTCTTAGCTCTTTTAGTGGTGTTGTTCACACACTCTTAGCTCTTTTAGTGGTGTTGTTCACACAATCTTAGCTCTTTTAGTGGTCTAGTTCATACACTCTTAGCTCTTTTAGTGGTGTTGTTCACACACTCTTAGCTCTTTTAGTGGTGTTCACACACTCTTAGCTCTTTTAGTGGTGTTGTTCACACACTCTTAGCTCTTTTAGTGGTCTAGTTCACACACTCTTAGCTCTTTTAGTGGTGTTCACACACTCTTAGCTCTTTTAGTGGTGTTGTTCCCACACTCTTAGCTCTTTTAGTGGTCTAGTTCACACACTCTTAGCTCTTTTAGTGGTGTTGTTCACACACTCTTAGCTCTTTTACTGGTGTTGTTCACACACTCTTAGCTCTTTTAGTGGTGTTGTTCACACACTCTTAGCTCTTTTAGTGGTGTTGTTCACACACTCTTAGCTCTTTTAGTGGTCTAGTTCACACACTCTTAGCTCTTTTAGTGGTCTAGTTCACACACTCTTAGCTCTTTTAGTGGTGTTGTTCACACACTCTTAGCTCTTTTAGTGGTCTAGTTCACACACTCTTAGCTCTTTTAGTGGTCTAGTTCATACACTCTTAGCTCTTTTAGTGGTCTAGTTCACACACTCTTAGCTCTTTTAGTGGTGTTGTTCACACACTCTTAGCTCTTTTAGTGGTGTTGTTCCCACACTCTTAGCTCTTTTAGTGGTCTAGTTCACACACTCTTAGCTCTTTTAGTGGTGTTGTTCACACACTCTTAGCTCTTTTAGTGGTGTTGTTCACACACTCTTAGCTCTTTTAGTGGTGTTGTTCACACACTCTTAGCTCTTTTAGTGGTGTTGTTCACACACTCTTAGCTCTTTTAGTGGTCTAGTTCACACACTCTTAGCTCTTTTAGTGGTCTAGTTCACACACTCTTAGCTCTTTTAGTGGTGTTGTTCACACACTCTTAGCTCTTTTAGTGGTGTTGTTCACACACTCTTAGCTCTTTTAGTGGTGTTGTTCACACACTCTTAGCTCTTTTAGTGGTGTTGTTCACACACTCTTAGCTCTTTTAGTGGTGTTGTTCACACACTCTTAGCTCTTTTAGTGGTGTTGTTCACACACTCTTAGCTCTTTTAGTGGTGTTGTTCACACACTCTTAGCTCTTTTAGTGGTCTAGTTCACACACTCTTAGCTCTTTTAGTGGTGTTCACACACTCTTAGCTCTTTTAGTGGTGTTGTTCCCACACTCTTAGCTCTTTTAGTGGTCTAGTTCACACACTCTTAGCTCTTTTAGTGGTGTTGTTCACACACTCTTAGCTCTTTTACTGGTGTTGTTCACACACTCTTAGCTCTTTTAGTGGTGTTGTTCACACACTCTTAGCTCTTTTAGTGGTGTTGTTCACACACTCTTAGCTCTTTTAGTGGTCTAGTTCACACACTCTTAGCTCTTTTAGTGGTCTAGTTCACACACTCTTAGCTCTTTTAGTGGTGTTGTTCACACACTCTTAGCTCTTTTAGTGGTCTAGTTCACACACTCTTAGCTCTTTTAGTGGTCTAGTTCATACACTCTTAGCTCTTTTAGTGGTCTAGTTCACACACTCTTAGCTCTTTTAGTGGTGTTGTTCACACACTCTTAGCTCTTTTAGTGGTGTTGTTCACACACTCTTAGCTCTTTTAGTGGTGTTGTTCACACACTCTTAGCTGTTTTAGTGGTGTTGTTCACACACTCTTAGCACTTTTAGTGGTCTAGTTCACACACTCTTAGCTCTTTTAGTGGTCTAGTTCACACACTCTTAGCTCTTTTAGTGGTGTTGTTCACACACTCTTAGCTCTTTTAGTGGTGTTGTTCACACACTCTTAGCTCTTTTAGTGGTGTTGTTCACACACTCTTAGCTCTTTTAGTGGTCTAGTTCACACACTCTTAGCTCTTTTAGTGGTCTAGTTCATACACTCTTAGCTCTTTTAGTGGTCTAGTTCACACACTCTTAGCTCTTTTAGTGGTGTTGTTCACACACTCTTAGCTCTTTTAGTGGTGTTGTTCACACACTCTTAGCTCTTTTAGTGGTGTTGTTCACACACTCTTAGCTCTTTTAGTGGTCTAGTTCACACACTCTTAGCTCTTTTAGTGGTGTTGTTCACACACTCTTAGCTCTTAGTGGTGTTCACACACTCTTAGCTCTTTTAGTGGTGTTGTTCACACACTCTTAGCTCTTTTAGTGGTCTAGTTCACACACTCTTAGCTCTTTTAGTGGTGTTCACACACTCTTAGCTCTTTTAGTGGTGTTGTTCCCACACTCTTAGCTCTTTTAGTGGTCTAGTTCACACACTCTTAGCTCTTTTAGTGGTGTTGTTCACACACTCTTAGCTCTTTTAGTGGTGTTGTTCACACACTCTTAGCTCTTTTAGTGGTCTAGTTCACACACTCTTAGCTCTTTTAGTGGTGTTGTTCACACACTCTTAGCTCTTTTAGTGGTGTTGTTCACACACTCTTAGCTCTTTTAGTGGTCTAGTTCACACACTCTTAGCTCTTTTAGTGGTGTTGTTCACACACTCTTAGCTCTTTTAGTGGTCTAGTTCATACACTCTTAGCTCTTTTAGTGGTGTTGTTCACACACTCTTAGCTCTTTTAGTGGTGTTGTTCACACACTCTTAGCTCTTTTAGTGGTGTTGTTCACACACTCTTAGCTCTTTTAGTGGTGTTGTTCACACACTCTTAGCTCTTTTAGTGGTGTTGTTCACACACTCTTAGCTCTTTTAGTGGTCTAGTTCACACACTCTTAGCTCTTTTAGTGGTCTAGTTCACACACTCTTAGCTCTTTTAGTGGTGTTGTTCACACACTCTTAGCTCTTTTAGTGGTGTTGTTCACACACTCTTAGCTCTTTTAGTGGTGTTCACACACTCTTAGCTCTTTTAGTGGTGTTGTTCCCACACTCTTAGCTCTTTTAGTGGTCTAGTTCACACACTCTTAGCTCTTTTAGTGGTGTTGTTCACACACTCTTAGCTCTTTTAGTGGTCTAGTTCACACACTCTTAGCTCTTTTAGTGGTGTTGTTCACACACTCTTAGCTCTTTTAGTGGTCTAGTTCACACACTCTTAGCTCTTTTAGTGGTGTTGTTCACACACTCTTAGCTCTTTTAGTGGTGTTGTTCACACACTCTTAGCTCTTTTAGTGGTGTTGTTCACACACTCTTAGCTCTTTTAGTGGTCTAGTTCACACACTCTTAGCTCTTTTAGTGGTGTTGTTCACACACTCTTAGCTCTTTTAGTGGTGTTGTTCACACACTCTTAGCTCTTTTAGTGGTCTAGTTCCCACACTCTTAGCTCTTTTAGTGGTCTAGTTCACACACTCTTAGCTCTTTTAGTGGTCTAGTTCACACACTCTTAGCTCTTTTAGTGGTGTTGTTCACACACTCTTAGCTCTTTTAGTGGTCTAGTTCACACACTCTTAGCTCTTTTAGTGGTGTTGTTCACACACTCTTAGCTCTTTTAGTGGTGTTGTTCACACACTCTTAGCTCTTTTAGTGGTCTAGTTCACACACTCTTAGCTCTTTTAGTGGTGTTGTTCACACACTCTTAGCTCTTTTAGTGGTGTTGTTCACACACTCTTAGCTCTTTTAGTGGTCTAGTTCACACACTCTTAGCTCTTTTAGTGGTCTAGTTCACACACTCTTAGCTCTTTTAGTGGTGTTGTTCACACACTCTTAGCTCTTTTAGTGGTGTTGTTCACACACTCTTAGCTCTTTTAGTGGTGTTGTTCACACACTCTTAGCTCTTTTAGTGGTCTAGTTCACACACTCTTAGCTCTTTTAGTGGTGTTGTTCACACACTCTTAGCTCTTTTAGTGGTGTTGTTCACACACTCTTAGCTCTTTTAGTGGTCTAGTTCACACACTCTTAGCTCTTTTAGTGGTGTTGTTCACACACTCTTAGCTCTTTTAGTGGTGTTCACACACTCTTAGCTCTTTTAGTGGTGTTGTTCACACACTCTTAGCTCTTTTAGTGGTGTTGTTCACACACTCTTAGCTCTTTTAGTGGTGTTGTTCACACACTCTTAGCTCTTTTAGTGGTCTAGTTCACACACTCTTAGCTCTTTTAGTGGTGTTGTTCACACACTCTTAGCTCTTTTAGTGGTGTTGTTCACACACTCTTAGCTCTTTTAGTGGTGTTGTTCACACACTCTTAGCTCTTTTAGTGGTGTTGTTCACACACTCTTAGCTCTTTTAGTGGTCTAGTTCACACACTCTTAGCTCTTTTAGTGGTGTTGTTCACACACTCTTAGCTCTTTTAGTGGTGTTGTTCACACACTCTTAGCTCTTTTAGTGGTCTAGTTCACACACTCTTAGCTCTTTTAGTGGTCTAGTTCACACACTCTTAGCTCTTTTAGTGGTCTAGTTCACACACTCTTAGCTCTTTTAGTGGTGTTGTTCACACACTCTTAGCTCTTTTAGTGGTCTAGTTCACACACTCTTAGCTCTTTTAGTGGTGTTGTTCACACACTCTTAGCTCTTTTAGTGGTGTTGTTCACACACTCTTAGCTCTTTTAGTGGTCTAGTTCACACACTCTTAGCTCTTTTAGTGGTGTTGTTCACACACTCTTAGCTCTTTTAGTGGTGTTGTTCACACACTCTTAGCTCTTTTAGTGGTCTAGTTCACACACTCTTAGCTCTTTTAGTGGTCTAGTTCACACACTCTTAGCTCTTTTAGTGGTGTTGTTCACACACTCTTAGCTCTTTTAGTGGTGTTGTTCACACACTCTTAGCTCTTTTAGTGGTGTTGTTCACACACTCTTAGCTCTTTTAGTGGTCTAGTTCACACACTCTTAGCTCTTTTAGTGGTGTTGTTCACACACTCTTAGCTCTTTTAGTGGTGTTGTTCACACACTCTTAGCTCTTTTAGTGGTCTAGTTCACACACTCTTAGCTCTTTTAGTGGTGTTGTTCACACACTCTTAGCTCTTTTAGTGGTGTTCACACACTCTTAGCTCTTTTAGTGGTGTTGTTCACACACTCTTAGCTCTTTTAGTGGTGTTGTTCACACACTCTTAGCTCTTTTAGTGGTGTTGTTCACACACTCTTAGCTCTTTTAGTGGTCTAGTTCACACACTCTTAGCTCTTTTAGTGGTGTTGTTCACACACTCTTAGCTCTTTTAGTGGTGTTGTTCACACACTCTTAGCTCTTTTAGTGGTGTTGTTCACACACTCTTAGCTCTTTTAGTGGTGTTGTTCACACACTCTTAGCTCTTTTAGTGGTCTAGTTCACACACTCTTAGCTCTTTTAGTGGTGTTGTTCACACACTCTTAGCTCTTTTAGTGGTGTTGTTCACACACTCTTAGCTCTTTTAGTGGTCTAGTTCACACACTCTTAGCTCTTTTAGTGGTCTAGTTCACACACTCTTAGCTCTTTTAGTGGTGTTGTTCACACACTCTTAGCTCTTTTAGTGGTGTTGTTCACACACTCTTAGCTCTTTTAGTGGTGTTGTTCACACACTCTTAGCTCTTTTAGTGGTCTAGTTCACACACTCTTAGCTCTTTTAGTGGTGTTGTTCACACACTCTTAGCTCTTTTAGTGGTGTTGTTCACACACTCTTAGCTCTTTTAGTGGTCTAGTTCACACACTCTTAGCTCTTTTAGTGGTGTTGTTCACACACTCTTAGCTCTTTTAGTGGTCTAGTTCACACACTCTTAGCTCTTTTAGTGGTCTAGTTCACACACTCTTAGCTCTTTTAGTGGTGTTGTTCACACACTCTTAGCTCTTTTAGTGGTCTAGTTCACACACTCTTAGCTCTTTTAGTGGTCTAGTTCACACACTCTTAGCTCTTTTAGTGGTGTTGTTGACACACTCTTAGCTCTTTTAGTGGTGTTGTTCACACACTCTTAGCTCTTTTAGTGGTCTAGTTCACACACTCTTAGCTCTTTTAGTGGTGTTGTTCACACACTCTTAGCTCTTTTAGTGGTGTTGTTCACACACTCTTAGCTCTTTTAGTGGTCTAGTTCACACACTCTTAGCTCTTTTAGTGGTGTTGTTCACACACTCTTAGCTCTTTTAGTGGTGTTGTTCACACACTCTTATCTCTTTTAGTGGTGTTGTTCACACACTCTTAGCTCTTTTAGTGGTCTAGTTCACACACTCTTAGCTCTTTTAGTGGTGTTCACACACTCTTAGCTCTTTTAGTGGTGTTGTTCCCACACTCTTAGCTCTTTTAGTGGTCTAGTTCACACACTCTTAGCTCTTTTAGTGGTGTTGTTCACACACTCTTAGCTCTTTTAGTGGTGTTGTTCACACAATCTTAGCTCTTTTAGTGGTCTAGTTCATACACTCTTAGCTCTTTTAGTGGTGTTGTTCACACACTCTTAGCTCTTTTAGTGGTGTTCACACACTCTTAGCTCTTTTAGTGGTGTTGTTCACACACTCTTAGCTCTTTTAGTGGTGTTCACACACTCTTAGCTCTTTTAGTGGTCTAGTTCACACACTCTTAGCTCTTTTAGTGGTGTTCACACACTCTTAGCTCTTTTAGTGGTGTTGTTCCCACACTCTTAGCTCTTTTAGTGGTCTAGTTCACACACTCTTAGCTCTTTTAGTGGTGTTGTTCACACACTCTTAGCTCTTTTACTGGTGTTGTTCACACACTCTTAGCTCTTTTAGTGGTGTTGTTCACACACTCTTAGCTCTTTTAGTGGTGTTGTTCACACACTCTTAGCTCTTTTAGTGGTCTAGTTCACACACTCTTAGCTCTTTTAGTGGTCTAGTTCACACACTCTTAGCTCTTTTAGTGGTGTTGTTCACACACTCTTAGCTCTTTTAGTGGTCTAGTTCACACACTCTTAGCTCTTTTAGTGGTCTAGTTCATACACTCTTAGCTCTTTTAGTGGTCTAGTTCACACACTCTTAGCTCTTTTAGTGGTGTTGTTCACACACTCTTAGCTCTTTTAGTGGTGTTGTTCACACACTCTTAGCTCTTTTAGTGGTGTTGTTCACACACTCTTAGCTCTTTTAGTGGTGTTGTTCACACACTCTTAGCTCTTTTAGTGGTCTAGTTCACACACTCTTAGCTCTTTTAGTGGTCTAGTTCACACACTCTTAGCTCTTTTAGTGGTGTTGTTCACACACTCTTAGCTCTTTTAGTGGTGTTGTTCACACACTCTTAGCTCTTTTAGTGGTGTTGTTCACACACTCTTAGCTCTTTTAGTGGTCTAGTTCACACACTCTTAGCTCTTTTAGTGTTCTAGTTCATACACTCTTAGCTCTTTTAGTGGTCTAGTTCACACACTCTTAGCTCTTTTAGTGGTGTTGTTCACACACTCTTAGCTCTTTTAGTGGTGTTGTTCACACACTCTTAGCTCTTTTAGTGGTGTTGTTCACACACTCTTAGCTCTTTTAGTGGTCTAGTTCACACACTCTTAGCTCTTTTAGTGGTGTTGTTCACACACTCTTAGCTCTTAGTGGTGTTCACACACTCTTAGCTCTTTTAGTCGTGTTGTTCACACACTCTTAGCTCTTTTAGTGGTCTAGTTCACACACTCTTAGCTCTTTTAGTGGTGTTCACACACTCTTAGCTCTTTTAGTGGTGTTGTTCCCACACTCTTAGCTCTTTTAGTGGTCTAGTTCACACACTCTTAGCTCTTTTAGTGGTGTTGTTCACACACTCTTAGCTCTTTTAGTGGTGTTGTTCACACACTCTTAGCTCTTTTAGTGGTCTAGTTCACACACTCTTAGCTCTTTTAGTGGTGTTGTTCACACACTCTTAGCTCTTTTAGTGGTGTTGTTCACACACTCTTAGCTCTTTTAGTGGTCTAGTTCACACACTCTTAGCTCTTTTAGTGGTGTTGTTCACACACTCTTAGCTCTTTTAGTGGTCTAGTTCACACACTCTTAGCTCTTTTAGTGGTGTTGTTCACACACTCTTAGCTCTTTTAGTGGTCTAGTTCACACACTCTTAGCTCTTTTAGTGGTGTTGTTCACACACTCTTAGCTCTTTTAGTGGTGTTGTTCACACACTCTTAGCTCTTTTAGTGGTGTTGTTCACACACTCTTAGCTCTTTTAGTGGTGTTGTTCACACACTCTTAGCTCTTTTAGTGGTGTTGTTCACACACTCTTAGCTCTTTTAGTGGTGTTCACACACTCTTAGCTCTTTTAGTGGTGTTGTTCACACACTCTTAGCTCTTTTAGTGGTGTTGTTCACACACTCTTAGCTCTTTTAGTGGTCTAGTTCACACACTCTTAGCTCTTTTAGTGGTCTAGTTCATACACTCTTAGCTCTTTTAGTGGTCTAGTTCACACACTCTTAGCTCTTTTAGTGGTGTTGTTCACACACTCTTAGCTCTTTTAGTGGTGTTGTTCACACACTCTTAGCTCTTTTAGTGGTCTAGTTCATACACTCTTAGCTCTTTTAGTGGTGTTGTTCACACACTCTTAGCTCTTTTAGTGGTGTTGTTCACACACTCTTAGCTCTTTTAGTGGTGTTGTTCACACACTCTTAGCTCTTTTAGTGGTGTTCACACACTCTTAGCTCTTTTAGTGGTGTTGTTCACACACTCTTAGCTCTTTTAGTGGTGTTGTTCACACACTCTTAGCTCTTTTAGTGGTGTTGTTCACACACTCTTAGCTCTTTTAGTGGTGTTCACACACTCATAGCTCTTTTAGTGGTGTTGTTCACACACTCTTAGCTCTTTTAGTGGTGTTGTTCACACACTCTTAGCTCTTTTAGTGGTGTTGTTCACACACTCTTAGCTCTTTTAGTGGTCTAGTTCACACACTCTTAGCTCTTTTAGTGGTGTTGTTCACACACTCTTAGCTCTTTTAGTGGTGTTGTTCACACACTCTTAGCTCTTTTAGTGGTCTAGTTCACACACTCTTAGCTCTTTTAGTGGTGTTGTTCACACACTCTTAGCTCTTTTAGTGGTCTAGTTCACACACTCTTAGCTCTTTTAGTGGTCTAGTTCACACACTCTTAGCTCTTTTAGTGGTGTTGTTCACACACTCTTAGCTCTTTTAGTGGTGTTGTTCACACACTCTTAGCTCTTTTAGTGGTGTTGTTCACACACTCTTAGCTCTTTTAGTGGTCTAGTTCACACACTCTTAGCTCTTTTAGTGGTCTAGTTCATACACTCTTAGCTCTTTTAGTGGTCTAGTTCACACACTCTTAGCTCTTTTAGTGGTGTTGTTCACACACTCTTAGCTCTTTTAGTGGTGTTGTTCCCACACTCTTAGCTCTTTTAGTGGTCTAGTTCACACACTCTTAGCTCTTTTAGTGGTGTTGTTCACACACTCTTAGCTCTTTTAGTGGTGTTGTTCACACACTCTTAGCTCTTTTAGTGGTGTTGTTCACAAACTCTTAGCTCTTTTAGTGGTGTTGTTCACACACTCTTAGCTCTTTTAGTGGTCTAGTTCACACACTCTTAGCTCTTTTAGTGGTCTAGTTCATACACTCTTAGCTCTTTTAGTGGTCTAGTTCACACACTCTTAGCTCTTTTAGTGGTGTTGTTCACACACTCTTAGCTCTTTTAGTGGTGTTGTTCACACACTCTTAGCTCTTTTAGTGGTGTTGTTCACACACTCTTAGCTCTTTTAGTGGTGTTGTTCACACACTCTTAGCTCTTTTAGTGGTGTTGTTCACTCACTCTTAGCTCTTTTAGTGGTGTTGTTCACACACTTTTAGCTCTTTTAGTGGTGTTGTTCACACACTCTTAGCTCTTTTAGTGGTGTTGTTCCCACACTCTTAGCTCTTTTAGTGGTGTTGTTCACACACTCTTAGCTCTTTTAGTGGTGTTGTTCACACACTCTTAGCTCTTTTAGTGGTATTGTTCACACACTCTTAGCTCTTTTAGTGGTGTTGTTCACACACTCTTAGCTCTTTTAGTGGTCTAGTTCACACACTCTTAGCTCTTTTAGTGGTGTTCACACACTCTTAGCTCTTTTAGTGGTGTTGTTCCCACACTCTTAGCTCTTTTAGTGGTCTAGTTCACACACTCTTAGCTCTTTTAGTGGTCTAGTTCACACACTCTTAGCTCTTTTAGTGGTCTAGTTCATACACTCTTAGCTCTTTTAGTGGTCTAGTTCACACACTCTTAGCTCTTTTAGTGGTGTTGTTCACACACTCTTAGCTCTTTTAGTGGTGTTGTTCACACACTCTTAGCTCTTTTAGTGGTGTTGTTCACACACTCTTAGCTCTTTTAGTGGTGTTGTTCACACACTCTTAGCTCTTTTAGTGGTGTTGTTCACACACTCTTAGCTATTTTAGTGGTTGTGTTTACACACTCTTAGCTCTTTTAGTGGTGTTGTTCACACACTCTTAGCTCTTTTAGTGGTGTTCACACACTCTTAGCTCTTTTAGTCGTGTTGTTCACACACTCTTAGCTCTTTTAGTGGTGTTGTTCACACACTCTTAGCTCTTTTAGTGGTGTTGTTCACACACTCTTAGCTCTTTTAGTGGTCTAGTTCACACACTCTTAGCTCTTTTAGTGGTGTTGTTCACACACTCTTAGCTCTTTTAGTGGTGTTGTTCACACACTCTTAGCTCTTTTAGTGGTCTAGTTCACACACTCTTAGCTCTTTTAGTGGTGTTGTTCACACACTCTTAGCTCTTTTAGTGGTCTAGTTCATACACTCTTAGCTCTTTTAGTGGTGTTGTTCACACACTCTTAGCTCTTTTAGTGGTGTTGTTCACACACTCTTAGCTCTTTTAGTGGTGTTGTTCACACACTCTTAGCTCTTTTAGTGGTGTTCACACACTCTTAGCTCTTTTAGTGGTGTTGTTCACACACTCTTAGCTCTTTTAGTGGTGTTGTTCACACACTCTTAGCTCTTTTAGTGGTCTAGTTCACACACTCTTAGCTCTTTTAGTGGTCTAGTTCATACACTCTTAGCTCTTTTAGTGGTGTTCACACACTCTTAGCTCTTTTAGTGGTGTTGTTCACACACTCTTAGCTCTTTTAGTGGTGTTGTTCACACACTCTTAGCTCTTTTAGTGGTGTTGTTCACACAATCTTAGCTCTTTTAGTGGTCTAGTTCACACACTCTTAGCTCTTTTAGTGGTGTTGTTCACACACTCTTAGCTCTTTTAGTGGTGTTGTTCACACACTCTTAGCTCTTTTAGTGGTCTAGTTCACACACTCTTAGCTCTTTTAGTGGTCTAGTTCACACACTCTTAGCTCTTTTAGTGGTCTAGTTCACACACTCTTAGCTCTTTTAGTGGTGTTGTTCACACACTCTTAGCTCTTTTAGTGGTGTTGTTCACACACTCTTAGCTCTTTTAGTGGTCTAGTTCACACACTCTTAGCTCTTTTAGTGGTCTAGTTCATACACTCTTAGCTCTTTTAGTGGTCTAGTTCACACACTCTTAGCTCTTTTAGTGGTGTTGTTCACACACTCTTAGCTCTTTTAGTGGTGTTGTTCACACACTCTTAGCTCTTTTAGTGGTGTTGTTCACACACTCTTAGCTCTTTTAGTGGTGTTGTTCACACACTCTTAGCTCTTTTAGTGGTGTTGTTCACTCACTCTTAGCTCTTTTAGTGGTGTTGTTCACACACTCTTAGCTCTTTTAGTGGTGTTGTTCACACACTCTTAGCTCTTTTAGTGGTGTTGTTCCCACACTCTTAGCTCTTTTAGTGGTCTAGTTCACACACTCTTAGCTCTTTTAGTGGTGTTGTTCACACACTCTTAGCTCTTTTAGTGGTGTTGTTCACACACTCTTAGCTCTTTTAGTGGTATTGTTCACACACTCTTAGCTCTTTTAGTGGTGTTGTTCACACACTCTTAGCTCTTTTAGTGGTCTAGTTCACACACTCTTAGCTCTTTTAGTGGTGTTCACACACTCTTAGCTCTTTTAGTGGTGTTGTTCCCACACTCTTAGCTCTTTTAGTGGTCTAGTTCACACACTCTTAGCTCTTTTAGTGGTCTAGTTCACACACTCTTAGCTCTTTTAGTGGTCTAGTTCATACACTCTTAGCTCTTTTAGTGGTCTAGTTCACACACTCTTAGCTCTTTTAGTGGTGTTCACACACTCTTAGCTCTTTTAGTGGTGTTGTTCACACACTCTTAGCTCTTTTAGTGGTGTTGTTCACACACTCTTAGCTCTTTTAGTGGTGTTGTTCACACACTCTTAGCTCTTTTAGTGGTGTTGTTCACACACTCTTAGCTATTTTAGTGGTTGTGTTTACACACTCTTAGCTCTTTTAGTGGTGTTGTTCACACACTCTTAGCTCTTTTAGTGGTGTTCACACACTCTTAGCTCTTTTAGTCGTGTTGTTCACACACTCTTAGCTCTTTTAGTGGTGTTGTTCACACACTCTTAGCTCTTTTAGTGGTGTTGTTCACACACTCTTAGCTCTTTTAGTGGTCTAGTTCACACACTCTTAGCTCTTTTAGTGGTGTTGTTCACACACTCTTAGCTCTTTTAGTGGTGTTGTTCACACACTCTTAGCTCTTTTAGTGGTCTAGTTCACACACTCTTAGCTCTTTTAGTGGTGTTGTTCACACACTCTTAGCTCTTTTAGTGGTCTAGTTCATACACTCTTAGCTCTTTTAGTGGTCTAGTTCACACACTCTTAGCTCTTTTAGTGGTGTTGTTCACACACTCTTAGCTCTTTTAGTGGTGTTGTTCACACACTCTTAGCTCTTTTAGTGGTGTTGTTCACACACTCTTAGCTCTTTTAGTGGTGTTGTTCACACACTCTTAGCTCTTTTAGTGGTGTTGTTCACACACTCTTAGCTCTTTTAGTGGTGTTGTTCACACACTCTTAGCTCTTTTAGTGGTGTTCACACACTCTTAGCTCTTTTAGTGGTGTTGTTCACACACTCTTAGCTCTTTTAGTGGTGTTGTTCACACACTCTTAGCTCTTTTAGTGGTGTTGTTCACACACTCTTAGCTCTTTTAGTGGTCTAGTTCACACACTCTTAGCTCTTTTAGTGGTGTTGTTCACACACTCTTAGCTCTTTTAGTGGTGTTGTTCACACACTCTTAGCTCTTTTAGTGGTCTAGTTCACACACTCTTAGCTCTTTTAGTGGTGTTGTTCACACACTCTTAGCTCTTTTAGTGGTCTAGTTCATACACTCTTAGCTCTTTTAGTGGTGTTGTTCACACACTCTTAGCTCTTTTAGTGGTGTTGTTCACACACTCTTAGCTCTTTTAGTGGTGTTGTTCACACACTCTTAGCTCTTTTAGTGGTGTTGTTCACACACTCTTAGCTCTTTTAGTGGTGTTCACACACTCTTAGCTCTTTTAGTGGTGTTGTTCATACACTCTTAGCTCTTTTAGTGGTGTTGTTCACACACTCTTAGCTCTTTTAGTGGTCTAGTTCACACACTCTTAGCTCTTTTAGTGGTGTTGTTCACACACTCTTAGCTCTTTTAGTGGTCTAGTTCATACACTCTTAGCTCTTTTAGTGGTGTTGTTCACACACTCTTAGCTCTTTTAGTGGTGTTGTTCACACACTCTTAGCTCTTTTAGTTGTGTTGTTCACACACTCTTAGCTCTTTTAGTGGTGTTGTTCACACACTCTTAGCTCTTTTAGTGGTGTTCACACACTCTTAGCTCTTTTAGTGTTGTTGTTCACACACTCTTAGCTCTTTTAGTGGTGTTGTTCACACACTCTTAGCTCTTTTAGTGGTGTTGTTCACACACTCTTAGCTCTTTTAGTGGTGTTGTTCACACACTCTTAGCTCTTTTAGTGGTGTTGTTCACACACTCTTAGCTCTTTTAGTGGTCTAGTTCACACACTCTTAGCTCTTTTAGTGGTGTTGTTCACACACTCTTAGCTCTTTTAGTGGTCTAGTTCATACACTCTTAGCTCTTTTAGTGGTGTTGTTCACACACTCTTAGCTCTTTTAGTGGTGTTGTTCACACACTCTTAGCTCTTTTAGTGGTGTTGTTCACACACTCTTAGCTCTTTTAGTGGTGTTCACACACTCTTAGCTCTTTTAGTGGTGTTCACACACTCTTAGCTCTTTTAGTGGTGTTGTTCACACACTCTTAGCTCTTTTAGTGGTGTTGTTCACACACTCTTAGCTCTTTTAGTGGTCTAGTTCACACACTCTTAGCTCTTTTAGTGGTGTTGTTCACACACTCTTAGCTCTTTTAGTGGTCTAGTTCATACACTCTTAGCTCTTTTAGTGGTGTTGTTCACACACTCTTAGCTCTTTTAGTGGTGTTGTTCACACACTCTTAGCTCTTTTAGTGGTGTTGTTCACACACTCTTAGCTCTTTTAGTGGTGTTGTTCACACACTCTTAGCTCTTTTAGTGGTGTTGTTCACACACTCTTAGCTCTTTTAGTGGTCTAGTTCACACACTCTTAGCTCTTTTAGTGGTGTTGTTCACACACTCTTAGCTCTTTTAGTGGTCTAGTTCACACACTCTTAGCTCTTTTAGTGGTGTTGTTCACACACTCTTAGCTCTTTTAGTGGTGTTGTTCACACACTCTTAGCTCTTTTAGTGGTGTTGTTCACACACTCTTAGCTCTTTTAGTGGTGTTGTTCACACACTCTTAGCTCTTTTAGTGGTCTAGTTCACACACTCTTAGCTCTTTTAGTGGTGTTGTTCACACACTCTTAGCTCTTTTAGTGGTGTTGTTCACACACTCTTAGCTCTTTTAGTGGTGTTGTTCACACACTCTTAGCTCTTTTAGTGGTCTAGTTCATACACTCTTAGCTCTTTTAGTGGTGTTGTTCACACACTCTTAGCTCTTTTAGTGGTGTTGTTCACACACTCTTAGCTCTTTTAGTGGTCTAGTTCACACACTCTTAGCTCTTTTAGTGGTGTTGTTCACACACTCTTAGCTCTTTTAGTGGTCTAGTTCACACACTCTTAGCTCTTTTAGTGGTGTTGTTCACACACTCTTAGCTCTTTTAGTGGTGTTGTTCACACACTCTTAGCTCTTTTAGTGGTGTTGTTCACACACTCTTAGCTCTTTTAGTGGTCTAGTTCACACACTCTTAGCTCTTTTAGTGGTGTTCACACACTCTTAGCTCTTTTAGTGGTGTTGTTCCCACACTCTTAGCTCTTTTAGTGGTGTTGTTCACACACTCTTAGCTCTTTTAGTGGTGTTGTTCACACACTCTTAGCTCTTTTAGTGATCTAGTTCACACACTCTTAGCTCTTTTAGTGGTGTTGTTCACACACTCTTAGCTCTTTTAGTGGTGTTGTTCACACACTCTTAGCTCTTTTAGTGGTGTTCACACACTCTTAGCTCTTTTAGTGGTGTTGTTCACACACTCTTAGCTCTTTTAGTGGTCTAGTTCACACACTCTTAGCTCTTTTAGTGGTGTTCACACACTCTTAGCTCTTTTAGTGGTGTTGTTCCCACACTCTTAGCTCTTTTAGTGGTCTAGTTCACACACTCTTAGCTCTTTTAGTGATGTTGTTCACACACTCTTAGCTCTTTTACTGGTGTTGTTCACACACTCTTAGCTCTTTTAGTGGTGTTGTTCACACACTCTTAGCTCTTTTAGTGGTCTAGTTCACACACTCTTAGCTCTTTTAGTGGTCTAGTTCACACACTCTTAGCTCTTTTAGTGGTGTTGTTCACACACTCTTAGCTCTTTTAGTGGTGTTGTTCACACACTCTTAGCTCTTTTAGTGGTCTAGTTCACACACTCTTAGCTCTTTTAGTGGTGTTGTTCACACACTCTTAGCTCTTTTAGTGGTGTTGTTCACACACTCTTAGCTCTTTTAGTGGTCTAGTTCACACACTCTTAGCTCTTTTAGTGGTCTAGTTCACACACTCTTAGCTCTTTTAGTGGTGTTGTTCACACACTCTTAGCTCTTTTAGTGGTGTTGTTCACACACTCTTAGCTCTTTTAGTGGTGTTGTTCACACACTCTTAGCTCTTTTAGTGGTCTAGTTCACACACTCTTAGCTCTTTTAGTGGTCTAGTTCACACACTCTTAGCTCTTTTAGTGGTCTAGTTCACACACTCTTAGCTCTTTTAGTGGTGTTGTTCACACACTCTTAGCTCTTTTAGTGGTGTTGTTCACACACTCTTAGCTCTTTTAGTGGTCTAGTTCACACACTCTTAGCTCTTTTAGTGGTGTTGTTCACACACTCTTAGCTCTTTTAGTGGTGTTGTTCACACACTCTTAGCTCTTTTAGTGGTCTAGTTCACACACTCTTAGCTCTTTTAGTGGTGTTGTTCACACACTCTTAGCTCTTTTAGTGGTGTTGTTCACACACTCTTATCTCTTTTAGTGGTGTTGTTCACACACTCTTAGCTCTTTTAGTGGTCTAGTTCACACACTCTTAGCTCTTTTAGTGGTGTTGTTCACACACTCTTAGCTCTTTTAGTGGTGTTGTTCACACACTCTTAGCTCTTTTAGTGGTGTTGTTCACACACTCTTAGCTCTTTTAGTGGTGTCGTTCACACACTCTTAGCTCTTTTAGTGGTGTTCACACACTCTTAGCTCTTTTAGTGGTGTTGTTCACACACTCTTAGCTCTTTTAGTGGTGTTGTTCACACACTCTTAGCTCTTTTAGTGGTCTAGTTCACACACTCTTAGCTCTTTTAGTGGTCTAGTTCATACACTCTTAGCTCTTTTAGTGGTCTAGTTCACACACTCTTAGCTCTTTTAGTGGTGTTGTTCACACACTCTTAGCTCTTTTAGTGGTGTTGTTCACACACTCTTAGCTCTTTTAGTGGTCTAGTTCATACACTCTTAGCTCTTTTAGTGGTGTTGTTCACACACTCTTAGCTCTTTTAGTGGTGTTGTTCACACACTCTTAGCTCTTTTAGTGGTGTTGTTCACACACTCTTAGCTCTTTTAGTGGTGTTGTTCACACACTCTTAGCTCTTTTAGTGGTGTTCACACACTCTTAGCTCTTTTAGTGGTGTTGTTCACACACTCTTAGCTCTTTTAGTGGTCTAGTTCACACACTCTTAGCTCTTTTAGTGGTGTTGTTCACACACTCTTAGCTCTTTTAGTGGTGTTGTTCACACACTCTTAGCTCTTTTAGTGGTCTAGTTCACACACTCTTAGCTCTTTTAGTGGTGTTGTTCACACACTCTTAGCTCTTTTAGTGGTCTAGTTCATACACTCTTAGCTCTTTTAGTGGTGTTGTTCACACACGCTTAGCTCTTTTAGTGGTGTTGTTCACACACTCTTAGCTCTTTTAGTGGTGTTGTTCACACACTCTTAGCTCTTTTAGTGGTGTTCACACACTCTTAGCTCTTTTAGTGGTGTTGTTCATACACTCTTAGCTCTTTTAGTGGTGTTGTTCACATACTCTTAGCTCTTTTAGTGGTCTAGTTCACACACTCTTAGCTCTTTTAGTGGTGTTGTTCACACACTCTTAGCTCTTTTAGTGGTCTAGTTCATACACTCTTAGCTCTTTTAGTGGTGTTGTTCACACTCTCTTAGCTCTTTTAGTGGTGTTGTTCACACACTCTTAGCTCTTTTAGTTGTGTTGTTCACACACTCTTAGCTCTTTTAGTGGTGTTGTTCACACACTCTTAGCTCTTTTAGTGGTGTTCACACACTCTTAGCTCTTTTAGTGTTGTTGTTCACACACTCTTAGCTCTTTTAGTGGTGTTGTTCACACACTCTTAGCTCTTTTAGTGGTGTTGTTCACACACTCTTAGCTCTTTTAGTGGTGTTGTTCACACACTCTTAGCTCTTTTAGTGGTGTTGTTCACACACTCTTAGCTCTTTTAGTGGTCTAGTTCACACACTCTTAGCTCTTTTAGTGGTGTTGTTCACACACTCTTAGCTCTTTTAGTGGTCTAGTTCATACACTCTTAGCTCTTTTAGTGGTGTTGTTCACACACTCTTAGCTCTTTTAGTGGTGTTGTTCACACACTCTTAGCTCTTTTAGTGGTGTTGTTCACACACTCTTAGCTCTTTTAGTGGTGTTGTTCACACACTCTTAGCTCTTTTAGTGGTGTTGTTCACACACTCTTAGCTCTTTTAGTGGTGTTGTTCACACACTCTTAGCTCTTTTAGTGGTGTTGTTCACACACTCTTAGCTCTTTTAGTGGTGTTCACACACTCTTAGCTCTTTTAGTGGTGTTGTTCCCACACTCTTAGCTCTTTTAGTGGTCTAGTTCACACACTCTTAGCTCTTTTAGTGGTGTTGTTCACACACTCTTAGCTCTTTTACTGGTGTTGTTCACACACTCTTAGCTCTTTTAGTGGTGTTGTTCACACACTCTTAGCTCTTTTAGTGGTGTTGTTCACACACTCTTAGCTCTTTTAGTGGTGTTGTTCACACACTCTTAGCTCTTTTAGTGGTCTAGTTCACACACTCTTAGCTCTTTTAGTGGTCTAGTTCATACACTCTTAGCTCTTTTAGTGGTCTAGTTCACACACTCTTAGCTCTTTTAGTGGTGTTGTTCACACACTCTTAGCTCTTTTAGTGGTGTTGTTCACACACTCTTAGCTCTTTTAGTGGTGTTGTTCACACACTCTTAGCTCTTTTAGTGGTGTTGTTCACACACTCTTAGCTCTTTTAGTGGTCTAGTTCACACACTCTTAGCTCTTTTAGTGGTCTAGTTCACACACTCTTAGCTCTTTTAGTGGTGTTGTTCACACACTCTTAGCTCTTTTAGTGGTGTTGTTCACACACTCTTAGCTCTTTTAGTGGTGTTGTTCACACACTCTTAGCTCTTTTAGTGGTCTAGTTCACACACTCTTAGCTCTTTTAGTGGTCTAGTTCATACACTCTTAGCTCTTTTAGTGGTCTAGTTCACACACTCTTAGCTCTTTTAGTGGTGTTGTTCACACACTCTTAGCTCTTTTAGTGGTGTTGTTCACACACTCTTAGCTCTTTTAGTGGTGTTGTTCACACACTCTTAGCTCTTTTAGTGGTCTAGTTCACACACTCTTAGCTCTTTTAGTGGTGTTGTTCACACACTCTTAGCTCTTAGTGGTGTTCACACACTCTTAGCTCTTTTAGTGGTGTTGTTCACACACTCTTAGCTCTTTTAGTGGTCTAGTTCACACACTCTTAGCTCTTTTAGTGGTGTTCACACACTCTTAGCTCTTTTAGTGGTGTTGTTCCCACACTCTTAGCTCTTTTAGTGGTCTAGTTCACACACTCTTAGCTCTTTTAGTGGTGTTGTTCACACACTCTTAGCTCTTTTAGTGGTGTTGTTCACACACTCTT
This sequence comes from Pimephales promelas, assembly GCF_988280905.1. NCBI lineage: Eukaryota > Metazoa > Chordata > Actinopteri > Cypriniformes > Leuciscidae > Pimephales > Pimephales promelas. The sequence goes on along the minus strand of NC_142770.1, from coordinate 23,070,902 downwards.
AGCTCTTTTAGTGGTCTAGTTCACACACTCTTAGCTCTTTTAGTGGTGTTGTTCACACACTCTTAGCTCTTTTAGTGGTGTTGTTCACACACTCTTAGCTCTTTTAGTGGTCTAGTTCACACACTCTTAGCTCTTTTAGTGGTGTTGTTCACACACTCTTAGCTCTTTTAGTGGTCTAGTTCACACACTCTTAGCTCTTTTAGTGGTGTTGTTCACACACTCTTAGCTCTTTTAGTGGTCTAGTTCACACACTCTTAGCTCTTTTAGTGGTGTTGTTCACACACTCTTAGCTCTTTTAGTGGTGTTGTTCACACACTCTTAGCTCTTTTAGTGGTGTTGTTCACACACTCTTAGCTCTTTTAGTGGTGTTGTTCACACACTCTTAGCTCTTTTAGTGGTGTTGTTCACACACTCTTAGCTCTTTTAGTGGTGTTCACACACTCTTAGCTCTTTTAGTGGTGTTGTTCACACACTCTTAGCTCTTTTAGTGGTGTTGTTCACACACTCTTAGCTCTTTTAGTGGTCTAGTTCACACACTCTTAGCTCTTTTAGTGGTCTAGTTCATACACTCTTAGCTCTTTTAGTGGTCTAGTTCACACACTCTTAGCTCTTTTAGTGGTGTTGTTCACACACTCTTAGCTCTTTTAGTGGTGTTGTTCACACACTCTTAGCTCTTTTAGTGGTCTAGTTCATACACTCTTAGCTCTTTTAGTGGTGTTGTTCACACACTCTTAGCTCTTTTAGTGGTGTTGTTCACACACTCTTAGCTCTTTTAGTGGTGTTGTTCACACACTCTTAGCTCTTTTAGTGGTGTTGTTCACACACTCTTAGCTCTTTTAGTGGTGTTCACACACTCTTAGCTCTTTTAGTGGTGTTGTTCACACACTCTTAGCTCTTTTAGTGGTGTTGTTCACACACTCTTAGCTCTTTTAGTGGTGTTGTTCACACACTCTTAGCTCTTTTAGTGGTCTAGTTCACACACTCTTAGCTCTTTTAGTGGTGTTGTTCACACACTCTTAGCTCTTTTAGTGGTGTTGTTCACACACTCTTAGCTCTTTTAGTGGTCTAGTTCACACACTCTTAGCTCTTTTAGTGGTGTTGTTCACACACTCTTAGCTCTTTTAGTGGTCTAGTTCATACACTCTTAGCTCTTTTAGTGGTGTTGTTCACACACTCTTAGCTCTTTTAGTGGTGTTGTTCACACACTCTTAGCTCTTTTAGTGGTGTTGTTCACACACTCTTAGCTCTTTTAGTGGTGTTGTTCACACACTCTTAGCTCTTTTAGTGGTGTTCACACACTCTTAGCTCTTTTAGTGGTGTTGTTCATACACTCTTAGCTCTTTTAGTGGTGTTGTTCACACACTCTTAGCTCTTTTAGTGGTCTAGTTCACACACTCTTAGCTCTTTTAGTGGTGTTGTTCACACACTCTTAGCTCTTTTAGTGGTCTAGTTCATACACTCTTAGCTCTTTTAGTGGTGTTGTTCACACACTCTTAGCTCTTTTAGTGGTGTTGTTCACACACTCTTAGCTCTTTTAGTTGTGTTGTTCACACACTCTTAGCTCTTTTAGTGGTGTTGTTCACACACTCTTAGCTCTTTTAGTGGTGTTCACACACTCTTAGCTCTTTTAGTGTTGTTGTTCACACACTCTTAGCTCTTTTAGTGGTGTTGTTCACACACTCTTAGCTCTTTTAGTGGTGTTGTTCACACACTCTTAGCTCTTTTAGTGGTGTTGTTCACACACTCTTAGCTCTTTTAGTGGTGTTGTTCACACACTCTTAGCTCTTTTAGTGGTCTAGTTCACACACTCTTAGCTCTTTTAGTGGTGTTGTTCACACACTCTTAGCTCTTTTAGTGGTCTAGTTCATACACTCTTAGCTCTTTTAGTGGTGTTGTTCACACACTCTTAGCTCTTTTAGTGGTGTTGTTCACACACTCTTAGCTCTTTTAGTGGTGTTGTTCACACACTCTTAGCTCTTTTAGTGGTGTTCACACACTCTTAGCTCTTTTAGTGGTGTTCACACACTCTTAGCTCTTTTAGTGGTGTTGTTCACACACTCTTAGCTCTTTTAGTGGTGTTGTTCACACACTCTTAGCTCTTTTAGTGGTCTAGTTCACACACTCTTAGCTCTTTTAGTGGTGTTGTTCACACACTCTTAGCTCTTTTAGTGGTCTAGTTCATAAACTCTTAGCTCTTTTAGTGGTGTTGTTCACACACTCTTAGCTCTTTTAGTGGTGTTGTTCACACACTCTTAGCTCTTTTAGTGGTGTTGTTCACACACTCTTAGCTCTTTTAGTGGTGTTGTTCACACACTCTTAGCTCTTTTAGTGGTGTTGTTCACACACTCTTAGCTCTTTTAGTGGTGTTGTTCACACACTCTTAGCTCTTTTAGTGGTCTAGTTCACACACTCTTAGCTCTTTTAGTGGTGTTGTTCACACACTCTTAGCTCTTTTAGTGGTGTTGTTCACACACTCTTAGCTCTTTTAGTGGTGTTGTTCACACACTCTTAGCTCTTTTAGTGGTCTAGTTCACACACTCTTAGCTCTTTTAGTGGTGTTGTTCACACACTCTTAGCTCTTTTAGTGGTGTTGTTCACACACTCTTAGCTCTTTTAGTGGTCTAGTTCACACACTCTTAGCTCTTTTAGTGGTGTTGTTCACACACTCTTAGCTCTTTTAGTGGTGTTGTTCACACACTCTTAGCTCTTTTAGTGGTGTTGTTCACACACTCTTAGCTCTTTTAGTGGTGTTGTTCACACACTCTTAGCTCTTTTAGTGGTCTAGTTCACACACTCTTAGCTCTTTTAGTGGTGTTGTTCACACACTCTTAGCTCTTTTAGTGGTCTAGTTCACACACTCTTAGCTCTTTTAGTGGTGTTGTTCACACACTCTTAGCTCTTTTAGTGGTGTTGTTCACACACTCTTAGCTCTTTTAGTGGTGTTGTTCACACACTCTTAGCTCTTTTAGTGGTCTAGTTCACACACTCTTAGCTCTTTTAGTGGTGTTCACACACTCTTAGCTCTTTTAGTGGTGTTGTTCCCACACTCTTAGCTCTTTTAGTGGTGTTGTTCACACACTCTTAGCTCTTTTAGTGGTGTTGTTCACACACTCTTAGCTCTTTTAGTGATCTAGTTCACACACTCTTAGCTCTTTTAGTGGTGTTGTTCACACACTCTTAGCTCTTTTAGTGGTGTTGTTCACACACTCTTAGCTCTTTTAGTGGTGTTCACACACTCTTAGCTCTTTTAGTGGTGTTGTTCACACACTCTTAGCTCTTTTAGTGGTCTAGTTCACACACTCTTAGCTCTTTTAGTGGTGTTCACACACTCTTAGCTCTTTTAGTGGTGTTGTTCCCACACTCTTAGCTCTTTTAGTGGTCTAGTTCACACACTCTTAGCTCTTTTAGTGATGTTGTTCACACACTCTTAGCTCTTTTACTGGTGTTGTTCACACACTCTTAGCTCTTTTAGTGGTGTTGTTCACACACTCTTAGCTCTTTTAGTGGTCTAGTTCACACACTCTTAGCTCTTTTAGTGGTCTAGTTCACACACTCTTAGCTCTTTTAGTGGTGTTGTTCACACACTCTTAGCTCTTTTAGTGGTGTTGTTCACACACTCTTAGCTCTTTTAGTGGTCTAGTTCACACACTCTTAGCTCTTTTAGTGGTGTTGTTCACACACTCTTAGCTCTTTTAGTGGTGTTGTTCACACACTCTTAGCTCTTTTAGTGGTCTAGTTCACACACTCTTAGCTCTTTTAGTGGTCTAGTTCACACACTCTTAGCTCTTTTAGTGGTGTTGTTCACACACTCTTAGCTCTTTTAGTGGTGTTGTTCACACACTCTTAGCTCTTTTAGTGGTGTTGTTCACACACTCTTAGCTCTTTTAGTGGTCTAGTTCACACACTCTTAGCTCTTTTAGTGGTCTAGTTCACACACTCTTAGCTCTTTTAGTGGTCTAGTTCACACACTCTTAGCTCTTTTAGTGGTGTTGTTCACACACTCTTAGCTCTTTTAGTGGTGTTGTTCACACACTCTTAGCTCTTTTAGTGGTCTAGTTCACACACTCTTAGCTCTTTTAGTGGTGTTGTTCACACACTCTTAGCTCTTTTAGTGGTGTTGTTCACACACTCTTAGCTCTTTTAGTGGTCTAGTTCACACACTCTTAGCTCTTTTAGTGGTGTTGTTCACACACTCTTAGCTCTTTTAGTGGTGTTGTTCACACACTCTTATCTCTTTTAGTGGTGTTGTTCACACACTCTTAGCTCTTTTAGTGGTCTAGTTCACACACTCTTAGCTCTTTTAGTGGTGTTCACACACTCTTAGCTCTTTTAGTGGTGTTGTTCCCACACTCTTAGCTCTTTTAGTGGTCTAGTTCACACACTCTTAGCTCTTTTAGTGGTGTTGTTCACACACTCTTAGCTCTTTTAGTGGTGTTGTTCACACAATCTTAGCTCTTTTAGTGGTCTAGTTCATACACTCTTAGCTCTTTTAGTGGTGTTGTTCACACACTCTTAGCTCTTTTAGTGGTGTTCACACACTCTTAGCTCTTTTAGTGGTGTTGTTCACACACTCTTAGCTCTTTTAGTGGTCTAGTTCACACACTCTTAGCTCTTTTAGTGGTGTTCACACACTCTTAGCTCTTTTAGTGGTGTTGTTCCCACACTCTTAGCTCTTTTAGTGGTCTAGTTCACACACTCTTAGCTCTTTTAGTGGTGTTGTTCACACACTCTTAGCTCTTTTACTGGTGTTGTTCACACACTCTTAGCTCTTTTAGTGGTGTTGTTCACACACTCTTAGCTCTTTTAGTGGTGTTGTTCACACACTCTTAGCTCTTTTAGTGGTCTAGTTCACACACTCTTAGCTCTTTTAGTGGTCTAGTTCACACACTCTTAGCTCTTTTAGTGGTGTTGTTCACACACTCTTAGCTCTTTTAGTGGTCTAGTTCACACACTCTTAGCTCTTTTAGTGGTCTAGTTCACACACTCTTAGCTCTTTTAGTGGTGTTGTTCACACACTCTTAGCTCTTTTAGTGGTCTAGTTCACACACTCTTAGCTCTTTTAGTGGTGTTGTTCACACACTCTTAGCTCTTTTAGTGGTCTAGTTCACACACTCTTAGCTCTTTTAGTGGTCTAGTTCATACACTCTTAGCTCTTTTAGTGGTCTAGTTCACACACTCTTAGCTCTTTTAGTGGTGTTGTTCACACACTCTTAGCTCTTTTAGTGGTGTTGTTCACACACTCTTAGCTCTTTTAGTGGTCTAGTTCATACACTCTTAGCTCTTTTAGTGGTGTTGTTCACACACTCTTAGCTCTTTTAGTGGTGTTGTTCACACACTCTTAGCTCTTTTAGTGGTGTTGTTCACACACTCTTAGCTCTTTTAGTGGTGTTGTTCACACACTCTTAGCTCTTTTAGTGGTGTTCACACACTCTTAGCTCTTTTAGTGGTGTTGTTCACACACTCTTAGCTCTTTTAGTGGTGTTGTTCACACACTCTTAGCTCTTTTAGTGGTGTTGTTCACACACTCTTAGCTCTTTTAGTGGTCTAGTTCACACACTCTTAGCTCTTTTAGTGGTGTTGTTCACACACTCTTAGCTCTTTTAGTGGTGTTGTTCACACACTCTTAGCTCTTTTAGTGGTCTAGTTCACACACTCTTAGCTCTTTTAGTGGTGTTGTTCACACACTCTTAGCTCTTTTAGTGGTCTAGTTCATACACTCTTAGCTCTTTTAGTGGTGTTGTTCACACACTCTTAGCTCTTTTAGTGGTGTTGTTCACACACTCTTAGCTCTTTTAGTGGTGTTGTTCACACACTCTTAGCTCTTTTAGTGGTGTTGTTCACACACTCTTAGCTCTTTTAGTGGTGTTCACACACTCTTAGCTCTTTTAGTGGTGTTGTTCATACACTCTTAGCTCTTTTAGTGGTGTTGTTCACACACTCTTAGCTCTTTTAGTGGTCTAGTTCACACACTCTTAGCTCTTTTAGTGGTGTTGTTCACACACTCTTAGCTCTTTTAGTGGTCTAGTTCATACACTCTTAGCTCTTTTAGTGGTGTTGTTCACACACTCTTAGCTCTTTTAGTGGTGTTGTTCACACACTCTTAGCTCTTTTAGTGGTGTTGTTCACACACTCTTAGCTCTTTTAGTGGTGTTGTTCACACACTCTTAGCTCTTTTAGTGGTGTTCACACACTCTTAGCTCTTTTAGTGGTGTTGTTCACACACTCTTAGCTCTTTTAGTGTTGTTGTTCACACACTCTTAGCTCTTTTAGTGGTGTTGTTCACACACTCTTAGCTCTTTTAGTGGTGTTGTTCACACACTCTTAGCTCTTTTAGTGGTGTTTTTCACACACTCTTAGCTCTTTTAGTGGTCTAGTTCACACACTCTTAGCTCTTTTAGTGGTGTTGTTCACACACTCTTAGCTCTTTTAGTGGTCTAGTTCACACACTCTTAGCTCTTTTAGTGGTGTTGTTCACACACTCTTAGCTCTTTTAGTGGTCTAGTTCATACACTCTTAGCTCTTTTAGTGGTGTTGTTCACACACTCTTAGCTCTTTTAGTGGTGTTGTTCACACACTCTTAGCTCTTTTAGTGGTGTTGTTCACACACTCTTAGCTCTTTTAGTGGTGTTCACACACTCTTAGCTCTTTTAGTGGTGTTGTTCACACACTCTTAGCTCTATTAGTGGTGTTGTTCACACACTCTTAGCTCTTTTAGTGGTCTAGTTCACACACTCTTAGCTCTTTTAGTGGTGTTGTTCACACACTCTTAACTCTTTTAGTGGTCTAGTTCATACACTCTTAGCTCTTTTAGTGGTGTTGTTCACACACTCTTAGCTCTTTTAGTGGTGTTGTTCACACACTCTTAGCTCTTTTAGTGGTGTTGTTCACACACTCTTAGCTCTTTTAGTGGTGTTGTTCACACACTCTTAGCTCTTTTAGTGGTGTTGTTCACACACTCTTAGCTCTTTTAGTGGTGTTGTTCACACACTCTTAGCTCTTTTAGTGGTCTAGTTCACACACTCTTAGCTCTTTTAGTGGTGTTGTTCACACACTCTTAGCTCTTTTAGTGGTGTTGTTCACACACTCTTAGCTCTTTTAGTGGTGTTCACACACTCTTAGCTCTTTTAGTGGTGTTGTTCACACACTCTTAGCTCTTTTAGTGGTGTTGTTCACACACTCTTAGCTCTTTTAGTGGTCTAGTTCACACACTCTTAGCTCTTTTAGTGGTGTTGTTCACACACTCTTAGCTCTTTTAGTGGTGTTGTTCACACACTCTTAGCTCTTTTAGTGGTGTTGTTCACACACTCTTAGCTCTTTTAGTGGTCTAGTTCACACACTCTTAGCTCTTTTAGTGGTGTTGTTCACACACTCTTAGCTCTTTTAGTGGTGTTGTTCACACACTCTTAGCTCTTTTAGTGGTGTTGTTCACACACTCTTAGCTCTTTTAGTGGTCTAGTTCATACACTCTTAGCTCTTTTAGTGGTGTTGTTCACACACTCTTAGCTCTTTTAGTGGTGTTGTTCACACACTCTTAGCTCTTTTAGTGGTGTTGTTCACACACTCTTAGCTCTTTTAGTGGTGTTCACACACTCTTAGCTCTTTTAGTGGTGTTGTTCACACACTCTTAGCTCTTTTAGTGGTGTTGTTCACACACTCTTAGCTCTTTTAGTGGTGTTGTTCACACACTCTTAGCTCTTTTAGTGGTGTTGTTCACACACTCTTAGCTCTTTTAGTGGTCTAGTTCACACACTCTTAGCTCTTTTAGTGGTGTTGTTCACACACTCTTAGCTCTTTTAGTGGTCTAGTTCATACACTCTTAGCTCTTTTAGTGGTGTTGTTCACACACTCTTAGCTCTTTTAGTGGTGTTGTTCACACACTCTTAGCTCTTTTAGTGGTGTTGTTCACACACTCTTAGCTCTTTTAGTGGTGTTGTTCACACACTCTTAGCTCTTTTAGTGGTGTTCACACACTCTTAGCTCTTTTAGTGGTGTTGTTCACACACTCTTAGCTCTTTTAGTGGTGTTGTTCACACACTCTTAGCTCTTTTAGTGGTCTAGTTCACACACTCTTAGCTCTTTTAGTGGTGTTGTTCACACACTCTTAGCTCTTTTAGTGGTCTAGTTCATACACTCTTAGCTCTTTTAGTGGTGTTGTTCACACACTCTTAGCTCTTTTAGTGGTGTTGTTCACACACTCTTAGCTCTTTTAGTGGTGTTGTTCACACACTCTTAGCTCTTTTAGTGGTGTTGTTCACACACTCTTAGCTCTTTTAGTGGTGTTGTTCACACACTCTTAGCTCTTTTAGTGGTGTTGTTCACACACTCTTAGCTCTTTTAGTGGTCTAGTTCACACACTCTTAGCTCTTTTAGTGGTGTTGTTCACACACTCTTAGCTCTTTTAGTGGTGTTGTTCACACACTCTTAGCTCTTTTAGTGGTGTTGTTCACACACTCTTAGCTCTTTTAGTGGTGTTGTTCACACACTCTTAGCTCTTTTAGTGGTGTTGTTCACACACTCTTAGCTCTTTTAGTGGTGTTGTTCACACACTCTTAGCTCTTTTAGTGGTCTAGTTCACACACTCTTAGCTCTTTTAGTGGTGTTGTTCACACACTCTTAGCTCTTTTAGTGGTGTTGTTCACACACTCTTAGCTCTTTTAGTGGTGTTGTTCACACACTCTTAGCTCTTTTAGTGGTCTAGTTCATACACTCTTAGCTCTTTTAGTGGTGTTGTTCACACACTCTTAGCTCTTTTAGTGGTGTTGTTCACACACTCTTAGCTCTTTTAGTGGTCTAGTTCACACACTCTTAGCTCTTTTAGTGGTGTTGTTCACACACTCTTAGCTCTTTTAGTGGTCTAGTTCACACACTCTTAGCTCTTTTAGTGGTGTTGTTCACACACTCTTAGCTCTTTTAGTGGTGTTGTTCACACACTCTTAGCTCTTTTAGTGGTGTTGTTCACACACTCTTAGCTCTTTTAGTGGTCTAGTTCACACACTCATAGCTCTTTTAGTGGTGTTCACACACTCTTAGCTCTTTTAGTGGTGTTGTTCCCACACTCTTAGCTCTTTTAGTGGTGTTGTTCACACACTCTTAGCTCTTTTAGTGGTGTTGTTCACACACTCTTAGCTCTTTTAGTGATCTAGTTCACACACTCTTAGCTCTTTTAGTGGTGTTGTTCACACACTCTTAGCTCTTTTAGTGGTGTTGTTCACACACTCTTAGCTCTTTTAGTGGTGTTCACACACTCTTAGCTCTTTTAGTGGTGTTGTTCACACACTCTTAGCTCTTTTAGTGGTCTAGTTCACACACTCTTAGCTCTTTTAGTGGTGTTCACACACTCTTAGCTCTTTTAGTGGTGTTGTTCCCACACTCTTAGCTCTTTTAGTGGTCTAGTTCACACACTCTTAGCTCTTTTAGTGATGTTGTTCACACACTCTTAGCTCTTTTACTGGTGTTGTTCACACACTCTTAGCTCTTTTAGTGGTGTTGTTCACACACTCTTAGCTCTTTTAGTGGTCTAGTTCACACACTCTTAGCTCTTTTAGTGGTCTAGTTCACACACTCTTAGCTCTTTTAGTGGTGTTGTTCACACACTCTTAGCTCTTTTAGTGGTGTTGTTCACACACTCTTAGCTCTTTTAGTGGTCTAGTTCACACACTCTTAGCTCTTTTAGTGGTGTTGTTCACACACTCTTAGCTCTTTTAGTGGTGTTGTTCACACACTCTTAGCTCTTTTAGTGGTCTAGTTCACACACTCTTAGCTCTTTTAGTGGTCTAGTTCACACACTCTTAGCTCTTTTAGTGGTGTTGTTCACACACTCTTAGCTCTTTTAGTGGTGTTGTTCACACACTCTTAGCTCTTTTAGTGGTCTAGTTCACACACTCTTAGCTCTTTTAGTGGTCTAGTTCACACACTCTTAGCTCTTTTAGTGGTCTAGTTCACACACTCTTAGCTCTTTTAGTGGTGTTGTTCACACACTCTTAGCTCTTTTAGTGGTGTTGTTCACACACTCTTAGCTCTTTTAGTGGTCTAGTTCACACACTCTTAGCTCTTTTAGTGGTGTTGTTCACACACTCTTAGCTCTTTTAGTGGTGTTGTTCACACACTCTTAGCTCTTTTAGTGGTCTAGTTCACACACTCTTAGCTCTTTTAGTGGTGTTGTTCACACACTCTTAGCTCTTTTAGTGGTGTTGTTCACACACTCTTATCTCTTTTAGTGGTGTTGTTCACACACTCTTAGCTCTTTTAGTGGTCTAGTTCACACACTCTTAGCTCTTTTAGTGGTGTTCACACACTCTTAGCTCTTTTAGTGGTGTTGTTCCCACACTCTTAGCTCTTTTAGTGGTCTAGTTCACACACTCTTAGCTCTTTTAGTGGTGTTGTTCACACACTCTTAGCTCTTTTAGTGGTGTTGTTCACACAATCTTAGCTCTTTTAGTGGTCTAGTTCATACACTCTTAGCTCTTTTAGTGGTGTTGTTCACACACTCTTAGCTCTTTTAGTGGTGTTCACACACTCTTAGCTCTTTTAGTGGTGTTGTTCACACACTCTTAGCTCTTTTAGTGGTCTAGTTCACACACTCTTAGCTCTTTTAGTGGTGTTCACACACTCTTAGCTCTTTTAGTGGTGTTGTTCCCACACTCTTAGCTCTTTTAGTGGTCTAGTTCACACACTCTTAGCTCTTTTAGTGGTGTTGTTCACACACTCTTAGCTCTTTTACTGGTGTTGTTCACACACTCTTAGCTCTTTTAGTGGTGTTGTTCACACACTCTTAGCTCTTTTAGTGGTGTTGTTCACACACTCTTAGCTCTTTTAGTGGTCTAGTTCACACACTCTTAGCTCTTTTAGTGGTCTAGTTCACACACTCTTAGCTCTTTTAGTGGTGTTGTTCACACACTCTTAGCTCTTTTAGTGGTCTAGTTCACACACTCTTAGCTCTTTTAGTGGTCTAGTTCATACACTCTTAGCTCTTTTAGTGGTCTAGTTCACACACTCTTAGCTCTTTTAGTGGTGTTGTTCACACACTCTTAGCTCTTTTAGTGGTGTTGTTCACACACTCTTAGCTCTTTTAGTGGTGTTGTTCACACATTCTTAGCTGTTTTAGTGGTGTTGTTCACACACTCTTAGCTCTTTTAGTGGTCTAGTTCACACACTCTTAGCTCTTTTAGTGGTCTAGTTCACACACTCTTAGCTCTTTTAGTGGTGTTGTTCACACACTCTTAGCTCTTTTAGTGGTGTTGTTCACACACTCTTAGCTCTTTTAGTGGTGTTGTTCACACACTCTTAGCTCTTTTAGTGGTCTAGTTCACACACTCTTAGCTCTTTTAGTGGTCTAGTTCATACACTCTTAGCTCTTTTAGTGGTCTAGTTCACACACTCTTAGCTCTTTTAGTGGTGTTGTTCACACACTCTTAGCTCTTTTAGTGGTGTTGTTCACACACTCTTAGCTCTTTTAGTGGTCTAGTTCACACACTCTTAGCTCTTTTAGTGGTGTTCACACACTCTTAGCTCTTTTAGTGGTGTTGTTCCCACACTCTTAGCTCTTTTAGTGGTCTAGTTCACACATTCTTAGCTCTTTTAGTGGTGTTGTTCACACACTCTTAGCTCTTTTAGTGGTGTTGTTCACACACTCTTAGCTCTTTTAGTGGTCTAGTTCACACACTCTTAGCTCTTTTAGTGGTGTTGTTCACACACTCTTAGCTCTTTTAGTGGTGTTGTTCACACACTCTTAGCTCTTTTAGTGGTCTAGTTCACACACTCTTAGCTCTTTTAGTGGTGTTGTTCACACACTCTTAGCTCTTTTAGTGGTCTAGTTCATACACTCTTAGCTCTTTTAGTGGTGTTGTTCACACACTCTTAGCTCTTTTAGTGGTGTTGTTCACACACTCTTAGCTCTTTTAGTGGTGTTGTTCACACACTCTTAGCTCTTTTAGTGGTGTTGTTCACACACTCTTAGCTCTTTTAGTGGTGTTGTTCACACACTCTTAGCTCTTTTAGTGGTCTAGTTCACACACTCTTAGCTCTTTTAGTGGTCTAGTTCACACACTCTTAGCTCTTTTAGTGGTGTTGTTCACACACTCTTAGCTCTTTTAGTGGTGTTGTTCACACACTCTTAGCTCTTTTAGTGGTGTTCACACACTCTTAGCTCTTTTAGTGGTGTTGTTCCCACACTCTTAGCTCTTTTAGTGGTCTAGTTCACACACTCTTAGCTCTTTTAGTGGTGTTGTTCACACACTCTTAGCTCTTTTAGTGGTCTAGTTCACACACTCTTAGCTCTTTTAGTGGTGTTGTTCACACACTCTTAGCTCTTTTAGTGGTCTAGTTCACACACTCTTAGCTCTTTTAGTGGTGTTGTTCACACACTCTTAGCTCTTTTAGTGGTGTTGTTCACACACTCTTAGCTCTTTTAGTGGTGTTGTTCACACACTCTTAGCTCTTTTAGTGGTCTAGTTCACACACTCTTAGCTCTTTTAGTGGTGTTGTTCACACACTCTTAGCTCTTTTAGTGGTGTTGTTCACACACTCTTAGCTCTTTTAGTGGTCTAGTTCCCACACTCTTAGCTCTTTTAGTGGTCTAGTTCACACACTCTTAGCTCTTTTAGTGGTCTAGTTCACACACTCTTAGCTCTTTTAGTGGTGTTGTTCACACACTCTTAGCTCTTTTAGTGGTCTAGTTCACACACTCTTAGCTCTTTTAGTGGTGTTGTTCACACACTCTTAGCTCTTTTAGTGGTGTTGTTCACACACTCTTAGCTCTTTTAGTGGTCTAGTTCACACACTCTTAGCTCTTTTAGTGGTGTTGTTCACACACTCTTAGCTCTTTTAGTGGTGTTGTTCACACACTCTTAGCTCTTTTAGTGGTCTAGTTCACACACTCTTAGCTCTTTTAGTGGTCTAGTTCACACACTCTTAGCTCTTTTAGTGGTGTTGTTCACACACTCTTAGCTCTTTTAGTGGTCTAGTTCACACACTCTTAGCTCTTTTAGTGGTGTTGTTCACACACTCTTAGCTCTTTTAGTGGTGTTGTTCACACACTCTTAGCTCTTTTAGTGGTGTTGTTCACACACTCTTAGCTCTTTTAGTGGTCTAGTTCACACACTCTTAGCTCTTTTAGTGGTCTAGTTCACACACTCTTAGCTCTTTTAGTGGTGTTGTTCACACACTCTTAGCTCTTTTAGTGGTGTTGTTCACACACTCTTAGCTCTTTTAGTGGTGTTGTTCACACACTCTTAGCTCTTTTAGTGGTCTAGTTCACACACTCTTAGCTCTTTTAGTGGTGTTGTTCACACACTCTTAGCTCTTTTAGTGGTGTTGTTCACACACTCTTAGCTCTTTTAGTGGTGTTGTTCACACACTCTTAGCTCTTTTAGTGGTCTAGTTCATACACTCTTAGCTCTTTTAGTGGTGTTGTTCACACACTCTTAGCTCTTTTAGTGGTGTTGTTCACACACTCTTAGCTCTTTTAGTGGTGTTGTTCACACACTCTTAGCTCTTTTAGTGGTGTTCACACACTCTTAGCTCTTTTAGTGGTGTTGTTCACACACTCTTAGCTCTTTTAGTGGTGTTGTTCACACACTCTTAGCTCTTTTAGTGGTGTTGTTCACACACTCTTAGCTCTTTTAGTGGTGTTCACACACTCTTAGCTCTTTTAGTGGTGTTGTTCACACACTCTTAGCTCTTTTAGTGGTGTTGTTCACACACTCTTAGCTCTTTTAGTGGTGTTGTTCACACACTCTTAGCTCTTTTAGTGGTCTAGTTCACACACTCTTAGCTCTTTTAGTGGTGTTGTTCACACACTCTTAGCTCTTTTAGTGGTGTTGTTCACACACTCTTAGCTCTTTTAGTGGTCTAGTTCACACACTCTTAGCTCTTTTAGTGGTGTTGTTCACACACTCTTAGCTCTTTTAGTGGTCTAGTTCATACACTCTTAGCTCTTTTAGTGGTGTTGTTCACACACTCTTAGCTCTTTTAGTGGTGTTGTTCACACACTCTTAGCTCTTTTAGTGGTGTTGTTCACACACTCTTAGCTCTTTTAGTGGTGTTGTTCACACACTCTTAGCTCTTTTAGTGGTGTTCACACACTCTTAGCTCTTTTAGTGGTGTTGTTCATACACTCTTAGCTCTTTTAGTGGTGTTGTTCACACACTCTTAGCTCTTTTAGTGGTCTAGTTCACACACTCTTAGCTCTTTTAGTGGTGTTGTTCACACACTCTTAGCTCTTTTAGTGGTCTAGTTCATACACTCTTAGCTCTTTTAGTGGTGTTGTTCACACACTCTTAGCTCTTTTAGTGGTGTTGTTCACACACTCTTAGCTCTTTTAGTGGTGTTGTTCACACACTCTTAGCTCTTTTAGTGGTGTTGTTCACACACTCTTAGCTCTTTTAGTGGTGTTCACACACTCTTAGCTCTTTTAGTGGTGTTGTTCACACACTCTTAGCTCTTTTAGTGTTGTTGTTCACACACTCTTAGCTCTTTTAGTGGTGTTGTTCACACACTCTTAGCTCTTTTAGTGGTGTTGTTCACACACTCTTAGCTCTTTTAGTGGTGTTTTTCACACACTCTTAGCTCTTTTAGTGGTCTAGTTCACACACTCTTAGCTCTTTTAGTGGTGTTGTTCACACACTCTTAGCTCTTTTAGTGGTCTAGTTCACACACTCTTAGCTCTTTTAGTGGTGTTGTTCACACACTCTTAGCTCTTTTAGTGGTCTAGTTCATACACTCTTAGCTCTTTTAGTGGTGTTGTTCACACACTCTTAGCTCTTTTAGTGGTGTTGTTCACACACTCTTAGCTCTTTTAGTGGTGTTGTTCACACACTCTTAGCTCTTTTAGTGGTGTTCACACACTCTTAGCTCTTTTAGTGGTGTTGTTCACACACTCTTAGCTCTATTAGTGGTGTTGTTCACACACTCTTAGCTCTTTTAGTGGTCTAGTTCACACACTCTTAGCTCTTTTAGTGGTGTTGTTCACACACTCTTAGCTCTTTTAGTGGTCTAGTTCATACACTCTTAGCTCTTTTAGTGGTGTTGTTCACACACTCTTAGCTCTTTTAGTGGTGTTGTTCACACACTCTTAGCTCTTTTAGTGGTGTTGTTCACACACTCTTAGCTCTTTTAGTGGTGTTGTTCACACACTCTTAGCTCTTTTAGTGGTGTTGTTCACACACTCTTAGCTCTTTTAGTGGTGTTGTTCACACACTCTTAGCTCTTTTAGTGGTCTAGTTCACACACTCTTAGCTCTTTTAGTGGTGTTGTTCACACACTCTTAGCTCTTTTAGTGGTGTTGTTCACACACTCTTAGCTCTTTTAGTGGTGTTCACACACTCTTAGCTCTTTTAGTGGTGTTGTTCACACACTCTTAGCTCTTTTAGTGGTGTTGTTCACACACTCTTAGCTCTTTTAGTGGTCTAGTTCACACACTCTTAGCTCTTTTAGTGGTGTTGTTCACACACTCTTAGCTCTTTTAGTGGTGTTGTTCACACACTCTTAGCTCTTTTAGTGGTGTTGTTCACACACTCTTAGCTCTTTTAGTGGTCTAGTTCACACACTCTTAGCTCTTTTAGTGGTGTTGTTCACACACTCTTAGCTCTTTTAGTGGTGTTGTTCACACACTCTTAGCTCTTTTAGTGGTGTTGTTCACACACTCTTAGCTCTTTTAGTGGTCTAGTTCATACACTCTTAGCTCTTTTAGTGGTGTTGTTCACACACTCTTAGCTCTTTTAGTGGTGTTGTTCACACACTCTTAGCTCTTTTAGTGGTGTTGTTCACACACTCTTAGCTCTTTTAGTGGTGTTCACACACTCTTAGCTCTTTTAGTGGTGTTGTTCACACACTCTTAGCTCTTTTAGTGGTGTTGTTCACACACTCTTAGCTCTTTTAGTGGTGTTGTTCACACACTCTTAGCTCTTTTAGTGGTGTTGTTCACACACTCTTAGCTCTTTTAGTGGTCTAGTTCACACACTCTTAGCTCTTTTAGTGGTGTTGTTCACACACTCTTAGCTCTTTTAGTGGTCTAGTTCATACACTCTTAGCTCTTTTAGTGGTGTTGTTCACACACTCTTAGCTCTTTTAGTGGTGTTGTTCACACACTCTTAGCTCTTTTAGTGGTGTTGTTCACACACTCTTAGCTCTTTTAGTGGTGTTGTTCACACACTCTTAGCTCTTTTAGTGGTGTTCACACACTCTTAGCTCTTTTAGTGGTGTTGTTCACACACTCTTAGCTCTTTTAGTGGTGTTGTTCACACACTCTTAGCTCTTTTAGTGGTCTAGTTCACACACTCTTAGCTCTTTTAGTGGTGTTGTTCACACACTCTTAGCTCTTTTAGTGGTCTAGTTCATACACTCTTAGCTCTTTTAGTGGTGTTGTTCACACACTCTTAGCTCTTTTAGTGGTGTTGTTCACACACTCTTAGCTCTTTTAGTGGTGTTGTTCACACACTCTTAGCTCTTTTAGTGGTGTTGTTCACACACTCTTAGCTCTTTTAGTGGTGTTGTTCACACACTCTTAGCTCTTTTAGTGGTGTTGTTCACACACTCTTAGCTCTTTTAGTGGTCTAGTTCACACACTCTTAGCTCTTTTAGTGGTGTTGTTCACACACTCTTAGCTCTTTTAGTGGTGTTGTTCACACACTCTTAGCTCTTTTAGTGGTGTTGTTCACACACTCTTAGCTCTTTTAGTGGTGTTGTTCACACACTCTTAGCTCTTTTAGTGGTGTTGTTCACACACTCTTAGCTCTTTTAGTGGTGTTGTTCACACACTCTTAGCTCTTTTAGTGGTCTAGTTCACACACTCTTAGCTCTTTTAGTGGTGTTGTTCACACACTCTTAGCTCTTTTAGTGGTGTTGTTCACACACTCTTAGCTCTTTTAGTGGTGTTGTTCACACACTCTTAGCTCTTTTAGTGGTCTAGTTCATACACTCTTAGCTCTTTTAGTGGTGTTGTTCACACACTCTTAGCTCTTTTAGTGGTGTTGTTCACACACTCTTAGCTCTTTTAGTGGTCTAGTTCACACACTCTTAGCTCTTTTAGTGGTGTTGTTCACACACTCTTAGCTCTTTTAGTGGTCTAGTTCACACACTCTTAGCTCTTTTAGTGGTGTTGTTCACACACTCTTAGCTCTTTTAGTGGTGTTGTTCACACACTCTTAGCTCTTTTAGTGGTGTTGTTCACACACTCTTAGCTCTTTTAGTGGTCTAGTTCACACACTCATAGCTCTTTTAGTGGTGTTCACACACTCTTAGCTCTTTTAGTGGTGTTGTTCCCACACTCTTAGCTCTTTTAGTGGTGTTGTTCACACACTCTTAGCTCTTTTAGTGGTGTTGTTCACACACTCTTAGCTCTTTTAGTGATCTAGTTCACACACTCTTAGCTCTTTTAGTGGTGTTGTTCACACACTCTTAGCTCTTTTAGTGGTGTTGTTCACACACTCTTAGCTCTTTTAGTGGTGTTCACACACTCTTAGCTCTTTTAGTGGTGTTGTTCACACACTCTTAGCTCTTTTAGTGGTCTAGTTCACACACTCTTAGCTCTTTTAGTGGTGTTCACACACTCTTAGCTCTTTTAGTGGTGTTGTTCCCACACTCTTAGCTCTTTTAGTGGTCTAGTTCACACACTCTTAGCTCTTTTAGTGATGTTGTTCACACACTCTTAGCTCTTTTACTGGTGTTGTTCACACACTCTTAGCTCTTTTAGTGGTGTTGTTCACACACTCTTAGCTCTTTTAGTGGTCTAGTTCACACACTCTTAGCTCTTTTAGTGGTCTAGTTCACACACTCTTAGCTCTTTTAGTGGTGTTGTTCACACACTCTTAGCTCTTTTAGTGGTGTTGTTCACACACTCTTAGCTCTTTTAGTGGTCTAGTTCACACACTCTTAGCTCTTTTAGTGGTGTTGTTCACACACTCTTAGCTCTTTTAGTGGTGTTGTTCACACACTCTTAGCTCTTTTAGTGGTCTAGTTCACACACTCTTAGCTCTTTTAGTGGTCTAGTTCACACACTCTTAGCTCTTTTAGTGGTGTTGTTCACACACTCTTAGCTCTTTTAGTGGTGTTGTTCACACACTCTTAGCTCTTTTAGTGGTCTAGTTCACACACTCTTAGCTCTTTTAGTGGTCTAGTTCACACACTCTTAGCTCTTTTAGTGGTCTAGTTCACACACTCTTAGCTCTTTTAGTGGTGTTGTTCACACACTCTTAGCTCTTTTAGTGGTGTTGTTCACACACTCTTAGCTCTTTTAGTGGTCTAGTTCACACACTCTTAGCTCTTTTAGTGGTGTTGTTCACACACTCTTAGCTCTTTTAGTGGTGTTGTTCACACACTCTTAGCTCTTTTAGTGGTCTAGTTCACACACTCTTAGCTCTTTTAGTGGTGTTGTTCACACACTCTTATCTCTTTTAGTGGTGTTGTTCACACACTCTTAGCTCTTTTAGTGGTCTAGTTCACACACTCTTAGCTCTTTTAGTGGTGTTCACACACTCTTAGCTCTTTTAGTGGTGTTGTTCCCACACTCTTAGCTCTTTTAGTGGTCTAGTTCACACACTCTTAGCTCTTTTAGTGGTGTTGTTCACACACTCTTAGCTCTTTTAGTGGTGTTGTTCACACAATCTTAGCTCTTTTAGTGGTCTAGTTCATACACTCTTAGCTCTTTTAGTGGTGTTGTTCACACACTCTTAGCTCTTTTAGTGGTGTTCACACACTCTTAGCTCTTTTAGTGGTGTTGTTCACACACTCTTAGCTCTTTTAGTGGTCTAGTTCACACACTCTTAGCTCTTTTAGTGGTGTTCACACACTCTTAGCTCTTTTAGTGGTGTTGTTCCCACACTCTTAGCTCTTTTAGTGGTCTAGTTCACACACTCTTAGCTCTTTTAGTGGTGTTGTTCACACACTCTTAGCTCTTTTACTGGTGTTGTTCACACACTCTTAGCTCTTTTAGTGGTGTTGTTCACACACTCTTAGCTCTTTTAGTGGTGTTGTTCACACACTCTTAGCTCTTTTAGTGGTCTAGTTCACACACTCTTAGCTCTTTTAGTGGTCTAGTTCACACACTCTTAGCTCTTTTAGTGGTGTTGTTCACACACTCTTAGCTCTTTTAGTGGTCTAGTTCACACACTCTTAGCTCTTTTAGTGGTCTAGTTCATACACTCTTAGCTCTTTTAGTGGTCTAGTTCACACACTCTTAGCTCTTTTAGTGGTGTTGTTCACACACTCTTAGCTCTTTTAGTGGTGTTGTTCACACACTCTTAGCTCTTTTAGTGGTGTTGTTCACACATTCTTAGCTGTTTTAGTGGTGTTGTTCACACACTCTTAGCTCTTTTAGTGGTCTAGTTCACACACTCTTAGCTCTTTTAGTGGTCTAGTTCACACACTCTTAGCTCTTTTAGTGGTGTTGTTCACACACTCTTAGCTCTTTTAGTGGTGTTGTTCACACACTCTTAGCTCTTTTAGTGGTGTTGTTCACACACTCTTAGCTCTTTTAGTGGTCTAGTTCACACACTCTTAGCTCTTTTAGTGGTCTAGTTCATACACTCTTAGCTCTTTTAGTGGTCTAGTTCACACACTCTTAGCTCTTTTAGTGGTGTTGTTCACACACTCTTAGCTCTTTTAGTGGTGTTGTTCACACACTCTTAGCTCTTTTAGTGGTCTAGTTCACACACTCTTAGCTCTTTTAGTGGTGTTCACACACTCTTAGCTCTTTTAGTGGTGTTGTTCCCACACTCTTAGCTCTTTTAGTGGTCTAGTTCACACATTCTTAGCTCTTTTAGTGGTGTTGTTCACACACTCTTAGCTCTTTTAGTGGTGTTGTTCACACACTCTTAGCTCTTTTAGTGGTCTAGTTCACACACTCTTAGCTCTTTTAGTGGTGTTGTTCACACACTCTTAGCTCTTTTAGTGGTGTTGTTCACACACTCTTAGCTCTTTTAGTGGTCTAGTTCACACACTCTTAGCTCTTTTAGTGGTGTTGTTCACACACTCTTAGCTCTTTTAGTGGTCTAGTTCATACACTCTTAGCTCTTTTAGTGGTGTTGTTCACACACTCTTAGCTCTTTTAGTGGTGTTGTTCACACACTCTTAGCTCTTTTAGTGGTGTTGTTCACACACTCTTAGCTCTTTTAGTGGTGTTGTTCACACACTCTTAGCTCTTTTAGTGGTGTTGTTCACACACTCTTAGCTCTTTTAGTGGTCTAGTTCACACACTCTTAGCTCTTTTAGTGGTCTAGTTCACACACTCTTAGCTCTTTTAGTGGTGTTGTTCACACACTCTTAGCTCTTTTAGTGGTGTTGTTCACACACTCTTAGCTCTTTTAGTGGTGTTCACACACTCTTAGCTCTTTTAGTGGTGTTGTTCCCACACTCTTAGCTCTTTTAGTGGTCTAGTTCACACACTCTTAGCTCTTTTAGTGGTGTTGTTCACACACTCTTAGCTCTTTTAGTGGTCTAGTTCACACACTCTTAGCTCTTTTAGTGGTGTTGTTCACACACTCTTAGCTCTTTTAGTGGTCTAGTTCACACACTCTTAGCTCTTTTAGTGGTGTTGTTCACACACTCTTAGCTCTTTTAGTGGTGTTGTTCACACACTCTTAGCTCTTTTAGTGGTGTTGTTCACACACTCTTAGCTCTTTTAGTGGTCTAGTTCACACACTCTTAGCTCTTTTAGTGGTGTTGTTCACACACTCTTAGCTCTTTTAGTGGTGTTGTTCACACACTCTTAGCTCTTTTAGTGGTCTAGTTCCCACACTCTTAGCTCTTTTAGTGGTCTAGTTCACACACTCTTAGCTCTTTTAGTGGTCTAGTTCACACACTCTTAGCTCTTTTAGTGGTGTTGTTCACACACTCTTAGCTCTTTTAGTGGTCTAGTTCACACACTCTTAGCTCTTTTAGTGGTGTTGTTCACACACTCTTAGCTCTTTTAGTGGTGTTGTTCACACACTCTTAGCTCTTTTAGTGGTCTAGTTCACACACTCTTAGCTCTTTTAGTGGTGTTGTTCACACACTCTTAGCTCTTTTAGTGGTGTTGTTCACACACTCTTAGCTCTTTTAGTGGTCTAGTTCACACACTCTTAGCTCTTTTAGTGGTCTAGTTCACACACTCTTAGCTCTTTTAGTGGTGTTGTTCACACACTCTTAGCTCTTTTAGTGGTGTTGTTCACACACTCTTAGCTCTTTTAGTGGTGTTGTTCACACACTCTTAGCTCTTTTAGTGGTCTAGTTCACACACTCTTAGCTCTTTTAGTGGTCTAGTTCACACACTCTTAGCTCTTTTAGTGGTCTAGTTCACACACTCTTAGCTCTTTTAGTGGTGTTGTTCACACACTCTTAGCTCTTTTAGTGGTGTTGTTCACACACTCTTAGCTCTTTTAGTGGTCTAGTTCACACACTCTTAGCTCTTTTAGTGGTGTTGTTCACACACTCTTAGCTCTTTTAGTGGTGTTGTTCACACACTCTTAGCTCTTTTAGTGGTCTAGTTCACACACTCTTAGCTCTTTTAGTGGTGTTGTTCACACACTCTTAGCTCTTTTAGTGGTGTTGTTCACACACTCTTATCTCTTTTAGTGGTGTTGTTCACACACTCTTAGCTCTTTTAGTGGTCTAGTTCACACACTCTTAGCTCTTTTAGTGGTGTTCACACACTCTTAGCTCTTTTAGTGGTGTTGTTCCCACACTCTTAGCTCTTTTAGTGGTCTAGTTCACACACTCTTAGCTCTTTTAGTGGTGTTGTTCACACACTCTTAGCTCTTTTAGTGGTGTTGTTCACACAATCTTAGCTCTTTTAGTGGTCTAGTTCATACACTCTTAGCTCTTTTAGTGGTGTTGTTCACACACTCTTAGCTCTTTTAGTGGTGTTCACACACTCTTAGCTCTTTTAGTGGTGTTGTTCACACACTCTTAGCTCTTTTAGTGGTGTTCACACACTCTTAGCTCTTTTAGTGGTCTAGTTCACACACTCTTAGCTCTTTTAGTGGTGTTCACACACTCTTAGCTCTTTTAGTGGTGTTGTTCCCACACTCTTAGCTCTTTTAGTGGTCTAGTTCACACACTCTTAGCTCTTTTAGTGGTGTTGTTCACACACTCTTAGCTCTTTTACTGGTGTTGTTCACACACTCTTAGCTCTTTTAGTGGTGTTGTTCACACACTCTTAGCTCTTTTAGTGGTGTTGTTCACACACTCTTAGCTCTTTTAGTGGTCTAGTTCACACATTCTTAGCTCTTTTAGTGGTGTTGTTCACACACTCTTAGCTCTTTTAGTGGTCTAGTTCACACATTCTTAGCTCTTTTACTGGTGTTGTTCACACACTCTTAGCTCTTTTAGTGGTGTTGTTCACACACTCTTAGCTCTTTTAGTGGTGTTGTTCACACACTCTTAGCTCTTTTAGTGGTCTAGTTCACACACTCTTAGCTCTTTTAGTGGTGTTGTTCACACACTCTTAGCTCTTTTAGTGGTCTAGTTCACACACTCTTAGCTCTTTTAGTGGTGTTGTTCACACACTCTTAGCTCTTTTAGTGGTCTAGTTCACACATTCTTAGCTCTTTTACTGGTGTTGTTCACACACTCTTAGCTCTTTTAGTGGTGTTGTTCACACACTCTTAGCTCTTTTAGTGGTGTTGTTCACACACTCTTAGCTCTTTTAGTGGTCTAGTTCACACACTCTTAGCTCTTTTAGTGGTGTTGTTCACACACTCTTAGCTCTTTTAGTGGTCTAGTTCACACACTCTTAGCTCTTTTAGTGGTCTAGTTCATACACTCTTAGCTCTTTTAGTGGTCTAGTTCACACACTCTTAGCTCTTTTAGTAGTGTTGTTCACACACTCTTAGCTCTTTTAGTGGTGTTGTTCACACACTCTTAGCTCTTTTAGTGGTGTTGTTCACACACTCTTAGCTCTTTTAGTGGTGTTGTTCACACACTCTTAGCTCTTTTAGTGGTCTAGTTCACACACTCTTAGCTCTTTTAGTGGTCTAGTTCACACACTCTTAGCTCTTTTAGTGGTGTTGTTCACACACTCTTAGCTCTTTTAGTGGTGTTGTTCACACACTCTTAGCTCTTTTAGTGGTGTTGTTCACACACTCTTAGCTCTTTTAGTGGTCTAGTTCACACACTCTTAGCTCTTTTAGTGGTCTAGTTCATACACTCTTAGCTCTTTTAGTGGTCTAGTTCACACACTCTTAGCTCTTTTAGTGGTGTTGTTCACACACTCTTAGCTCTTTTAGTGGTGTTGTTCACACACTCTTAGCTCTTTTAGTGGTGTTGTTCACACACTCTTAGCTCTTTTAGTGGTCTAGTTCACACACTCTTAGCTCTTTTAGTGGTGTTGTTCACACACTCTTAGCTCTTAGTGGTGTTCACACACTCTTAGCTCTTTTAGTGGTGTTGTTCACACACTCTTAGCTCTTTTAGTGGTCTAGTTCACACACTCTTAGCTCTTTTAGTGGTGTTCACACACTCTTAGCTCTTTTAGTGGTGTTGTTCCCACACTCTTAGCTCTTTTAGTGGTCTAGTTCACACACTCTTAGCTCTTTTAGTGGTGTTGTTCACACACTCTTAGCTCTTTTAGTGGTGTTGTTCACACACTCTTAGCTCTTTTAGTGGTCTAGTTCACACACTCTTAGCTCTTTTAGTGGTGTTGTTCACACACTCTTAGCTCTTTTAGTGGTGTTGTTCACACACTCTTAGCTCGTTTAGTGGTCTAGTTCACACACTCTTAGCTCTTTTAGTGGTGTTGTTCACACACTCTTAGCTCTTTTAGTGGTCTAGTTCACACACTCTTAGCTCTTTTAGTGGTGTTGTTCACACACTCTTAGCTCTTTTAGTGGTCTAGTTCACACACTCTTAGCTCTTTTAGTGGTGTTGTTCACACACTCTTAGCTCTTTTAGTGGTGTTGTTCACACACTCTTAGCTCTTTTAGTGGTGTTGTTCACACACTCTTAGCTCTTTTAGTGGTGTTGTTCACACACTCTTAGCTCTTTTAGTGGTGTTCACACACTCTTAGCTCTTTTAGTGGTGTTGTTCACACACTCTTAGCTCTTTTAGTGGTGTTGTTCACACACTCTTAGCTCTTTTAGTGGTGTTGTTCACACACTCTTAGCTCTTTTAGTGGTCTAGTTCACACACTCTTAGCTCTTTTAGTGGTCTAGTTCATACACTCTTAGCTCTTTTAGTGGTCTAGTTCACACACTCTTAGCTCTTTTAGTGGTGTTGTTCACACACTCTTAGCTCTTTTAGTGGTGTTGTTCACACACTCTTAGCTCTTTTAGTGGTCTAGTTCATACACTCTTAGCTCTTTTAGTGGTGTTGTTCACACACTCTTAGCTCTTTTAGTGGTGTTGTTCACACACTCTTAGCTCTTTTAGTGGTGTTGTTCACACACTCTTAGCTCTTTTAGTGGTGTTGTTCACACACTCTTAGCTCTTTTAGTGGTGTTGTTCACACACTCTTAGCTCTTTTAGTGGTGTTGTTCACACACTCTTAGCTCTTTTAGTGGTGTTGTTCACACACTCTTAGCTCTTTTAGTGGTGTTCACACACTCATAGCTCTTTTAGTGGTGTTGTTCACACACTCTTAGCTCTTTTAGTGGTGTTGTTCACACACTCTTAGCTCTTTTAGTGGTGTTGTTCACACACTCTTAGCTCTTTTAGTGGTCTAGTTCACACACTCTTAGCTCTTTTAGTGGTGTTGTTCACACACTCTTAGCTCTTTTAGTGGTGTTGTTCACACACTCTTAGCTCTTTTAGTGGTCTAGTTCACACACTCTTAGCTCTTTTAGTGGTGTTGTTCACACACTCTTAGCTCTTTTAGTGGTCTAGTTCACACACTCTTAGCTCTTTTAGTGGTCTAGTTCACACACTCTTAGCTCTTTTAGTGGTGTTGTTCACACACTCTTAGCTCTTTTAGTGGTGTTGTTCACACACTCTTAGCTCTTTTAGTGGTGTTGTTCACACACTCTTAGCTCTTTTAGTGGTCTAGTTCACACACTCTTAGCTCTTTTAGTGGTCTAGTTCATACACTCTTAGCTCTTTTAGTGGTCTAGTTCACACACTCTTAGCTCTTTTAGTGGTGTTGTTCACACACTCTTAGCTCTTTTAGTGGTGTTGTTCCCACACTCTTAGCTCTTTTAGTGGTCTAGTTCACACACTCTTAGCTCTTTTAGTGGTGTTGTTCACACACTCTTAGCTCTTTTAGTGGTGTTGTTCACACACTCTTAGCTCTTTTAGTGGTGTTGTTCACAAACTCTTAGCTCTTTTAGTGGTGTTGTTCACACACTCTTAGCTCTTTTAGTGGTCTAGTTCACACACTCTTAGCTCTTTTAGTGGTCTAGTTCATACACTCTTAGCTCTTTTAGTGGTCTAGTTCACACACTCTTAGCTCTTTTAGTGGTGTTGTTCACACACTCTTAGCTCTTTTAGTGGTGTTGTTCACACACTCTTAGCTCTTTTAGTGGTGTTGTTCACACACTCTTAGCTCTTTTAGTGGTGTTGTTCACACACTCTTAGCTCTTTTAGTGGTGTTGTTCACTCACTCTTAGCTCTTTTAGTGGTGTTGTTCACACACTTTTAGCTCTTTTAGTGGTGTTGTTCACACACTCTTAGCTCTTTTAGTGGTGTTGTTCCCACACTCTTAGCTCTTTTAGTGGTGTTGTTCACACACTCTTAGCTCTTTTAGTGGTGTTGTTCACACACTCTTAGCTCTTTTAGTGGTATTGTTCACACACTCTTAGCTCTTTTAGTGGTGTTGTTCACACACTCTTAGCTCTTTTAGTGGTCTAGTTCACACACTCTTAGCTCTTTTAGTGGTGTTCACACACTCTTAGCTCTTTTAGTGGTGTTGTTCCCACACTCTTAGCTCTTTTAGTGGTCTAGTTCACACACTCTTAGCTCTTTTAGTGGTCTAGTTCACACACTCTTAGCTCTTTTAGTGGTCTAGTTCATACACTCTTAGCTCTTTTAGTGGTCTAGTTCACACACTCTTAGCTCTTTTAGTGGTGTTGTTCACACACTCTTAGCTCTTTTAGTGGTGTTGTTCACACACTCTTAGCTCTTTTAGTGGTGTTGTTCACACACTCTTAGCTCTTTTAGTGGTGTTGTTCACACACTCTTAGCTCTTTTAGTGGTGTTGTTCACACACTCTTAGCTATTTTAGTGGTTGTGTTTACACACTCTTAGCTCTTTTAGTGGTGTTGTTCACACACTCTTAGCTCTTTTAGTGGTGTTCACACACTCTTAGCTCTTTTAGTCGTGTTGTTCACACACTCTTAGCTCTTTTAGTGGTGTTGTTCACACACTCTTAGCTCTTTTAGTGGTGTTGTTCACACACTCTTAGCTCTTTTAGTGGTCTAGTTCACACACTCTTAGCTCTTTTAGTGGTGTTGTTCACACACTCTTAGCTCTTTTAGTGGTGTTGTTCACACACTCTTAGCTCTTTTAGTGGTCTAGTTCACACACTCTTAGCTCTTTTAGTGGTGTTGTTCACACACTCTTAGCTCTTTTAGTGGTCTAGTTCATACACTCTTAGCTCTTTTAGTGGTGTTGTTCACACACTCTTAGCTCTTTTAGTGGTGTTGTTCACACACTCTTAGCTCTTTTAGTGGTGTTGTTCACACACTCTTAGCTCTTTTAGTGGTGTTCACACACTCTTAGCTCTTTTAGTGGTGTTGTTCACACACTCTTAGCTCTTTTAGTGGTGTTGTTCACACACTCTTAGCTCTTTTAGTGGTCTAGTTCACACACTCTTAGCTCTTTTAGTGGTCTAGTTCATACACTCTTAGCTCTTTTAGTGGTGTTCACACACTCTTAGCTCTTTTAGTGGTGTTGTTCACACACTCTTAGCTCTTTTAGTGGTGTTGTTCACACACTCTTAGCTCTTTTAGTGGTGTTGTTCACACAATCTTAGCTCTTTTAGTGGTCTAGTTCACACACTCTTAGCTCTTTTAGTGGTGTTGTTCACACACTCTTAGCTCTTTTAGTGGTGTTGTTCACACACTCTTAGCTCTTTTAGTGGTCTAGTTCACACACTCTTAGCTCTTTTAGTGGTCTAGTTCACACACTCTTAGCTCTTTTAGTGGTCTAGTTCACACACTCTTAGCTCTTTTAGTGGTGTTGTTCACACACTCTTAGCTCTTTTAGTGGTGTTGTTCACACACTCTTAGCTCTTTTAGTGGTCTAGTTCACACACTCTTAGCTCTTTTAGTGGTCTAGTTCATACACTCTTAGCTCTTTTAGTGGTCTAGTTCACACACTCTTAGCTCTTTTAGTGGTGTTGTTCACACACTCTTAGCTCTTTTAGTGGTGTTGTTCACACACTCTTAGCTCTTTTAGTGGTGTTGTTCACACACTCTTAGCTCTTTTAGTGGTGTTGTTCACACACTCTTAGCTCTTTTAGTGGTGTTGTTCACTCACTCTTAGCTCTTTTAGTGGTGTTGTTCACACACTCTTAGCTCTTTTAGTGGTGTTGTTCACACACTCTTAGCTCTTTTAGTGGTCTAGTTCACACACTCTTAGCTCTTTTAGTGGTGTTGTTCACACACTCTTAGCTCTTTTAGTGGTGTTGTTCACACACTCTTAGCTCTTTTAGTGGTATTGTTCACACACTCTTAGCTCTTTTAGTGGTGTTGTTCACACACTCTTAGCTCTTTTAGTGGTCTAGTTCACACACTCTTAGCTCTTTTAGTGGTGTTCACACACTCTTAGCTCTTTTAGTGGTGTTGTTCCCACACTCTTAGCTCTTTTAGTGGTCTAGTTCACACACTCTTAGCTCTTTTAGTGGTCTAGTTCACACACTCTTAGCTCTTTTAGTGGTCTAGTTCATACACTCTTAGCTCTTTTAGTGGTCTAGTTCACACACTCTTAGCTCTTTTAGTGGTGTTCACACACTCTTAGCTCTTTTAGTGGTGTTGTTCACACACTCTTAGCTCTTTTAGTGGTGTTGTTCACACACTCTTAGCTCTTTTAGTGGTGTTGTTCACACACTCTTAGCTCTTTTAGTGGTGTTGTTCACACACTCTTAGCTATTTTAGTGGTTGTGTTTACACACTCTTAGCTCTTTTAGTGGTGTTGTTCACACACTCTTAGCTCTTTTAGTGGTGTTCACACACTCTTAGCTCTTTTAGTCGTGTTGTTCACACACTCTTAGCTCTTTTAGTGGTGTTGTTCACACACTCTTAGCTCTTTTAGTGGTGTTGTTCACACACTCTTAGCTCTTTTAGTGGTCTAGTTCACACACTCTTAGCTCTTTTAGTGGTGTTGTTCACACACTCTTAGCTCTTTTAGTGGTGTTGTTCACACACTCTTAGCTCTTTTAGTGGTCTAGTTCACACACTCTTAGCTCTTTTAGTGGTGTTGTTCACACACTCTTAGCTCTTTTAGTGGTCTAGTTCATACACTCTTAGCTCTTTTAGTGGTGTTGTTCACACACTCTTAGCTCTTTTAGTGGTGTTGTTCACACACTCTTAGCTCTTTTAGTGGTGTTGTTCACACACTCTTAGCTCTTTTAGTGGTGTTCACACACTCTTAGCTCTTTTAGTGGTGTTGTTCACACACTCTTAGCTCTTTTAGTGGTGTTGTTCACACACTCTTAGCTCTTTTAGTGGTCTAGTTCACACACTCTTAGCTCTTTTAGTGGTCTAGTTCATACACTCTTAGCTCTTTTAGTGGTCTAGTTCACACACTCTTAGCTCTTTTAGTGGTGTTGTTCACACACTCTTAGCTCTTTTAGTGGTGTTGTTCACACACTCTTAGCTCTTTTAGTGGTCTAGTTCATACACTCTTAGCTCTTTTAGTGGTGTTGTTCACACACTCTTAGCTCTTTTAGTGGTGTTGTTCACACACTCTTAGCTCTTTTAGTGGTGTTGTTCACACACTCTTAGCTCTTTTAGTGGTGTTGTTCACACACTCTTAGCTCTTTTAGTGGTGTTCACACACTCTTAGCTCTTTTAGTGGTGTTGTTCACACACTCTTAGCTCTTTTAGTGGTGTTGTTCACACACTCTTAGCTCTTTTAGTGGTGTTGTTCACACAATCTTAGCTCTTTTAGTGGTCTAGTTCACACACTCTTAGCTCTTTTAGTGGTGTTGTTCACACACTCTTAGCTCTTTTAGTGGTGTTGTTCACACACTCTTAGCTCTTTTAGTGGTCTAGTTCACACACTCTTAGCTCTTTTAGTGGTCTAGTTCACACACTCTTAGCTCTTTTAGTGGTCTAGTTCACACACTCTTAGCTCTTTTAGTGGTGTTGTTCACACACTCTTAGCTCTTTTAGTGGTGTTGTTCACACACTCTTAGCTCTTTTAGTGGTCTAGTTCACACACTCTTAGCTCTTTTAGTGGTGTTGTTCACACACTCTTAGCTCTTTTAGTGGTGTTGTTCACACACTCTTAGCTCTTTTAGTGGTCTAGTTCACACACTCTTAGCTCTTTTAGTGGTGTTGTTCACACACTCTTAGCTCTTTTAGTGGTGTTGTTCACACACTCTTATCTCTTTTAGTGGTGTTGTTCACACACTCTTAGCTCTTTTAGTGGTCTAGTTCACACACTCTTAGCTCTTTTAGTGGTGTTCACACACTCTTAGCTCTTTTAGTGGTGTTGTTCCCACACTCTTAGCTCTTTTAGTGGTCTAGTTCACACACTCTTAGCTCTTTTAGTGGTGTTGTTCACACACTCTTAGCTCTTTTAGTGGTGTTGTTCACACAATCTTAGCTCTTTTAGTGGTCTAGTTCATACACTCTTAGCTCTTTTAGTGGTGTTGTTCACACACTCTTAGCTCTTTTAGTGGTGTTCACACACTCTTAGCTCTTTTAGTGGTGTTGTTCCCACACTCTTAGCTCTTTTAGTGGTCTAGTTCACACACTCTTAGCTCTTTTAGTGGTGTTGTTCACACACTCTTAGCTCTTTTACTGGTGTTGTTCACACACTCTTAGCTCTTTTAGTGGTGTTGTTCACACACTCTTAGCTCTTTTAGTGGTGTTGTTCACACACTCTTAGCTCTTTTAGTGGTCTAGTTCACACACTCTTAGCTCTTTTAGTGGTCTAGTTCACACACTCTTAGCTCTTTTAGTGGTGTTGTTCACACACTCTTAGCTCTTTTAGTGGTCTAGTTCACACACTCTTAGCTCTTTTAGTGGTCTAGTTCATACACTCTTAGCTCTTTTAGTGGTCTAGTTCACACACTCTTAGCTCTTTTAGTGGTGTTGTTCACACACTCTTAGCTCTTTTAGTGGTGTTGTTCACACACTTTTAGCTCTTTTAGTGGTGTTGTTCACACACTCTTAGCTCTTTTAGTGGTGTTGTTCACACACTCTTAGCTCTTTTAGTGGTCTAGTTCACACACTCTTAGCTCTTTTAGTGGTCTAGTTCACACACTCTTAGCTCTTTTAGTGGTGTTGTTCACACACTCTTAGCTCTTTTAGTGGTGTTGTTCACACACTCTTAGCTCTTTTAGTGGTGTTGTTCACACACTCTTAGCTCTTTTAGTGGTCTAGTTCACACACTCTTAGCTCTTTTAGTGGTCTAGTTCATACACTCTTAGCTCTTTTAGTGGTCTAGTTCACACACTCTTAGCTCTTTTAGTGGTGTTGTTCACACACTCTTAGCTCTTTTAGTGGTGTTGTTCACACACTCTTAGCTCTTTTAGTGGTGTTGTTCACACACTCTTAGCTCTTTTAGTGGTCTAGTTCACACACTCTTAGCTCTTTTAGTGGTGTTGTTCACACACTCTTAGCTCTTAGTGGT
This sequence comes from Pimephales promelas, assembly GCF_988280905.1. Classification (NCBI taxonomy): domain Eukaryota; kingdom Metazoa; phylum Chordata; class Actinopteri; order Cypriniformes; family Leuciscidae; genus Pimephales; species Pimephales promelas. Next base: position 23,040,197 of record NC_142770.1, on the reverse strand, counting down.
GTTCACACACTCTTAGCTCTTTTAGTGGTGTTGTTCACACACTCTTAGCTCTTTTAGTGGTCTAGTTCACACACTCTTAGCTCTTTTAGTGGTGTTGTTCACACACTCTTAGCTCTTTTAGTGGTGTTGTTCACACACTCTTAGCTCTTTTAGTGGTCTAGTTCACACACTCTTAGCTCTTTTAGTGGTGTTGTTCACACACTCTTAGCTCTTTTAGTGGTGTTGTTCACACACTCTTAGCTCTTTTAGTGGTCTAGTTCACACACTCTTAGCTCTTTTAGTGGTGTTGTTCACACACTCTTAGCTCTTTTAGTGGTCTAGTTCACACACTCTTAGCTCTTTTAGTGGTGTTGTTCACACACTCTTAGCTCTTTTAGTGGTCTAGTTCACACACTCTTAGCTCTTTTAGTGGTGTTGTTCACACACTCTTAGCTCTTTTAGTGGTGTTGTTCACACACTCTTAGCTCTTTTAGTGGTGTTGTTCACACACTCTTAGCTCTTTTAGTGGTGTTGTTCACACACTCTTAGCTCTTTTAGTGGTGTTCACACACTCTTAGCTCTTTTAGTGGTGTTGTTCACACACTCTTAGCTCTTTTAGTGGTGTTGTTCACACACTCTTAGCTCTTTTAGTGGTGTTGTTCACACACTCTTAGCTCTTTTAGTGGTCTAGTTCACACACTCTTAGCTCTTTTAGTGGTCTAGTTCATACACTCTTAGCTCTTTTAGTGGTCTAGTTCACACACTCTTAGCTCTTTTAGTGGTGTTGTTCACACACTCTTAGCTCTTTTAGTGGTGTTGTTCACACACTCTTAGCTCTTTTAGTGGTCTAGTTCATACACTCTTAGCTCTTTTAGTGGTGTTGTTCACACACTCTTAGCTCTTTTAGTGGTGTTGTTCACACACTCTTAGCTCTTTTAGTGGTGTTGTTCACACACTCTTAGCTCTTTTAGTGGTGTTGTTCACACACTCTTAGCTCTTTTAGTGGTGTTGTTCACACACTCTTAGCTCTTTTAGTGGTCTAGTTCACACACTCTTAGCTCTTTTAGTGGTGTTGTTCACACACTCTTAGCTCTTTTAGTGGTCTAGTTCACACACTCTTAGCTCTTTTAGTGGTGTTGTTCACACACTCTTAGCTCTTTTAGTGGTCTAGTTCACACACTCTTAGCTCTTTTAGTGGTCTAGTTCACACACTCTTAGCTCTTTTAGTGGTGTTGTTCACACACTCTTAGCTCTTTTAGTGGTGTTGTTCACACACTCTTAGCTCTTTTAGTGGTGTTGTTCACACACTCTTAGCTCTTTTAGTGGTCTAGTTCACACACTCTTAGCTCTTTTAGTGGTCTAGTTCATACACTCTTAGCTCTTTTAGTGGTCTAGTTCACACACTCTTAGCTCTTTTAGTGGTGTTGTTCACACACTCTTAGCTCTTTTAGTGGTGTTGTTCCCACACTCTTAGCTCTTTTAGTGGTCTAGTTCACACACTCTTAGCTCTTTTAGTGGTCTAGTTCACACACTCTTAGCTCTTTTAGTGGTGTTGTTCACACACTCTTAGCTCTTTTAGTGGTGTTGTTCACACACTCTTAGCTCTTTTAGTGGTGTTGTTCACACACTCTTAGCTCTTTTAGTGGTCTAGTTCACACACTCTTAGCTCTTTTAGTGGTCTAGTTCATACACTCTTAGCTCTTTTAGTGGTCTAGTTCACACACTCTTAGCTCTTTTAGTGGTGTTGTTCACACACTCTTAGCTCTTTTAGTGGTGTTGTTCACACACTCTTAGCTCTTTTAGTGGTGTTGTTCACACACTCTTAGCTCTTTTAGTGGTGTTGTTCACACACTCTTAGCTCTTTTAGTGGTGTTGTTCACTCACTCTTAGCTCTTTTAGTGGTGTTGTTCACACACTCTTAGCTCTTTTAGTGGTGTTGTTCACACACTCTTAGCTCTTTTAGTGGTGTTGTTCCCACACTCTTAGCTCTTTTAGTGGTCTAGTTCACACACTCTTAGCTCTTTTAGTGGTGTTGTTCACACACTCTTAGCTCTTTTAGTGGTGTTGTTCACACACTCTTAGCTCTTTTAGTGGTATTGTTCACACACTCTTAGCTCTTTTAGTGGTGTTGTTCACACACTCTTAGCTCTTTTAGTGGTCTAGTTCACACACTCTTAGCTCTTTTAGTGGTGTTCACACACTCTTAGCTCTTTTAGTGGTGTTGTTCCCACACTCTTAGCTCTTTTAGTGGTCTAGTTCACACACTCTTAGCTCTTTTAGTGGTATAGTTCACACACTCTTAGCTCTTTTAGTGGTCTAGTTCATACACTCTTAGCTCTTTTAGTGGTCTAGTTCACACACTCTTAGCTCTTTTAGTGGTGTTGTTCACACACTCTTAGCTCTTTTAGTGGTGTTGTTCACACACTCTTAGCTCTTTTAGTGGTGTTGTTCACACACTCTTAGCTCTTTTAGTGGTGTTGTTCACACACTCTTAGCTCTTTTAGTGGTGTTGTTCACACACTCTTAGCTCTTTTAGTGGTGTTGTTCACACACTCTTAGCTCTTTTAGTGGTGTTGTTCACACACTCTTAGCTCTTTTAGTGGTGTTCACACACTCTTAGCTCTTTTAGTGGTGTTGTTCACACACTCTTAGCTCTTTTAGTGGTGTTGTTCACACACTCTTAGCTCTTTTAGTGGTGTTGTTCACACACTCTTAGCTCTTTTAGTGGTCTAGTTCACACACTCTTAGCTCTTTTAGTGGTGTTGTTCACACACTCTTAGCTCTTTTAGTGGTGTTGTTCACACACTCTTAGCTCTTTTAGTGGTCTAGTTCACACACTCTTAGCTCTTTTAGTGGTGTTGTTCACACACTCTTAGCTCTTTTAGTGGTCTAGTTCATACACTCTTAGCTCTTTTAGTGGTGTTGTTCACACACTCTTAGCTCTTTTAGTGGTGTTGTTCACACACTCTTAGCTCTTTTAGTGGTGTTGTTCACACACTCTTAGCTCTTTTAGTGGTGTTCACACACTCTTAGCTCTTTTAGTGGTGTTGTTCACACACTCTTAGCTCTTTTAGTGGTGTTGTTCACACACTCTTAGCTCTTTTAGTGGTCTAGTTCATACACTCTTAGCTCTTTTAGTGGTCTAGTTCATACACTCTTAGCTCTTTTAGTGGTGTTGTTCACACACTCTTAGCTCTTTTAGTGGTCTAGTTCACACACTCTTAGCTCTTTTAGTGGTGTTGTTCACACACTCTTAGCTCTTTTAGTGGTCTAGTTCATACACTCTTAGCTCTTTTAGTGGTCTAGTTCATACACTCTTAGCTCTTTTAGTGGTGTTGTTCACACACTCTTAGCTCTTTTAGTGGTGTTGTTCACACACTCTTAGCTCTTTTAGTGGTGTTGTTCACACACTCTTAGCTCTTTTAGTGGTGTTCACACACTCTTAGCTCTTTTAGTGGTGTTGTTCACACACTCTTAGCTCTTTTAGTGGTGTTGTTCACACACTCTTAGCTCTTTTAGTGGTCTAGTTCATACACTCTTAGCTCTTTTAGTGGTGTTGTTCACACACTCTTAGCTCTTTTAGTGGTGTTGTTCACACACTCTTAGCTCTTTTAGTGGTGTTGTTCACACACTCTTAGCTCTTTTAGTGGTGTTGTTCACACACTCTTAGCTCTTTTAGTGGTGTTCACACACTCTTAGCTCTTTTAGTGGTGTTGTTCACACACTCTTAGCTCTTTTAGTGGTGTTGTTCACACACTCTTAGCTCTTTTAGTGGTGTTGTTCACACACTCTTAGCTCTTTTAGTGGTCTAGTTCACACACTCTTAGCTCTTTTAGTGGTGTTGTTCACACACTCTTAGCTCTTTTAGTGGTGTTGTTCACACACTCTTAGCTCTTTTAGTGGTCTAGTTCACACACTCTTAGCTCTTTTAGTGGTGTTGTTCACACACTCTTAGCTCTTTTAGTGGTCTAGTTCATACACTCTTAGCTCTTTTAGTGGTGTTGTTCACACACTCTTAGCTCTTTTAGTGGTGTTGTTCACACACTCTTAGCTCTTTTAGTGGTGTTGTTCACACACTCTTAGCTCTTTTAGTGGTGTTGTTCACACACTCTTAGCTCTTTTAGTGGTGTTCACACACTCTTAGCTCTTTTAGTGGTGTTGTTCACACACTCTTAGCTCTTTTAGTGGTGTTGTTCACACACTCTTAGCTCTTTTAGTGGTCTAGTTCACACACTCTTAGCTCTTTTAGTGGTGTTGTTCACACACTCTTAGCTCTTTTAGTGGTCTAGTTCATACACTCTTAGCTCTTTTAGTGGTGTTGTTCACACACTCTTAGCTCTTTTAGTGATCTAGTTCACACACTCTTAGCTCTTTTAGTGGTCTAGTTCACACACTCTTAGCTCTTTTAGTGGTGTTGTTCACACACTCTTAGCTCTTTTAGTGGTGTTCACACACTCTTAGCTCTTTTAGTGGTGTTGTTCACACACTCTTAGCTCTTTTAGTGGTCTAGTTCACACACTCTTAGCTCTTTTAGTGGTGTTGTTCACACACTCTTAGCTCTTTTAGTGGTGTTGTTCACACACTCTTAGCTCTTTTAGTGGTGTTGTTCACACACTCTTAGCTCTTTTAGTGGTCTAGTTCACACACTCTTAGCTCTTTTAGTGGTCTAGTTCACACACTCTTAGCTCTTTTAGTGGTGTTGTTCACACACTCTTAGCTCTTTTAGTGGTGTTGTTCACACACTCTTAGCTCTTTTAGTGGTCTAGTTCACACACTCTTAGCTCTTTTAGTGGTGTTGTTCACACACTCTTAGCTCTTTTAGTGGTGTTGTTCACACACTCTTAGCTCTTTTAGTGGTCTAGTTCCCACACTCTTAGCTCTTTTAGTGGTCTAGTTCACACACTCTTAGCTCTTTTAGTGGTCTAGTTCACACACTCTTAGCTCTTTTAGTGGTGTTGTTCACACACTCTTAGCTCTTTTAGTGGTCTAGTTCACACACTCTTAGCTCTTTTAGTGGTGTTGTTCACACACTCTTAGCTCTTTTAGTGGTGTTGTTCACACACTCTTAGCTCTTTTAGTGGTCTAGTTCACACACTCTTAGCTCTTTTAGTGGTGTTGTTCACACACTCTTAGCTCTTTTAGTGGTGTTGTTCACACACTCTTAGCTCTTTTAGTGGTCTAGTTCACACACTCTTAGCTCTTTTAGTGGTCTAGTTCACACACTCTTAGCTCTTTTAGTGGTGTTGTTCACACACTCTTAGCTCTTTTAGTGGTGTTGTTCACACACTCTTAGCTCTTTTAGTGGTGTTGTTCACACACTCTTAGCTCTTTTAGTGGTCTAGTTCACACACTCTTAGCTCTTTTAGTGGTCTAGTTCACACACTCTTAGCTCTTTTAGTGGTCTAGTTCACACACTCTTAGCTCTTTTAGTGGTGTTGTTCACACACTCTTAGCTCTTTTAGTGGTGTTGTTCACACACTCTTAGCTCTTTTAGTGGTCTAGTTCACACACTCTTAGCTCTTTTAGTGGTGTTGTTCACACACTCTTAGCTCTTTTAGTGGTGTTGTTCACACACTCTTAGCTCTTTTAGTGGTCTAGTTCACACACTCTTAGCTCTTTTAGTGGTGTTGTTCACACACTCTTAGCTCTTTTAGTGGTGTTGTTCACACACTCTTATCTCTTTTAGTGGTGTTGTTCACACACTCTTAGCTCTTTTAGTGGTCTAGTTCACACACTCTTAGCTCTTTTAGTGGTGTTCACACACTCTTAGCTCTTTTAGTGGTGTTCACACACTCTTAGCTCTTTTAGTGGTGTTCACACACTCTTAGCTCTTTTAGTGGTGTTGTTCCCACACTCTTAGCTCTTTTAGTGGTCTAGTTCACACACTCTTAGCTCTTTTAGTGGTGTTGTTCACACACTCTTAGCTCTTTTAGTGGTGTTGTTCACACAATCTTAGCTCTTTTAGTGGTCTAGTTCATACACTCTTAGCTCTTTTAGTGGTGTTGTTCACACACTCTTAGCTCTTTTAGTGGTGTTCACACACTCTTAGCTCTTTTAGTGGTGTTGTTCACACACTCTTAGCTCTTTTAGTGGTGTTCACACACTCTTAGCTCTTTTAGTGGTCTAGTTCACACACTCTTAGCTCTTTTAGTGGTGTTCACACACTCTTAGCTCTTTTAGTGGTGTTGTTCCCACACTCTTAGCTCTTTTAGTGGTCTAGTTCACACACTCTTAGCTCTTTTAGTGGTGTTGTTCACACACTCTTAGCTCTTTTACTGGTGTTGTTCACACACTCTTAGCTCTTTTAGTGGTGTTGTTCACACACTCTTAGCTCTTTTAGTGGTGTTGTTCACACACTCTTAGCTCTTTTAGTGGTCTAGTTCACACACTCTTAGCTCTTTTAGTGGTCTAGTTCACACACTCTTAGCTCTTTTAGTGGTGTTGTTCACACACTCTTAGCTCTTTTAGTGGTCTAGTTCACACACTCTTAGCTCTTTTAGTGGTCTAGTTCATACACTCTTAGCTCTTTTAGTGGTCTAGTTCACACACTCTTAGCTCTTTTAGTGGTGTTGTTCACACACTCTTAGCTCTTTTAGTGGTGTTGTTCACACACTCTTAGCTCTTTTAGTGGTGTTGTTCACACACTCTTAGCTCTTTTAGTGGTGTTGTTCACACACTCTTAGCTCTTTTAGTGGTCTAGTTCACACACTCTTAGCTCTTTTAGTGGTCTAGTTCACACACTCTTAGCTCTTTTAGTGGTGTTGTTCACACACTCTTAGCTCTTTTAGTGGTGTTGTTCACACACTCTTAGCTCTTTTAGTGGTGTTGTTCACACACTCTTAGCTCTTTTAGTGGTCTAGTTCACACACTCTTAGCTCTTTTAGTGGTCTAGTTCATACACTCTTAGCTCTTTTAGTGGTCTAGTTCACACACTCTTAGCTCTTTTAGTGGTGTTGTTCACACACTCTTAGCTCTTTTAGTGGTGTTGTTCACACACTCTTAGCTCTTTTAGTGGTGTTGTTCACACACTCTTAGCTCTTTTAGTGGTCTAGTTCACACACTCTTAGCTCTTTTAGTGGTGTTGTTCACACACTCTTAGCTCTTAGTGGTGTTCACACACTCTTAGCTCTTTTAGTGGTGTTGTTCACACACTCTTAGCTCTTTTAGTGGTCTAGTTCACACACTCTTAGCTCTTTTAGTGGTGTTCACACACTCTTAGCTCTTTTAGTGGTGTTGTTCCCACACTCTTAGCTCTTTTAGTGGTCTAGTTCACACACTCTTAGCTCTTTTAGTGGTGTTGTTCACACACTCTTAGCTCTTTTAGTGGTGTTGTTCACACACTCTTAGCTCTTTTAGTGGTCTAGTTCACACACTCTTAGCTCTTTTAGTGGTGTTGTTCACACACTCTTAGCTCTTTTAGTGGTGTTGTTCACACACTCTTAGCTCGTTTAGTGGTCTAGTTCACACACTCTTAGCTCTTTTAGTGGTGTTGTTCACACACTCTTAGCTCTTTTAGTGGTCTAGTTCACACACTCTTAGCTCTTTTAGTGGTGTTGTTCACACACTCTTAGCTCTTTTAGTGGTCTAGTTCACACACTCTTAGCTCTTTTAGTGGTGTTGTTCACACACTCTTAGCTCTTTTAGTGGTGTTGTTCACACACTCTTAGCTCTTTTAGTGGTGTTGTTCACACACTCTTAGCTCTTTTAGTGGTGTTGTTCACACACTCTTAGCTCTTTTAGTGGTGTTCACACACTCTTAGCTCTTTTAGTGGTGTTGTTCACACACTCTTAGCTCTTTTAGTGGTGTTGTTCACACACTCTTAGCTCTTTTAGTGGTGTTGTTCACACACTCTTAGCTCTTTTAGTGGTCTAGTTCACACACTCTTAGCTCTTTTAGTGGTCTAGTTCATACACTCTTAGCTCTTTTAGTGGTCTAGTTCACACACTCTTAGCTCTTTTAGTGGTGTTGTTCACACACTCTTAGCTCTTTTAGTGGTGTTGTTCACACACTCTTAGCTCTTTTAGTGGTCTAGTTCATACACTCTTAGCTCTTTTAGTGGTGTTGTTCACACACTCTTAGCTCTTTTAGTGGTGTTGTTCACACACTCTTAGCTCTTTTAGTGGTGTTGTTCACACACTCTTAGCTCTTTTAGTGGTGTTGTTCACACACTCTTAGCTCTTTTAGTGGTGTTGTTCACACACTCTTAGCTCTTTTAGTGGTGTTGTTCACACACTCTTAGCTCTTTTAGTGGTGTTGTTCACACACTCTTAGCTCTTTTAGTGGTGTTCACACACTCATAGCTCTTTTAGTGGTGTTGTTCACACACTCTTAGCTCTTTTAGTGGTGTTGTTCACACACTCTTAGCTCTTTTAGTGGTGTTGTTCACACACTCTTAGCTCTTTTAGTGGTCTAGTTCACACACTCTTAGCTCTTTTAGTGGTGTTGTTCACACACTCTTAGCTCTTTTAGTGGTGTTGTTCACACACTCTTAGCTCTTTTAGTGGTCTAGTTCACACACTCTTAGCTCTTTTAGTGGTGTTGTTCACACACTCTTAGCTCTTTTAGTGGTCTAGTTCACACACTCTTAGCTCTTTTAGTGGTCTAGTTCACACACTCTTAGCTCTTTTAGTGGTGTTGTTCACACACTCTTAGCTCTTTTAGTGGTGTTGTTCACACACTCTTAGCTCTTTTAGTGGTGTTGTTCACACACTCTTAGCTCTTTTAGTGGTCTAGTTCACACACTCTTAGCTCTTTTAGTGGTCTAGTTCATACACTCTTAGCTCTTTTAGTGGTCTAGTTCACACACTCTTAGCTCTTTTAGTGGTGTTGTTCACACACTCTTAGCTCTTTTAGTGGTGTTGTTCCCACACTCTTAGCTCTTTTAGTGGTCTAGTTCACACACTCTTAGCTCTTTTAGTGGTGTTGTTCACACACTCTTAGCTCTTTTAGTGGTGTTGTTCACACACTCTTAGCTCTTTTAGTGGTGTTGTTCACACACTCTTAGCTCTTTTAGTGGTGTTGTTCACACACTCTTAGCTCTTTTAGTGGTCTAGTTCACACACTCTTAGCTCTTTTAGTGGTCTAGTTCATACACTCTTAGCTCTTTTAGTGGTCTAGTTCACACACTCTTAGCTCTTTTAGTGGTGTTGTTCACACACTCTTAGCTCTTTTAGTGGTGTTGTTCACACACTCTTAGCTCTTTTAGTGGTGTTGTTCACACACTCTTAGCTCTTTTAGTGGTGTTGTTCACACACTCTTAGCTCTTTTAGTGGTGTTGTTCCCACACTCTTAGCTCTTTTAGTGGTCTAGTTCACACACTCTTAGCTCTTTTAGTGGTGTTGTTCACACACTCTTAGCTCTTTTAGTGGTGTTGTTCACACACTCTTAGCTCTTTTAGTGGTATTGTTCACACACTCTTAGCTCTTTTAGTGGTGTTGTTCACACACTCTTAGCTCTTTTAGTGGTCTAGTTCACACACTCTTAGCTCTTTTAGTGGTGTTCACACACTCTTAGCTCTTTTAGTGGTGTTGTTCCCACACTCTTAGCTCTTTTAGTGGTCTAGTTCACACACTCTTAGCTCTTTTAGTGGTCTAGTTCACACACTCTTAGCTCTTTTAGTGGTCTAGTTCATACACTCTTAGCTCTTTTAGTGGTCTAGTTCACACACTCTTAGCTCTTTTAGTGGTGTTGTTCACACACTCTTAGCTCTTTTAGTGGTGTTGTTCACACACTCTTAGCTCTTTTAGTGGTGTTGTTCACACACTCTTAGCTCTTTTAGTGGTGTTGTTCACACACTCTTAGCTCTTTTAGTGGTGTTGTTCACACACTCTTAGCTATTTTAGTGGTTGTGTTTACACACTCTTAGCTCTTTTAGTGGTGTTGTTCACACACTCTTAGCTCTTTTAGTGGTGTTCACACACTCTTAGCTCTTTTAGTCGTGTTGTTCACACACTCTTAGCTCTTTTAGTGGTCTAGTTCACACACTCTTAGCTCTTTTAGTGGTGTTGTTCACACACTCTTAGCTCTTTTAGTGGTCTAGTTCATACACTCTTAGCTCTTTTAGTGGTGTTGTTCACACACTCTTAGCTCTTTTAGTGGTGTTGTTCACACACTCTTAGCTCTTTTAGTGGTGTTGTTCACACACTCTTAGCTCTTTTAGTGGTGTTCACACACTCTTAGCTCTTTTAGTGGTGTTGTTCACACACTCTTAGCTCTTTTAGTGGTGTTGTTCACACACTCTTAGCTCTTTTAGTGGTCTAGTTCACACACTCTTAGCTCTTTTAGTGGTCTAGTTCATACACTCTTAGCTCTTTTAGTGGTCTAGTTCACACACTCTTAGCTCTTTTAGTGGTGTTGTTCACACACTCTTAGCTCTTTTAGTGGTGTTGTTCACACACTCTTAGCTCTTTTAGTGGTCTAGTTCATACACTCTTAGCTCTTTTAGTGGTGTTGTTCACACACTCTTAGCTCTTTTAGTGGTGTTGTTCACACACTCTTAGCTCTTTTAGTGGTGTTGTTCACACACTCTTAGCTCTTTTAGTGGTGTTGTTCACACACTCTTAGCTCTTTTAGTGGTGTTGTTCACACACTCTTAGCTCTTTTAGTGGTGTTGTTCACACACTCTTAGCTCTTTTAGTGGTCTAGTTCACACACTCTTAGCTCTTTTAGTGGTGTTGTTCACACACTCTTAGCTCTTTTAGTGGTGTTGTTCACACACTCTTATCTCTTTTAGTGGTGTTGTTCACACACTCTTAGCTCTTTTAGTGGTCTAGTTCACACACTCTTAGCTCTTTTAGTGGTGTTCACACACTCTTAGCTCTTTTAGTGGTGTTGTTCCCACACTCTTAGCTCTTTTAGTGGTCTAGTTCACACACTCTTAGCTCTTTTAGTGGTGTTGTTCACACACTCTTAGCTCTTTTAGTGGTGTTGTTCACACAATCTTAGCTCTTTTAGTGGTCTAGTTCATACACTCTTAGCTCTTTTAGTGGTGTTGTTCACACACTCTTAGCTCTTTTAGTGGTGTTCACACACTCTTAGCTCTTTTAGTGGTGTTGTTCACACACTCTTAGCTCTTTTAGTGGTGTTCACACACTCTTAGCTCTTTTAGTGGTGTTCACACACTCTTAGCTCTTTTAGTGGTGTTGTTCCCACACTCTTAGCTCTTTTAGTGGTCTAGTTCACACACTCTTAGCTCTTTTAGTGGTGTTGTTCACACACTCTTAGCTCTTTTACTGGTGTTGTTCACACACTCTTAGCTCTTTTAGTGGTGTTGTTCACACACTCTTAGCTCTTTTAGTGGTGTTGTTCACACACTCTTAGCTCTTTTAGTGGTCTAGTTCACACACTCTTAGCTCTTTTAGTGGTCTAGTTCACACACTCTTAGCTCTTTTAGTGGTGTTGTTCACACACTTTTAGCTCTTTTAGTGGTCTAGTTCACACACTCTTAGCTCTTTTAGTGGTGTTGTTCACACACTCTTAGCTCTTTTAGTGGTGTTGTTCACACACTCTTAGCTCTTTTAGTGGTGTTGTTCACACACTCTTAGCTCTTTTAGTGGTCTAGTTCACACACTCTTAGCTCTTTTAGTGGTCTAGTTCACACACTCTTAGCTCTTTTAGTGGTGTTGTTCACACACTCTTAGCTCTTTTAGTGGTGTTGTTCACACACTCTTAGCTCTTTTAGTGGTGTTGTTCACACACTCTTAGCTCTTTTAGTGGTCTAGTTCACACACTCTTAGCTCTTTTAGTGGTCTAGTTCATACACTCTTAGCTCTTTTAGTGGTCTAGTTCACACACTCTTAGCTCTTTTAGTGGTGTTGTTCACACACTCTTAGCTCTTTTAGTGGTGTTGTTCACACACTCTTAGCTCTTTTAGTGGTCTAGTTCACACACTCTTAGCTCTTTTAGTGGTCTAGTTCACACACTCTTAGCTCTTTTAGTGGTGTTGTTCACACACTCTTAGCTCTTTTAGTGGTGTTGTTCACACACTCTTAGCTCTTTTAGTGGTGTTGTTCACACACTCTTAGCTCTTTTAGTGGTCTAGTTCACACACTCTTAGCTCTTTTAGTGGTCTAGTTCATACACTCTTAGCTCTTTTAGTGGTCTAGTTCACACACTCTTAGCTCTTTTAGTGGTGTTGTTCACACACTCTTAGCTCTTTTAGTGGTGTTGTTCACACACTCTTAGCTCTTTTAGTGGTGTTGTTCACACACTCTTAGCTCTTTTAGTGGTCTAGTTCACACACTCTTAGCTCTTTTAGTGGTGTTGTTCACACACTCTTAGCTCTTAGTGGTGTTCACACACTCTTAGCTCTTTTAGTGGTGTTGTTCACACACTCTTAGCTCTTTTAGTGGTCTAGTTCACACACTCTTAGCTCTTTTAGTGGTGTTCACACACTCTTAGCTCTTTTAGTGGTGTTGTTCCCACACTCTTAGCTCTTTTAGTGGTCTAGTTCACACACTCTTAGCTCTTTTAGTGGTGTTGTTCACACACTCTTAGCTCTTTTAGTGGTGTTGTTCACACACTCTTAGCTCTTTTAGTGGTCTAGTTCACACACTCTTAGCTCTTTTAGTGGTGTTGTTCACACACTCTTAGCTCTTTTAGTGGTGTTGTTCACACACTCTTAGCTCGTTTAGTGGTCTAGTTCACACACTCTTAGCTCTTTTAGTGGTGTTGTTCACACACTCTTAGCTCTTTTAGTGGTCTAGTTCACACACTCTTAGCTCTTTTAGTGGTGTTGTTCACACACTCTTAGCTCTTTTAGTGGTCTAGTTCACACACTCTTAGCTCTTTTAGTGGTGTTGTTCACACACTCTTAGCTCTTTTAGTGGTGTTGTTCACACACTCTTAGCTCTTTTAGTGGTGTTGTTCACACACTCTTAGCTCTTTTAGTGGTGTTGTTCACACACTCTTAGCTCTTTTAGTGGTGTTCACACACTCTTAGCTCTTTTAGTGGTGTTGTTCACACACTCTTAGCTCTTTTAGTGGTGTTGTTCACACACTCTTAGCTCTTTTAGTGGTGTTGTTCACACACTCTTAGCTCTTTTAGTGGTCTAGTTCACACACTCTTAGCTCTTTTAGTGGTCTAGTTCATACACTCTTAGCTCTTTTAGTGGTCTAGTTCACACACTCTTAGCTCTTTTAGTGGTGTTGTTCACACACTCTTAGCTCTTTTAGTGGTGTTGTTCACACACTCTTAGCTCTTTTAGTGGTCTAGTTCATACACTCTTAGCTCTTTTAGTGGTGTTGTTCACACACTCTTAGCTCTTTTAGTGGTGTTGTTCACACACTCTTAGCTCTTTTAGTGGTGTTGTTCACACACTCTTAGCTCTTTTAGTGGTGTTGTTCACACACTCTTAGCTCTTTTAGTGGTGTTGTTCACACACTCTTAGCTCTTTTAGTGGTGTTGTTCACACACTCTTAGCTCTTTTAGTGGTGTTGTTCACACACTCTTAGCTCTTTTAGTGGTGTTCACACACTCATAGCTCTTTTAGTGGTGTTGTTCACACACTCTTAGCTCTTTTAGTGGTGTTGTTCACACACTCTTAGCTCTTTTAGTGGTGTTGTTCACACACTCTTAGCTCTTTTAGTGGTCTAGTTCACACATTCTTAGCTCTTTTAGTGGTGTTGTTCACACACTCTTAGCTCTTTTAGTGGTGTTGTTCACACACTCTTAGCTCTTTTAGTGGTGTTGTTCACACACTCTTAGCTCTTTTAGTGGTCTAGTTCACACACTCTTAGCTCTTTTAGTGGTCTAGTTCATACACTCTTAGCTCTTTTAGTGGTCTAGTTCACACACTCTTAGCTCTTTTAGTGGTGTTGTTCACACACTCTTAGCTCTTTTAGTGGTGTTGTTCCCACACTCTTAGCTCTTTTAGTGGTCTAGTTCACACACTCTTAGCTCTTTTAGTGGTGTTGTTCACACACTCTTAGCTCTTTTAGTGGTGTTGTTCACACACTCTTAGCTCTTTTAGTGGTGTTGTTCACACACTCTTAGCTCTTTTAGTGGTGTTGTTCACACACTCTTAGCTCTTTTAGTGGTGTTGTTCACACACTCTTAGCTCTTTTAGTGGTGTTGTTCACTCACTCTTAGCTCTTTTAGTGGTGTTGTTCACACACTCTTAGCTCTTTTAGTGGTGTTGTTCACACACTCTTAGCTCTTTTAGTGGTGTTGTTCCCACACTCTTAGCTCTTTTAGTGGTCTAGTTCACACACTCTTAGCTCTTTTAGTGGTGTTGTTCACACACTCTTAGCTCTTTTAGTGGTGTTGTTCACACACTCTTAGCTCTTTTAGTGGTATTGTTCACACACTCTTAGCTCTTTTAGTGGTGTTGTTCACACACTCTTAGCTCTTTTAGTGGTCTAGTTCACACACTCTTAGCTCTTTTAGTGGTGTTCACACACTCTTAGCTCTTTTAGTGGTGTTGTTCCCACACTCTTAGCTCTTTTAGTGGTCTAGTTCACACACTCTTAGCTCTTTTAGTGGTCTAGTTCACACACTCTTAGCTCTTTTAGTGGTCTAGTTCATACACTCTTAGCTCTTTTAGTGGTCTAGTTCACACACTCTTAGCTCTTTTAGTGGTGTTGTTCACACACTCTTAGCTCTTTTAGTGGTGTTGTTCACACACTCTTAGCTCTTTTAGTGGTGTTGTTCACACACTCTTAGCTCTTTTAGTGGTGTTGTTCACACACTCTTAGCTCTTTTAGTGGTGTTGTTCACACACTCTTAGCTATTTTAGTGGTTGTGTTTACACACTCTTAGCTCTTTTAGTGGTGTTGTTCACACACTCTTAGCTCTTTTAGTGGTGTTCACACACTCTTAGCTCTTTTAGTCGTGTTGTTCACACACTCTTAGCTCTTTTAGTGGTCTAGTTCACACACTCTTAGCTCTTTTAGTGGTGTTGTTCACACACTCTTAGCTCTTTTAGTGGTCTAGTTCATACACTCTTAGCTCTTTTAGTGGTGTTGTTCACACACTCTTAGCTCTTTTAGTGGTGTTGTTCACACACTCTTAGCTCTTTTAGTGGTGTTGTTCACACACTCTTAGCTCTTTTAGTGGTGTTCACACACTCTTAGCTCTTTTAGTGGTGTTGTTCACACACTCTTAGCTCTTTTAGTGGTGTTGTTCACACACTCTTAGCTCTTTTAGTGGTCTAGTTCACACACTCTTAGCTCTTTTAGTGGTCTAGTTCATACACTCTTAGCTCTTTTAGTGGTCTAGTTCACACACTCTTAGCTCTTTTAGTGGTGTTGTTCACACACTCTTAGCTCTTTTAGTGGTGTTGTTCACACACTCTTAGCTCTTTTAGTGGTCTAGTTCATACACTCTTAGCTCTTTTAGTGGTGTTGTTCACACACTCTTAGCTCTTTTAGTGGTGTTGTTCACACACTCTTAGCTCTTTTAGTGGTGTTGTTCACACACTCTTAGCTCTTTTAGTGGTGTTGTTCACACACTCTTAGCTCTTTTAGTGGTGTTCACACACTCTTAGCTCTTTTAGTGGTGTTGTTCACACACTCTTAGCTCTTTTAGTGGTGTTGTTCACACACTCTTAGCTCTTTTAGTGGTGTTGTTCACACAATCTTAGCTCTTTTAGTGGTCTAGTTCACACACTCTTAGCTCTTTTAGTGGTGTTGTTCACACACTCTTAGCTCTTTTAGTGGTGTTGTTCACACACTCTTAGCTCTTTAAGTGGTCTAGTTCACACACTCTTAGCTCTTTTAGTGGTCTAGTTCACACACTCTTAGCTCTTTTAGTGGTCTAGTTCACACACTCTTAGCTCTTTTAGTGGTGTTGTTCACACACTCTTAGCTCTTTTAGTGGTGTTGTTCACACACTCTTAGCTCTTTTAGTGGTCTAGTTCACACACTCTTAGCTCTTTTAGTGGTGTTGTTCACACACTCTTAGCTCTTTTAGTGGTGTTGTTCACACACTCTTAGCTCTTTTAGTGGTCTAGTTCACACACTCTTAGCTCTTTTAGTGGTGTTGTTCACACACTCTTAGCTCTTTTAGTGGTGTTGTTCACACACTCTTATCTCTTTTAGTGGTGTTGTTCACACACTCTTAGCTCTTTTAGTGGTCTAGTTCACACACTCTTAGCTCTTTTAGTGGTGTTTACACACTCTTAGCTCTTTTAGTGGTGTTGTTCCCACACTCTTAGCTCTTTTAGTGGTCTAGTTCACACACTCTTAGCTCTTTTAGTGGTGTTGTTCACACACTCTTAGCTCTTTTAGTGATGTTGTTCACACAATCTTAGCTCTTTTAGTGGTCTAGTTCATACACTCTTAGCTCTTTTAGTGGTGTTGTTCACACACTCTTAGCTCTTTTAGTGGTGTTCACACACTCTTAGCTCTTTTAGTGGTGTTGTTCACACACTCTTAGCTCTTTTAGTGGTGTTCACACACTCTTAGCTCTTTTAGTGGTGTTCACACACTCTTAGCTCTTTTAGTGGTGTTGTTCCCACACTCTTAGCTCTTTTAGTGGTCTAGTTCACACACTCTTAGCTCTTTTAGTGGTGTTGTTCACACACTCTTAGCTCTTTTACTGGTGTTGTTCACACACTCTTAGCTCTTTTAGTGGTGTTCTTCACACACTCTTAGCTCTTTTAGTGGTGTTGTTCACACACTCTTAGCTCTTTTAGTGGTCTAGTTCACACACTCTTAGCTCTTTTAGTGGTCTAGTTCACACACTCTTAGCTCTTTTAGTGGTGTTGTTCACACACTCTTAGCTCTTTTAGTGGTCTAGTTCACACACTCTTAGCTCTTTTAGTGGTCTAGTTCATACACTCTTAGCTCTTTTAGTGGTCTAGTTCACACACTCTTAGCTCTTTTAGTGGTGTTGTTCACACACTCTTAGCTCTTTTAGTGGTGTTGTTCACACACTTTTAGCTCTTTTAGTGGTGTTGTTCACACACTCTTAGCTCTTTTAGTGGTGTTGTTCACACACTCTTAGCTCTTTTAGTGGTCTAGTTCACACACTCTTAGCTCTTTTAGTGGTCTAGTTCACACACTCTTAGCTCTTTTAGTGGTGTTGTTCACACACTCTTAGCTCTTTTAGTGGTGTTGTTCACACACTCTTAGCTCTTTTAGTGGTGTTGTTCACACACTCTTAGCTCTTTTAGTGGTCTAGTTCACACACTCTTAGCTCTTTTAGTGGTCTAGTTCATACACTCTTAGCTCTTTTAGTGGTCTAGTTCACACACTCTTAGCTCTTTTAGTGGTGTTGTTCACACACTCTTAGCTCTTTTAGTGGTGTTGTTCACACACTCTTAGCTCTTTTAGTGGTGTTGTTCACACACTCTTAGCTCTTTTAGTGGTCTAGTTCACACACTCTTAGCTCTTTTAGTGGTGTTGTTCACACACTCTTAGCTCTTAGTGGTGTTCACACACTCTTAGCTCTTTTAGTGGTGTTGTTCACACACTCTTAGCTCTTTTAGTGGTCTAGTTCACACACTCTTAGCTCTTTTAGTGGTGTTCACACACTCTTAGCTCTTTTAGTGGTGTTGTTCCCACACTCTTAGCTCTTTTAGTGGTCTAGTTCACACACTCTTAGCTCTTTTAGTGGTGTTGTTCACACACTCTTAGCTCTTTTAGTGGTGTTGTTCACACACTCTTAGCTCTTTTAGTGGTCTAGTTCACACACTCTTAGCTCTTTTAGTGGTGTTGTTCACACACTCTTAGCTCTTTTAGTGGTGTTGTTCACACACTCTTAGCTCTTTTAGTGGTCTAGTTCACACACTCTTAGCTCTTTTAGTGGTGTTGTTCACACACTCTTAGCTCTTTTAGTGGTCTAGTTCACACACTCTTAGCTCTTTTAGTGGTGTTGTTCACACACTCTTAGCTCTTTTAGTGGTCTAGTTCACACACTCTTAGCTCTTTTAGTGGTGTTGTTCACACACTCTTAGCTCTTTTAGTGGTGTTGTTCACACACTCTTAGCTCTTTTAGTGGTGTTGTTCACACACTCTTAGCTCTTTTAGTGGTGTTGTTCACACACTCTTAGCTCTTTTAGTGGTGTTCACACACTCTTAGCTCTTTTAGTGGTGTTGTTCACACACTCTTAGCTCTTTTAGTGGTGTTGTTCACACACTCTTAGCTCTTTTAGTGGTGTTGTTCACACACTCTTAGCTCTTTTAGTGGTCTAGTTCACACACTCTTAGCTCTTTTAGTGGTCTAGTTCATACACTCTTAGCTCTTTTAGTGGTCTAGTTCACACACTCTTAGCTCTTTTAGTGGTGTTGTTCACACACTCTTAGCTCTTTTAGTGGTGTTGTTCACACACTCTTAGCTCTTTTAGTGGTCTAGTTCATACACTCTTAGCTCTTTTAGTGGTGTTGTTCACACACTCTTAGCTCTTTTAGTGGTGTTGTTCACACACTCTTAGCTCTTTTAGTGGTGTTGTTCACACTCTCTTAGCTCTTTTAGTGGTGTTGTTCACACACTCTTAGCTCTTTTAGTGGTGTTGTTCACACACTCTTAGCTCTTTTAGTGGTGTTGTTCACACACTCTTAGCTCTTTTAGTGGTGTTGTTCACACACTCTTAGCTCTTTTAGTGGTGTTCACACACTCATAGCTCTTTTAGTGGTGTTGTTCACACACTCTTAGCTCTTTTAGTGGTGTTGTTCACACACTCTTAGCTCTTTTAGTGGTGTTGTTCACACACTCTTAGCTCTTTTAGTGGTCTAGTTCACACACTCTTAGCTCTTTTAGTGGTGTTGTTCACACACTCTTAGCTCTTTTAGTGGTGTTGTTCACACACTCTTAGCTCTTTTAGTGGTCTAGTTCACACACTCTTAGCTCTTTTAGTGGTGTTGTTCACACACTCTTAGCTCTTTTAGTGGTGTTGTTCACACACTCTTAGCTCTTTTAGTGGTCTAGTTCACACACTCTTAGCTCTTTTAGTGGTCTAGTTCACACACTCTTAGCTCTTTTAGTGGTCTAGTTCACACACTCTTAGCTCTTTTAGTGGTGTTGTTCACACACTCTTAGCTCTTTTAGTGGTGTTGTTCACACACTCTTAGCTCTTTTAGTGGTGTTGTTCACACACTCTTAGCTCTTTTAGTGGTCTAGTTCACACACTCTTAGCTCTTTTAGTGGTCTAGTTCATACACTCTTAGCTCTTTTAGTGGTCTAGTTCACACACTCTTAGCTCTTTTAGTGGTGTTGTTCACACACTCTTAGCTCTTTTAGTGGTGTTGTTCCCACACTCTTAGCTCTTTTAGTGGTCTAGTTCACACACTCTTAGCTCTTTTAGTGGTGTTGTTCACACACTCTTAGCTCTTTTAGTGGTGTTGTTCACACACTCTTAGCTCTTTTAGTGGTGTTGTTCACACACTCTTAGCTCTTTTAGTGGTGTTGTTCACACACTCTTAGCTCTTTTAGTGGTCTAGTTCACACACTCTTAGCTCTTTTAGTGGTCTAGTTCATACACTCTTAGCTCTTTTAGTGGTCTAGTTCACACACTCTTAGCTCTTTTAGTGGTGTTGTTCACACACTCTTAGCTCTTTTAGTGGTGTTGTTCACACACTCTTAGCTCTTTTAGTGGTGTTGTTCACACACTCTTAGCTCTTTTAGTGGTGTTGTTCACACACTCTTAGCTCTTTTAGTGGTGTTGTTCCCACACTCTTAGCTCTTTTAGTGGTCTAGTTCACACACTCTTAGCTCTTTTAGTGGTGTTGTTCACACACTCTTAGCTCTTTTAGTGGTGTTGTTCACACACTCTTAGCTCTTTTAGTGGTATTGTTCACACACTCTTAGCTCTTTTAGTGGTGTTGTTCACACACTCTTAGCTCTTTTAGTGGTCTAGTTCACACACTCTTAGCTCTTTTAGTGGTGTTCACACACTCTTAGCTCTTTTAGTGGTGTTGTTCCCACACTCTTAGCTCTTTTAGTGGTCTAGTTCACACACTCTTAGCTCTTTTAGTGGTATAGTTCACACACTCTTAGCTCTTTTAGTGGTCTAGTTCATACACTCTTAGCTCTTTTAGTGGTCTAGTTCACACACTCTTAGCTCTTTTAGTGGTGTTGTTCACACACTCTTAGCTCTTTTAGTGGTGTTGTTCACACACTCTTAGCTCTTTTAGTGGTGTTGTTCACACACTCTTAGCTCTTTTAGTGGTGTTGTTCACACACTCTTAGCTCTTTTAGTGGTGTTGTTCACACACTCTTAGCTCTTTTAGTGGTGTTGTTCACACACTCTTAGCTCTTTTAGTGGTGTTGTTCACACACTCTTAGCTCTTTTAGTGGTGTTCACACACTCTTAGCTCTTTTAGTCGTGTTGTTCACACACTCTTAGCTCTTTTAGTGGTGTTGTTCACACACTCTTAGCTCTTTTAGTGGTGTTGTTCACACACTCTTAGCTCTTTTAGTGGTCTAGTTCACACACTCTTAGCTCTTTTAGTGGTGTTGTTCACACACTCTTAGGTCTTTTAGTGGTGTTGTTCACACACTCTTAGCTCTTTTAGTGGTCTAGTTCACACACTCTTAGCTCTTTTAGTGGTGTTGTTCACACACTCTTAGCTCTTTTAGTGGTCTAGTTCATACACTCTTAGCTCTTTTAGTGGTGTTGTTCACACACTCTTAGCTCTTTTAGTGGTGTTGTTCACACACTCTTAGCTCTTTTAGTGGTGTTGTTCACACACTCTTAGCTCTTTTAGTGGTGTTCACACACTCTTAGCTCTTTTAGTGGTGTTGTTCACACACTCTTAGCTCTTTTAGTGGTGTTGTTCACACACTCTTAGCTCTTTTAGTGGTCTAGTTCACACACTCTTAGCTCTTTTAGTGGTCTAGTTCATACACTCTTAGCTCTTTTAGTGGTCTAGTTCACACACTCTTAGCTCTTTTAGTGGTGTTGTTCACACACTCTTAGCTCTTTTAGTGGTGTTGTTCACACACTCTTAGCTCTTTTAGTGGTCTAGTTCATACACTCTTAGCTCTTTTAGTGGTGTTGTTCACACACTCTTAGCTCTTTTAGTGGTGTTGTTCACACACTCTTAGCTCTTTTAGTGGTGTTGTTCACACACTCTTAGCTCTTTTAGTGGTGTTGTTCACACACTCTTAGCTCTTTTAGTGGTGTTCACACACTCTTAGCTCTTTTAGTGGTGTTGTTCACACACTCTTAGCTCTTTTAGTGGTGTTGTTCACACACTCTTAGCTCTTTTAGTGGTGTTGTTCACACACTCTTAGCTCTTTTAGTGGTCTAGTTCACACACTCTTAGCTCTTTTAGTGGTGTTGTTCACACACTCTTAGCTCTTTTAGTGGTGTTGTTCACACACTCTTAGCTCTTTTAGTGGTCTAGTTCACACACTCTTAGCTCTTTTAGTGGTGTTGTTCACACACTCTTAGCTCTTTTAGTGGTCTAGTTCATACACTCTTAGCTCTTTTAGTGGTGTTGTTCACACACTCTTAGCTCTTTTAGTGGTGTTGTTCACACACTCTTAGCTCTTTTAGTGGTGTTGTTCACACACTCTTAGCCCTTTTAGTGGTGTTGTTCACACACTCTTAGCTCTTTTAGTGGTGTTCACACACTCTTAGCTCTTTTAGTGGTGTTGTTCACACACTCTTAGCTCTTTTAGTGGTGTTGTTCACACACTCTTAGCTCTTTTAGTGGTCTAGTTCACACACTCTTAGCTCTTTTAGTGGTGTTGTTCACACACTCTTAGCTCTTTTAGTGGTCTAGTTCATACACTCTTAGCTCTTTTAGTGGTGTTGTTCACACACTCTTAGCTCTTTTAGTGATCTAGTTCACACACTCTTAGCTCTTTTAGTGGTCTAGTTCACACACTCTTAGCTCTTTTAGTGGTGTTGTTCACACACTCTTAGCTCTTTTAGTGGTGTTCACACACTCTTAGCTCTTTTAGTGGTGTTGTTCACACACTCTTAGCTCTTTTAGTGGTCTAGTTCACACACTCTTAGCTCTTTTAGTGGTGTTGTTCACACACTCTTAGCTCTTTTAGTGGTCTAGTTCACACACTCTTAGCTCTTTTAGTGGTGTTGTTCACACACTCTTAGCTCTTTTAGTGGTGTTCACACACTCTTAGCTCTTTTAGTGGTGTTGTTCACACACTCTTAGCTCTTTTAGTGGTGTTGTTCACACACTCTTAGCTCTTTTAGTGGTGTTGTTCACACACTCTTAGCTCTTTTAGTGGTGTTCACACACTCTTAGCTCTTTTAGTGGTGTTGTTCACACACTCTTAGCTCTTTTAGTGGTCTAGTTCACACACTCTTAGCTCTTTTAGTGGTGTTCACACACTCTTAGCTCTTTTAGTGGTGTTGTTCCCACACTCTTAGCTCTTTTAGTGGTCTAGTTCACACACTCTTAGCTCTTTTAGTGGTGTTGTTCACACACTCTTAGCTCTTTTACTGGTGTTGTTCACACACTCTTAGCTCTTTTAGTGGTGTTGTTCACACACTCTTAGCTCTTTTAGTGGTCTAGTTCACACACTCTTAGCTCTTTTAGTGGTCTAGTTCACACACTCTTAGCTCTTTTAGTGGTCTAGTTCACACACTCTTAGCTCTTTTAGTGGTGTTGTTCACACACTCTTAGCTCTTTTAGTGGTGTTGTTCACACACTCTTAGCTCTTTTAGTGGTGTTGTTCACACACTCTTAGCTCTTTTAGTGGTGTTCACACACTCTTAGCTCTTTTAGTGGTGTTGTTCACACACTCTTAGCTCTTTTAGTGGTGTTGTTCACACACTCTTAGCTCTTTTAGTGGTGTTGTTCACACACTCTTAGCTCTTTTAGTGGTCTAGTTTACACACTCTTAGCTCTTTTAGTGGTGTTGTTCACACACTCTTAGCTCTTTTAGTGGTGTTGTTCACACACTCATAGCTCTTTTAGTGGTCTAGTTCACACACTCTTAGCTCTTTTAGTGGTGTTGTTCACACACTCTTAGCTCTTTTAGTGGTGTTGTTCACACACTCTTAGCTCTTTTAGTGGTGTTGTTCACACACTCTTAGCTCTTTTAGTGGTGTTGTTCACACACTCTTAGCTCTTTTAGTGGTCTAGTTCATACACTCTTAGCTCTTTTAGTGGTGTTGTTCACACACTCTTAGCTCTTTTAGTGGTCTAGTTCACACACTCTTAGCTCTTTTAGTGGTGTTGTTCACACACTCTTAGCTCTTTTAGTGGTCTAGTTCACACACTCTTAGCTCTTTTAGTGGTGTTGTTCACACACTCTTAGCTCTTTTAGTGGTGTTGTTCACACACTCTTAGCTCTTTTAGTGGTGTTGTTCACACACTCTTAGCTCTTTTAGTGCTGTTGTTCACACACTCTTAGCTCTTTTAGTGGTGTTGTTCACACACTCTTAGCTCTTTTAGTGGTGTTGTTCACACACTCTTAGCTCTTTTAGTGGTCTAGTTCACACACTCTTAGCTCTTTTAGTGGTCTAGTTCACACACTCTTAGCTCTTTTAGTGGTCTAGTTCACACACTCTTAGCTCTTTTAGTGGTCAAGTTCACACACTCTTAGCTCTTTTAGTGGTGTTGTTCACACACTCTTAGCTCTTTTAGTGGTGTTGTTCACACACTCTTAGCTCTTTTAGTGGTCTAGTTCACACACTCTTAGCTCTTTTAGTGGTGTTGTTCACACACTCTTAGCTCTTTTAGTGATCTAGTTCACACACTCTTAGCTCTTTTAGTGGTCTAGTTCACACACTCTTAGCTCTTTTAGTGGTGTTGTTCACACACTCTTAGCTCTTTTAGTGGTGTTGTTCACACACTCTTAGCTCTTTTAGTGGTGTTGTTCACACACTCTTAGCTCTTTTAGTGGTCTAGTTCACACACTCTTAGCTCTTTTAGTGGTGTTGTTCACACACTCTTAGCTCTTTTAGTGGTCTAGTTCACACACTCTTAGCTCTTTTAGTGGTGTTGTTCACACACTCTTAGCTCTTTTAGTGGTGTTCACACACTCTTAGCTCTTTTAGTGGTGTTGTTCACACACTCTTAGCTCTTTTAGTGGTGTTGTTCACACACTCTTAGCTCTTTTAGTGGTCTAGTTCACACACTCTTAGCTCTTTTAGTGGTGTTGTTCACACACTCTTAGCTCTTTTAGTGGTGTTGTTCACACACTCTTAGCTCTTTTAGTGGTCTAGTTCACACACTCTTAGCTCTTTTAGTGGTGTTGTTCACACACTCTTAGCTCTTTTAGTGGTCTAGTTCATACACTCTTAGCTCTTTTAGTGGTGTTGTTCACACACTCTTAGCTCTTTTAGTGGTGTTGTTCACACACTCTTAGCTCTTTTAGTGGTGTTGTTCACACACTCTTAGCTCTTTTAGTGGTGTTGTTCACACACTCTTAGCTCTTTTAGTGGTGTTGTTCACACACTCTTAGCTCTTTTAGTGGTCTAGTTCATACACTCTTAGCTCTTTTAGTGGTGTTGTTCACACACTCTTAGCTCTTTTAGTGGTGTTGTTCACACACTCTTAGCTCTTTTAGTGGTGTTGTTCACACACTCTTAGCTCTTTTAGTGGTGTTGTTCACACACTCTTAGCTCTTTTAGTGGTGTTCACACACTCTTAGCTCTTTTAGTGGTGTTGTTCACACACTCTTAGCTCTTTTAGTGGTGTTGTTCACACACTCTTAGCTCTTTTAGTGGTGTTGTTCACACACTCTTAGCTCTTTTAGTGGTCTAGTTCACACACTCTTAGCTCTTTTAGTGGTGTTGTTCACACACTCTTAGCTCTTTTAGTGGTGTTGTTCACACACTCATAGCTCTTTTAGTGGTCTAGTTCACACACTCTTAGCTCTTTTAGTGGTGTTGTTCACACACTCTTAGCTCTTTTAGTGGTGTTGTTCACACACTCTTAGCTCTTTTAGTGGTGTTGTTCACACACTCTTAGCTCTTTTAGTGGTCTAGTTCATACACTCTTAGCTCTTTTAGTGGTGTTGTTCACACACTCTTAGCTCTTTTAATGGTCTAGTTCACACACTCTTAGCTCTTTTAGTGGTGTTGTTCACACACTCTTAGCTCTTTTAGTGGTCTAGTTCACACACTCTTAGCTCTTTTAGTGGTGTTGTTCACACACTCTTAGCTCTTTTAGTGGTGTTGTTCACACACTCTTAGCTCTTTTAGTGGTCTAGTTCACACACTCTTAGCTCTTTTAGTGGTCTAGTTCACACACTCTTAGCTCTTTTAGTGGTGTTGTTCACACACTCTTAGCTCTTTTAGTGATCTAGTTCACACACTCTTAGCTCTTTTAGTGGTCTAGTTCACACACTCTTAGCTCTTTTAGTGGTGTTGTTCACACACTCTTAGCTCTTTTAGTGGTGTTGTTCACACACTCTTAGCTCTTTTAGTGGTGTTGTTCACACACTCTTAGCTCTTTTAGTGGTCTAGTTCACACACTCTTAGCTCTTTTAGTGGTGTTGTTCACACACTCTTAGCTCTTTTAGTGGTCTAGTTCACACACTCTTAGCTCTTTTAGTGGTGTTGTTCACACACTCTTAGCTCTTTTAGTGGTGTTCACACACTCTTAGCTCTTTTAGTGGTGTTGTTCACACACTCTTAGCTCTTTTAGTGGTGTTGTTCACACACTCTTAGCTCTTTTAGTGGTCTAGTTCACACACTCTTAGCTCTTTTAGTGGTGTTGTTCACACACTCTTAGCTCTTTTAGTGGTGTTGTTCACACACTCTTAGCTCTTTTAGTGGTCTAGTTCATACACTCTTAGCTCTTTTAGTGGTGTTGTTCACACACTCTTAGCTCTTTTAGTGGTGTTGTTCACACACTCTTAGCTCTTTTAGTGGTGTTGTTCACACACTCTTAGCTCTTTTAGTGGTGTTGTTCACACACTCTTAGCTCTTTTAGTGGTGTTGTTCACACACTCTTAGCTCTTTTAGTGGTCTAGTTCATACACTCTTAGCTCTTTTAGTGGTGTTGTTCACACACTCTTAGCTCTTTTAGTGGTGTTGTTCACACACTCTTAGCTCTTTTAGTGGTCTAGTTCATACACTCTTAGCTCTTTTAGTGGTGTTGTTCACACACTCTTAGCTCTTTTAGTGGTGTTGTTCACACACTCTTAGCTCTTTTAGTGGTGTTGTTCACACACTCTTAGCTCTTTTAGTGGTGTTGTTCACACACTCTTAGCTCTTTTAGTGGTGTTCACACACTCTTAGCTCTTTTAGTGGTGTTGTTCACACACTCTTAGCTCTTTTAGTGGTGTTGTTCACACACTCTTAGCTCTTTTAGTGGTGTTGTTCACACACTCTTAGCTCTTTTAGTGGTCTAGTTCACACACTCTTAGCTCTTTTAGTGGTGTTGTTCACACACTCTTAGCTCTTTTAGTGGTGTTGTTCACACACTCATAGCTCTTTTAGTGGTCTAGTTCACACACTCTTAGCTCTTTTAGTGGTGTTGTTCACACACTCTTAGCTCTTTTAGTGGTGTTGTTCACACACTCTTAGCTCTTTTAGTGGTGTTGTTCACACACTCTTAGCTCTTTTAGTGGTCTAGTTCATACACTCTTAGCTCTTTTAGTGGTGTTGTTCACACACTCTTAGCTCTTTTAATGGTCTAGTTCACACACTCTTAGCTCTTTTAGTGGTGTTGTTCACACACTCTTAGCTCTTTTAGTGGTCTAGTTCACACACTCTTAGCTCTTTTAGTGGTGTTGTTCACACACTCTTAGCTCTTTTAGTGGTGTTGTTCACACACTCTTAGCTCTTTTAGTGGTCTAGTTCACACACTCTTAGCTCTTTTAGTGGTGTTGTTCACACACTCTTAGCTCTTTTAGTGGTCTAGTTCACACACTCTTAGCTCTTTTAGTGGTGTTGTTCACACACTCTTAGCTCTTTTAGTGGTGTTGTTCACACACTCTTAGCTCTTTTAGTGGTCTAGTTCACACACTCTTAGCTCTTTTAGTGGTCTAGTTCACACACTCTTAGCTCTTTTAGTGGTCTAGTTCACACACTCTTAGCTCTTTTAGTGGTGTTGTTCACACACTCTTAGCTCTTTTAGTGGTGTTGTTCACACACTCTTAGCTCTTTTAGTGGTCTAGTTCACACACTCTTAGCTCTTTTAGTGGTGTTGTTCACACACTCTTAGCTCTTTTAGTGGTGTTGTTCACACACTCTTAGCTCTTTTAGTGGTGTTGTTCACACACTCTTAGCTCTTTTAGTGGTCTAGTTCACACACTCATAGCTCTTTTAGTGGTCTAGTTCACACACTCTTAGCTCTTTTAGTGGTGTTGTTCACACACTCTTAGCTCTTTTAGTGGTGTTGTTCACACACTCTTAGCTCTTTTAGTGGTGTTGTTCACACACTCTTAGCTCTTTTAGTGGTGTTGTTCACACACTCTTAGCTCTTTTACTGGTGTTGTTCACACACTCTTAGCTCTTTTAGTGGTCTAGTTCACACACTCTTAGCTCTTTTAGTGGTGTTGTTCACACACTCTTAGCTCTTTTAGTGGTGTTGTTCACACACTCTTAGCTCTTTTAGTGGTGTTGTTCACACACTCTTAGCTCTTTTAGTGGTCTAGTTCATACACTCTTAGCTCTTTTAGTGGTGTTGTTCACACACTCTTAGCTCTTTTAGTGGTGTTGTTCACACACTCTTAGCTCTTTTAGTGGTGTTGTTCACACACTCTTAGCTCTTTTAGTGGTCTAGTTCACACACTCTTAGCTCTTTTAGTGGTGTTGTTCACACACTCTTAGCTCTTTTAGTGGTCTAGTTCATACACTCTTAGCTCTTTTAGTGGTGTTGTTCACACACTCTTAGCTCTTTTAGTGGTGTTGTTCACACACTCTTAGCTCTTTTAGTGGTGTTGTTCACACACTCTTAGCTCTTTTAGTGGTGTTGTTCACACACTCTTAGCTCTTTTAGTGGTGTTGTTCACACACTCTTAGCTCTTTTAGTGGTCTAGTTCATACACTCTTAGCTCTTTTAGTGGTGTTGTTCACACACTCTTAGCTCTTTTAGTGGTGTTGTTCACACACTCTTAGCTCTTTTAGTGGTCTAGTTCACACACTCTTAGCTCTTTTAGTGGTCTAGTTCACACACTCTTAGCTCTTTTAGTGGTCTAGTTCACACACTCTTAGCTCTTTTAGTGGTGTTGTTCACACACTCTTAGCTCTTTTAGTGGTGTTGTTCACACACTCTTAGCTCTTTTAGTGGTCTAGTTCACACACTCTTAGCTCTTTTAGTGGTGTTGTTCACACACTCTTAGCTCTTTTAGTGATCTAGTTCACACACTCTTAGCTCTTTTAGTGGTCTAGTTCACACACTCTTAGCTCTTTTAGTGGTGTTGTTCACACACTCTTAGCTCTTTTAGTGGTGTTGTTCACACACTCTTAGCTCTTTTAGTGGTGTTGTTCACACACTCTTAGCTCTTTTAGTGGTCTAGTTCACACACTCTTAGCTCTTTTAGTGGTGTTGTTCACACACTCTTAGCTCTTTTAGTGGTCTAGTTCACACACTCTTAGCTCTTTTAGTGGTGTTGTTCACACACTCTTAGCTCTTTTAGTGGTGTTCACACACTCTTAGCTCTTTTAGTGGTGTTGTTCACACACTCTTAGCTCTTTTAGTGGTGTTGTTCACACACTCTTAGCTCTTTTAGTGGTCTAGTTCACACACTCTTAGCTCTTTTAGTGGTGTTGTTCACACACTCTTAGCTCTTTTAGTGGTGTTGTTCACACACTCTTAGCTCTTTTAGTGGTCTAGTTCACACACTCTTAGCTCTTTTAGTGGTGTTGTTCACACACTCTTAGCTCTTTTAGTGGTCTAGTTCATACACTCTTAGCTCTTTTAGTGGTGTTGTTCACACACTCTTAGCTCTTTTAGTGGTGTTGTTCACACACTCTTAGCTCTTTTAGTGGTGTTGTTCACACACTCTTAGCTCTTTTAGTGGTGTTGTTCACACACTCTTAGCTCTTTTAGTGGTCTAGTTCACACACTCTTAGCTCTTTTAGTGGTGTTGTTCACACACTCTTAGCTCTTTTAGTGGTGTTGTTCACACACTCATAGCTCTTTTAGTGGTCTAGTTCACACACTCTTAGCTCTTTTAGTGGTGTTGTTCACACACTCTTAGCTCTTTTAGTGGTGTTGTTCACACACTCTTAGCTCTTTTAGTGGTGTTGTTCACACACTCTTAGCTCTTTTAGTGGTCTAGTTCATACACTCTTAGCTCTTTTAGTGGTGTTGTTCACACACTCTTAGCTCTTTTAATGGTCTAGTTCACACACTCTTAGCTCTTTTAGTGGTGTTGTTCACACACTCTTAGCTCTTTTAGTGGTCTAGTTCACACACTCTTAGCTCTTTTAGTGGTGTTGTTCACACACTCTTAGCTCTTTTAGTGGTGTTGTTCACACACTCATAGCTCTTTTAGTGGTCTAGTTCACACACTCTTAGCTCTTTTAGTGGTGTTGTTCACACACTCTTAGCTCTTTTAGTGGTGTTGTTCACACACTCTTAGCTCTTTTAGTGGTGTTGTTCACACACTCTTAGCTCTTTTAGTGGTCTAGTTCATACACTCTTAGCTCTTTTAGTGGTGTTGTTCACACACTCTTAGCTCTTTTAATGGTCTAGTTCACACACTCTTAGCTCTTTTAGTGGTGTTGTTCACACACTCTTAGCTCTTTTAGTGGTCTAGTTCACACACTCTTAGCTCTTTTAGTGGTGTTGTTCACACACTCTTAGCTCTTTTAGTGGTGTTGTTCACACACTCTTAGCTCTTTTAGTGGTGTTGTTCACACACTCTTAGCTCTTTTAGTGGTCTAGTTCACACACTCTTAGCTCTTTTAGTGGTGTTGTTCACACACTCTTAGCTCTTTTAGTGGTGTTGTTCACACACTCTTAGCTCTTTTAGTGGTCTAGTTCACACACTCTTAGCTCTTTTAGTGGTCTAGTTCACACACTCTTAGCTCTTTTAGTGGTCTAGTTCACACACTCTTAGCTCTTTTAGTGGTGTTGTTCACACACTCTTAGCTCTTTTAGTGGTGTTGTTCACACACTATTAGCTCTTTTAGTGGTCTAGTTCACACACTCTTAGCTCTTTTAGTGGTGTTGTTCACACACTCTTAGCTCTTTTAGTGGTGTTGTTCACACACTCTTAGCTCTTTTAGTGGTGTTGTTCACACACTCTTAGCTCTTTTAGTGGTCTAGTTCACACACTCATAGCTCTTTTAGTGGTCTAGTTCACACACTCTTAGCTCTTTTAGTGGTGTTGTTCACACACTCTTAGCTCTTTTAGTGGTGTTGTTCACACACTCTTAGCTCTTTTAGTGGTGTTGTTCACACACTCTTAGCTCTTTTAGTGGTGTTGTTCACACACTCTTAGCTCTTTTACTGGTGTTGTTCACACACTCTTAGCTCTTTTAGTGGTCTAGTTCACACACTCTTAGCTCTTTTAGTGGTGTTGTTCACACACTCTTAGCTCTTTTAGTGGTGTTGTTCACACACTCTTAGCTCTTTTAGTGGTGTTGTTCACACACTCTTAGCTCTTTTAGTGGTCTAGTTCATACACTCTTAGCTCTTTTAGTGGTGTTGTTCACACACTCTTAGCTCTTTTAGTGGTGTTGTTCACACACTCTTAGCTCTTTTAGTGGTGTTGTTCACACACTCTTAGCTCTTTTAGTGGTCTAGTTCACACACTCTTAGCTCTTTTAGTGGTGTTGTTCACACACTCTTAGCTCTTTTAGTGGTCTAGTTCATACACTCTTAGCTCTTTTAGTGGTGTTGTTCACACACTCTTAGCTCTTTTAGTGGTGTTGTTCACACACTCTTAGCTCTTTTAGTGGTGTTGTTCACACACTCTTAGCTCTTTTAGTGGTGTTGTTCACACACTCTTAGCTCTTTTAGTGGTGTTGTTCACACACTCTTAGCTCTTTTAGTGGTCTAGTTCATACACTCTTAGCTCTTTTAGTGGTGTTGTTCACACACTCTTAGCTCTTTTAGTGGTGTTGTTCACACACTCTTAGCTCTTTTAGTGGTCTAGTTCACACACTCTTAGCTCTTTTAGTGGTCTAGTTCACACACTCTTAGCTCTTTTAGTGGTCTAGTTCACACACTCTTAGCTCTTTTAGTGGTGTTGTTCACACACTCTTAGCTCTTTTAGTGGTGTTGTTCACACACTCTTAGCTCTTTTAGTGGTCTAGTTCACACACTCTTAGCTCTTTTAGTGGTGTTGTTCACACACTCTTAGCTCTTTTAGTGATCTAGTTCACACACTCTTAGCTCTTTTAGTGGTCTAGTTCACACACTCTTAGCTCTTTTAGTGGTGTTGTTCACACACTCTTAGCTCTTTTAGTGGTGTTGTTCACACACTCTTAGCTCTTTTAGTGGTGTTGTTCACACACTCTTAGCTCTTTTAGTGGTCTAGTTCACACACTCTTAGCTCTTTTAGTGGTGTTGTTCACACACTCTTAGCTCTTTTAGTGGTCTAGTTCACACACTCTTAGCTCTTTTAGTGGTGTTGTTCACACACTCTTAGCTCTTTTAGTGGTGTTCACACACTCTTAGCTCTTTTAGTGGTGTTGTTCACACACTCTTAGCTCTTTTAGTGGTGTTGTTCACACACTCTTAGCTCTTTTAGTGGTCTAGTTCACACACTCTTAGCTCTTTTAGTGGTGTTGTTCACACACTCTTAGCTCTTTTAGTGGTGTTGTTCACACACTCTTAGCTCTTTTAGTGGTCTAGTTCACACACTCTTAGCTCTTTTAGTGGTGTTGTTCACACACTCTTAGCTCTTTTAGTGGTCTAGTTCATACACTCTTAGCTCTTTTAGTGGTGTTGTTCACACACTCTTAGCTCTTTTAGTGGTGTTGTTCACACACTCTTAGCTCTTTTAGTGGTGTTGTTCACACACTCTTAGCTCTTTTAGTGGTGTTGTTCACACACTCTTAGCTCTTTTAGTGGTGTTGTTCACACACTCTTAGCTCTTTTAGTGGTCTAGTTCATACACTCTTAGCTCTTTTAGTGGTGTTGTTCACACACTCTTAGCTCTTTTAGTGGTGTTGTTCACACACTCTTAGCTCTTTTAGTGGTCTAGTTCATACACTCTTAGCTCTTTTAGTGGTGTTGTTCACACACTCTTAGCTCTTTTAGTGGTGTTGTTCACACACTCTTAGCTCTTTTAGTGGTGTTGTTCACACACTCTTAGCTCTTTTAGTGGTGTTGTTCACACACTCTTAGCTCTTTTAGTGGTGTTCACACACTCTTAGCTCTTTTAGTGGTGTTGTTCACACACTCTTAGCTCTTTTAGTGGTGTTGTTCACACACTCTTAGCTCTTTTAGTGGTGTTGTTCACACACTCTTAGCTCTTTTAGTGGTCTAGTTCACACACTCTTAGCTCTTTTAGTGGTGTTGTTCACACACTCTTAGCTCTTTTAGTGGTGTTGTTCACACACTCATAGCTCTTTTAGTGGTCTAGTTCACACACTCTTAGCTCTTTTAGTGGTGTTGTTCACACACTCTTAGCTCTTTTAGTGGTGTTGTTCACACACTCTTAGCTCTTTTAGTGGTGTTGTTCACACACTCTTAGCTCTTTTAGTGGTCTAGTTCATACACTCTTAGCTCTTTTAGTGGTGTTGTTCACACACTCTTAGCTCTTTTAATGGTCTAGTTCACACACTCTTAGCTCTTTTAGTGGTGTTGTTCACACACTCTTAGCTCTTTTAGTGGTCTAGTTCACACACTCTTAGCTCTTTTAGTGGTGTTGTTCACACACTCTTAGCTCTTTTAGTGGTGTTGTTCACACACTCTTAGCTCTTTTAGTGGTCTAGTTCACACACTCTTAGCTCTTTTAGTGGTGTTGTTCACACACTCTTAGCTCTTTTAGTGGTGTTGTTCACACACTCTTAGCTCTTTTAGTGGTGTTGTTCACACACTCTTAGCTCTTTTAGTGGTCTAGTTCACACACTCTTAGCTCTTTTAGTGGTCTAGTTCACACACTCTTAGCTCTTTTAGTGGTCTAGTTCACACACTCTTAGCTCTTTTAGTGGTCTAGTTCACACACTCTTAGCTCTTTTAGTGGTGTTGTTCACACACTCTTAGCTCTTTTAGTGGTGTTGTTCACACACTCTTAGCTCTTTTAGTGGTCTAGTTCACACACTCTTAGCTCTTTTAGTGGTGTTGTTCACACACTCTTAGCTCTTTTAGTGGTGTTGTTCACACACTCTTAGCTCTTTTAGTGGTGTTGTTCACACACTCTTAGCTCTTTTAGTGGTCTAGTTCACACACTCATAGCTCTTTTAGTGGTCTAGTTCACACACTCTTAGCTCCTTTAGTGGTGTTGTTCACACACTCTTAGCTCTTTTAGTGGTGTTGTTCACACACTCTTAGCTCTTTTAGTGGTGTTGTTCACACACTCTTAGCTCTTTTACTGGTGTTGTTCACACACTCTTAGCTCTTTTAGTGGTGTTGTTCACACACTCTTAGCTCCTTTAGTGGTGTTGTTCACACACTCTTAGCTCTTTTAGTGGTGTTGTTCACACACTCTTAGCTCTTTTAGTGGTGTTGTTCACACACTCTTAGCTCTTTTACTGGTGTTGTTCACACACTCTTAGCTCTTTTAGTGGTCTAGTTCACACACTCTTAGCTCTTTTAGTGGTGTTGTTCACACACTCTTAGCTCTTTTAGTGGTGTTGTTCACACACTCTTAGCTCTTTTAGTGGTGTTGTTCACACACTCTTAGCTCTTTTAGTGGTCTAGTTCACACACTCTTAGCTCTTTTAGTGGTGTTGTTCACACACTCTTAGCTCTTTTAGTGGTCTAGTTCATACACTCTTAGCTCTTTTAGTGGTGTTGTTCACACACTCTTAGCTCTTTTAGTGGTGTTGTTCACACACTCTTAGCTCTTTTAGTGGTGTTGTTCACACACTCTTAGCTCTTTTAGTGGTGTTGTTCACACACTCTTAGCTCTTTTAGTGGTGTTGTTCACACACTCTTAGCTCTTTTAGTGGTCTAGTTCATACACTCTTAGCTCTTTTAGTGGTGTTGTTCACACACTCTTAGCTCTTTTACTTTTAGTGGTGTTGTTCACACACTCTTAGCTCTTTTAGTGGTGTTGTTCACACACTCTTAGCTCTTTTAGTGGTGTTGTTCACACACTCTTAGCTCTTTTAGTGGTCTAGTTCATACACTCTTAGCTCTTTTAGTGGTGTTGTTCACACACTCTTAGCTCTTTTAGTGGTGTTGTTCAGACACTCTTAGCTCTTTTAGTGGTCTAGTTCATACACTCTTAGCTCTTTTAGTGGTGTTGTTCACACACTCTTAGCTCTTTTAGTGGTGTTGTTCACACACTCTTAGCTCTTTTAGTGGTGTTCACACACTCTTAGCTCTTTTAGTGGTGTTGTTCACACACTCTTAGCTCTTTTAGTGGTGTTGTTCACACACTCTTAGCTCTTTTAGTGGTGTTGTTCACACACTCTTAGCTCTTTTAGTGGTCTAGTTCACACACTCTTAGCTCTTTTAGTGGTGTTGTTCACACACTCTTAGCTCTTTTAGTGGTGTTGTTCACACACTCATAGCTCTTTTAGTGGTCTAGTTCACACACTCTTAGCTCTTTTAGTGGTGTTGTTCACACACTCTTAGCTCTTTTAGTGGTCTAGTTCATACACTCTTAGCTCTTTTAGTGGTGTTGTTCACACACTCTTAGCTCTTTTAGTGGTGTTGTTCACACACTCTTAGCTCTTTTAGTGGTCTAGTTCACACACTCTTAGCTCTTTTAGTGGTGTTGTTCACACACTCTTAGCTCTTTTAGTGGTGTTGTTCACACACTCTTAGCTCTTTTAGTGGTGTTGTTCACACACTCTTAGCTCTTTTAGTGGTCTAGTTCACACACTCTTAGCTCTTTTAGTGGTCTAGTTCACACACTCTTAGCTCTTTTAGTGGTCTAGTTCACACACTCTTAGCTCTTTTAGTGGTGTTGTTCACACACTCTTAGCTCTTTTAGTGGTGTTGTTCACACACTCTTAGCTCTTTTAGTGGTGTTGTTCACACACTCTTACCTCTTTTAGTGGTCTAGTTCACACACTCTTAGCTCTTTTAGTGGTCTAGTTCACACACTCTTAGCTCTTTTAGTGGTGTTGTTCACACACTCTTAGCTCTTTTAGTGGTCTAGTTCACAAACTCTTAGCTCTTTTAGTGGTGTTGTTCACACACTCTTAGCTCTTTTAGTGGTGTTGTTCACACACTCTTAGCTCTTTTAGTGGTGTTGTTCACACACTCTTAGCTCTTTTACTGGTGTTGTTCACACACTCTTAGCTCTTTTAGTGGTGTTGTTCACACACTCTTAGCTCTTTTAGTGGTCTAGTTCACACACTCTTAGCTCTTTTAGTGGTCTAGTTCATACACTCTTAGCTCTTTTAGTGGTCTAGTTCATACACTCTTAGCTCTTTTAGTGGTCTAGTTCACACACTCTTAGCTCTTTTAGTGGTGTTGTTCACACACTCTTAGCTCTTTTAGTGGTCTAGTTCACACACTCTTAGCTCTTTTAGTGGTCTAGTTCATACACTCTTAGCTCTTTTAGTGGTCTAGTTCATACACTCTTAGCTCTTTTAGTGGTGTTGTTCACACACTCTTAGCTCTTTTAGTGGTGTTGTTCACACACTCTTAGCTCTTTTAGTGGTCTAGTTCATACACTCTTAGCTCTTTTAGTGGTGTTGTTCACACACTCTTAGCTCTTTTAGTGGTGTTGTTCACACACTCTTAGCTCTTTTAGTGGTGTTGTTCACACACTCTTAGCTCTTTTAGTGGTGTTGTTCACACACTCTTAGCTCTTTTAGTGGTGTTGTTCACACACTCTTAGCTCTTTTAGTGGTCTAGTTCACACACTCTTAGCTCTTTTAGTGGTGTTGTTCACACACTCTTAGCTCTTTTAGTGGTCTAGTTCATACACTCTTAGCTCTTTTAGTGGTGTTGTTCACACACTCTTAGCTCTTTTAGTGGTGTTGTTCACACACTCTTAGCTCTTTTAGTGGTGTTGTTCACACACTCTTAGCTCTTTTACTGGTGTTGTTCACACACTCTTAGCTCTTTTAGTGGTGTTGTTCACACACTCTTAGCTCTTTTAGTGGTGTTGTTCACACACTCTTAGCTCTTTTAGTGGTGTTGTTCACACACTCTTAGCTCTTTTAGTGGTGTTGTTCACACACTCTTAGCTCTTTTAGTGGTGTTCACACACTCTTAGCTCTTTTAGTGGTGTTGTTCACACACTCTTAGCTCTTTTAGTGGTGTTGTTCACACACTCTTAGCTCTTTTACTGGTGTTGTTCACACACTCTTAGCTCTTTTAGTGGTGTTGTTCACACACTCTTAGCTCTTTTAGTGGTGTTGTTCACACACTCTTAGCTCTTTTAGTGGTGTTGTTCACACACTCTTAGCTCTTTTAGTGGTGTTGTTCACACACTCTTAGCTCTTTTAGTGGTGTTCACACACTCTTAGCTCTTTTAGTGGTCTAGTTCACACACTCTTAGCTCTTTTAGTGGTGTTGTTCACACACTCTTAGCTCTTTTAGTGGTGTTGTTCACACACTCTTAGCTCTTTTAGTGGTGTTGTTCACACACTCTTAGCTCTTTTAGTGGTGTTGTTCACACACTCTTAGCTCTTTTAGTGGTGTTGTTCACACACTCTTAGCTCTTTTAGTGGTGTTCACACACTCTTAGCTCTTTTAGTGGTGTTGTTCACACACTCTTAGCTCTTTTAGTGGTGTTGTTCACACACTCTTAGCTCTTTTAGTGGTGTTGTTCACACACTCTTAGCTCTTTTAGTGGTCTAGTTCACACACTCTTAGCTCTTTTAGTGGTGTTGTTCACACACTCTTAGCTCTTTTAGTGGTGTTGTTCACACACTCATAGCTCTTTTAGTGGTCTAGTTCACACACTCTTAGCTCTTTTAGTGGTGTTGTTCACACACTCTTAGCTCTTTTAGTGGTGTTGTTCACACACTCTTAGCTCTTTTAGTGGTGTTGTTCACACACTCTTAGCTCTTTTAGTGGTCTAGTTCATACACTCTTAGCTCTTTTAGTGGTGTTGTTCACACACTCTTAGCTCTTTTAATGGTCTAGTTCACACACTCTTAGCTCTTTTAGTGGTGTTGTTCACACACTCTTAGCTCTTTTAGTGGTCTAGTTCACACACTCTTAGCTCTTTTAGTGGTGTTGTTCACACACTCTTAGCTCTTTTAGTGGTGTTGTTCACACACTCTTAGCTCTTTTAGTGGTCTAGTTCACACACTCTTAGCTCTTTTAGTGGTGTTGTTCACACACTCTTAGCTCTTTTAGTGGTGTTGTTCACACACTCTTAGCTCTTTTAGTGGTGTTGTTCACACACTCTTAGCTCTTTTAGTGGTCTAGTTCACACACTCTTAGCTCTTTTAGTGGTCTAGTTCACACACTCTTAGCTCTTTTAGTGGTCTAGTTCACACACTCTTAGCTCTTTTAGTGGTCTAGTTCACACACTCTTAGCTCTTTTAGTGGTGTTGTTCACACACTCTTAGCTCTTTTAGTGGTGTTGTTCACACACTCTTAGCTCTTTTAGTGGTGTTGTTCACACACTCTTAGCTCTTTTAGTGGTCTAGTTCACACACTCATAGCTCTTTTAGTGGTCTAGTTCACACACTCTTAGCTCTTTTAGTGGTGTTGTTCACACACTCTTAGCTCTTTTAGTGGTGTTGTTCACACACTCTTAGCTCTTTTAGTGGTGTTGTTCACACACTCTTAGCTCTTTTAGTGGTCTAGTTCACACACTCATAGCTCTTTTAGTGGTCTAGTTCACACACTCTTAGCTCTTTTAGTGGTGTTGTTCACACACTCTTAGCTCTTTTAGTGGTGTTGTTCACACACTCTTAGCTCTTTTAGTGGTGTTGTTCACACACTCTTAGCTCTTTTAGTGGTGTTGTTCACACACTCTTAGCTCTTTTAGTGGTCTAGTTCATACACTCTTAGCTCTTTTAGTGGTGTTGTTCACACACTCTTAGCTCTTTTAGTGGTGTTGTTCACACACTCTTAGCTCTTTTAGTGGTGTTGTTCACACACTCTTAGCTCTTTTAGTGGTCTAGTTCACACACTCTTAGCTCTTTTAGTGGTGTTGTTCACACACTCTTAGCTCTTTTAGTGGTCTAGTTCATACACTCTTAGCTCTTTTAGTGGTGTTGTTCACACACTCTTAGCTCTTTTAGTGGTGTTGTTCACACACTCTTAGCTCTTTTAGTGGTGTTGTTCACACACTCTTAGCTCTTTTAGTGGTGTTGTTCACACACTCTTAGCTCTTTTAGTGGTGTTGTTCACACACTCTTAGCTCTTTTAGTGGTCTAGTTCATACACTCTTAGCTCTTTTAGTGGTGTTGTTCACACACTCTTAGCTCTTTTAGTGGTGTTGTTCACACACTCTTAGCTCTTTTAGTGGTCTAGTTCATACACTCTTAGCTCTTTTAGTGGTGTTGTTCACACACTCTTAGCTCTTTTAGTGGTGTTGTTCACACACTCTTAGCTCTTTTAGTGGTGTTGTTCACACACTCTTAGCTCTTTTAGTGGTGTTGTTCACACACTCTTAGCTCTTTTAGTGGTGTTTACACACTCTTAGCTCTTTTAGTGGTGTTGTTCACACACTCTTAGCTCTTTTAGTGGTGTTGTTCACACACTCTTAGCTCTTTTAGTGGTGTTGTTCACACACTCTTAGCTCTTTTAGTGGTCTAGTTCACACACTCTTAGCTCTTTTAGTGGTGTTGTTCACACACTCTTAGCTCTTTTAGTGGTGTTGTTCACACACTCATAGCTCTTTTAGTGGTCTAGTTCACACACTCTTAGCTCTTTTAGTGGTGTTGTTCACACACTCTTAGCTCTTTTAGTGGTCTAGTTCATACACTCTTAGCTCTTTTAGTGGTGTTGTTCACACACTCTTAGCTCTTTTAGTGGTGTTGTTCACACACTCTTAGCTCTTTTAGTGGTCTAGTTCACACACTCTTAGCTCTTTTAGTGGTGTTGTTCACACACTCTTAGCTCTTTTAGTGGTGTTGTTCACACACTCTTAGCTCTTTTAGTGGTGTTGTTCACACACTCTTAGCTCTTTTAGTGGTCTAGTTCACACACTCTTAGCTCTTTTAGTGGTCTAGTTCACACACTCTTAGCTCTTTTAGTGGTCTAGTTCACACACTCTTAGCTCTTTTAGTGGTCTAGTTCACACACTCTTAGCTCTTTTAGTGGTGTTGTTCACACACTCTTAGCTCTTTTAGTGGTGTTGTTCACACACTCTTAGCTCTTTTAGTGGTGTTGTTCACACACTCTTAGCTCTTTTAGTGGTCTAGTTCACACACTCTTAGCTCTTTTAGTGGTCTAGTTCACACACTCTTAGCTCTTTTAGTGGTGTTGTTCACACACTCTTAGCTCTTTTAGTGGTCTAGTTCACAAACTCTTAGCTCTTTTAGTGGTGTTGTTCACACACTCTTAGCTCTTTTAGTGGTGTTGTTCACACACTCTTAGCTCTTTTAGTGGTGTTGTTCACACACTCTTAGCTCTTTTACTGGTGTTGTTCACACACTCTTAGCTCTTTTAGTGGTGTTGTTCACACACTCTTAGCTCTTTTAGTGGTCTAGTTCACACACTCTTAGCTCTTTTAGTGGTGTTGTTCACACACTCTTAGCTCTTTTAGTGGTCTAGTTCACACACTCTTAGCTCTTTTAGTGGTCTAGTTCACACACTCTTAGCTCTTTTAGTGGTCTAGTTCACACACTCTTAGCTCTTTTAGTGGTGTTGTTCACACACTCTTAGCTCTTTTAGTGGTGTTGTTCACACACTCTTAGCTCTTTTAGTGGTGTTGTTCACACACTCTTAGCTCTTTTAGTGGTCTAGTTCACACACTCATAGCTCTTTTAGTGGTCTAGTTCACACACTCTTAGCTCTTTTAGTGGTGTTGTTCACACACTCTTAGCTCTTTTAGTGGTGTTGTTCACACACTCTTAGCTCTTTTAGTGGTGTTGTTCACACACTCTTAGCTCTTTTAGTGGTCTAGTTCACACACTCATAGCTCTTTTAGTGGTCTAGTTCACACACTCTTAGCTCTTTTAGTGGTGTTGTTCACACACTCTTAGCTCTTTTAGTGGTGTTGTTCACACACTCTTAGCTCTTTTAGTGGTGTTGTTCACACACTCTTAGCTCTTTTAGTGGTGTTGTTCACACACTCTTAGCTCTTTTAGTGGTCTAGTTCATACACTCTTAGCTCTTTTAGTGGTGTTGTTCACACACTCTTAGCTCTTTTAGTGGTGTTGTTCACACACTCTTAGCTCTTTTAGTGGTGTTGTTCACACACTCTTAGCTCTTTTAGTGGTCTAGTTCACACACTCTTAGCTCTTTTAGTGGTGTTGTTCACACACTCTTAGCTCTTTTAGTGGTCTAGTTCATACACTCTTAGCTCTTTTAGTGGTGTTGTTCACACACTCTTAGCTCTTTTAGTGGTGTTGTTCACACACTCTTAGCTCTTTTAGTGGTGTTGTTCACACACTCTTAGCTCTTTTAGTGGTGTTGTTCACACACTCTTAGCTCTTTTAGTGGTGTTGTTCACACACTCTTAGCTCTTTTAGTGGTCTAGTTCATACACTCTTAGCTCTTTTAGTGGTGTTGTTCACACACTCTTAGCTCTTTTAGTGGTGTTGTTCACACACTCTTAGCTCTTTTAGTGGTCTAGTTCATACACTCTTAGCTCTTTTAGTGGTGTTGTTCACACACTCTTAGCTCTTTTAGTGGTGTTGTTCACACACTCTTAGCTCTTTTAGTGGTGTTGTTCACACACTCTTAGCTCTTTTAGTGGTGTTGTTCACACACTCTTAGCTCTTTTAGTGGTGTTCACACACTCTTAGCTCTTTTAGTGGTGTTGTTCACACACTCTTAGCTCTTTTAGTGGTGTTGTTCACACACTCTTAGCTCTTTTAGTGGTGTTGTTCACACACTCTTAGCTCTTTTAGTGGTCTAGTTCACACACTCTTAGCTCTTTTAGTGGTGTTGTTCACACACTCTTAGCTCTTTTAGTGGTGTTGTTCACACACTCATAGCTCTTTTAGTGGTCTAGTTCACACACTCTTAGCTCTTTTAGTGGTGTTGTTCACACACTCTTAGCTCTTTTAGTGGTCTAGTTCATACACTCTTAGCTCTTTTAGTGGTGTTGTTCACACACTCTTAGCTCTTTTAGTGGTGTTGTTCACACACTCTTAGCTCTTTTAGTGGTCTAGTTCACACACTCTTAGCTCTTTTAGTGGTGTTGTTCACACACTCTTAGCTCTTTTAGTGGTGTTGTTCACACACTCTTAGCTCTTTTAGTGGTGTTGTTCACACACTCTTAGCTCTTTTAGTGGTCTAGTTCACACACTCTTAGCTCTTTTAGTGGTCTAGTTCACACACTCTTAGCTCTTTTAGTGGTCTAGTTC
This sequence comes from Pimephales promelas, assembly GCF_988280905.1. NCBI lineage: Eukaryota > Metazoa > Chordata > Actinopteri > Cypriniformes > Leuciscidae > Pimephales > Pimephales promelas. Next base: position 22,998,881 of record NC_142770.1, on the reverse strand, counting down.
ACACACTCTTAGCTCTTTTAGTGGTCTAGTTCACACACTCTTAGCTCTTTTAGTGGTGTTGTTCACACACTCTTAGCTCTTTTAGTGGTGTTGTTCACACACTCTTAGCTCTTTTAGTGGTGTTGTTCACACACTCTTAGCTCTTTTAGTGGTCTAGTTCACACACTCTTAGCTCTTTTAGTGGTCTAGTTCACACACTCTTAGCTCTTTTAGTGGTGTTGTTCACACACTCTTAGCTCTTTTAGTGGTCTAGTTCACAAACTCTTAGCTCTTTTAGTGGTGTTGTTCACACACTCTTAGCTCTTTTAGTGGTGTTGTTCACACACTCTTAGCTCTTTTAGTGGTGTTGTTCACACACTCTTAGCTCTTTTACTGGTGTTGTTCACACACTCTTAGCTCTTTTAGTGGTGTTGTTCACACACTCTTAGCTCTTTTAGTGGTCTAGTTCACACACTCTTAGCTCTTTTAGTGGTGTTGTTCACACACTCTTAGCTCTTTTAGTGGTCTAGTTCATACACTCTTAGCTCTTTTAGTGGTCTAGTTCATACACTCTTAGCTCTTTTAGTGGTCTAGTTCACACACTCTTAGCTCTTTTAGTGGTGTTGTTCACACACTCTTAGCTCTTTTAGTGGTGTTGTTCACACACTCTTAGCTCTTTTAGTGGTGTTGTTCACACACTCTTAGCTCTTTTAGTGGTCTAGTTCATACACTCTTAGCTCTTTTAGTGGTGTTGTTCACACACTCTTAGCTCTTTTAGTGGTGTTGTTCACACACTCTTAGCTCTTTTAGTGGTGTTGTTCACACACTCTTAGCTCTTTTAGTGGTGTTGTTCACACACTCTTAGCTCTTTTAGTGGTGTTGTTCACACACTCTTAGCTCTTTTAGTGGTCTAGTTCACACACTCTTAGCTCTTTTAGTGGTGTTGTTCACACACTCTTAGCTCTTTTAGTGGTCTAGTTCATACACTCTTAGCTCTTTTAGTGGTGTTGTTCACACACTCTTAGCTCTTTTAGTGGTGTTGTTCACACACTCTTAGCTCTTTTAGTGGTGTTGTTCACACACTCTTAGCTCTTTTACTGGTGTTGTTCACACACTCTTAGCTCTTTTAGTGGTGTTGTTCACACACTCTTAGCTCTTTTAGTGGTCTAGTTCACACACTCTTAGCTCTTTTAGTGGTGTTGTTCACACACTCTTAGCTCTTTTAGTGGTCTAGTTCATACACTCTTAGCTCTTTTAGTGGTCTAGTTCACACACTCTTAGCTCTTTTAGTGGTGTTGTTCACACACTCTTAGCTCTTTTAGTGGTCTAGTTCACACACTCTTAGCTCTTTTAGTGGTGTTGTTCACACACTCTTAGCTCTTTTAGTGGTGTTGTTCACACACTCTTAGCTCTTTTAGTGGTGTTGTTCACACACTCTTAGCTCTTTTAGTGGTCTAGTTCACACACTCTTAGCTCTTTTAGTGGTCTAGTTCACACACTCTTAGCTCTTTTAGTGGTGTTGTTCACACACTCTTAGCTCTTTTAGTGGTCTAGTTCATACACTCTTAGCTCTTTTAGTGGTCTAGTTCACACACTCTTAGCTCTTTTAGTGGTGTTGTTCACACACTCTTAGCTCTTTTAGTGGTGTTGTTCACACACTCTTAGCTCTTTTAGTGGTCTAGTTCACACACTCTTAGCTCTTTTAGTGGTGTTGTTCACACACTCTTAGCTCTTTTAGTGGTGTTGTTCACACACTCTTAGCTCTTTTAGTGGTGTTGTTCACACACTCTTAGCTCTTTTAGTGGTCTAGTTCACACACTCTTAGCTCTTTTAGTGGTGTTGTTCACACACTCTTAGCTCTTTTAGTGGTGTTGTTCACACACTCTTAGCTCTTTTAGTGGTGTTGTTCACACACTCTTAGCTCTTTTACTGGTGTTGTTCACACACTCTTAGCTCTTTTAGTGGTGTTGTTCACACACTCTTAGCTCTTTTAGTGGTCTAGTTCACACACTCTTAGCTCTTTTAGTGGTGTTGTTCACACACTCTTAGCTCTTTTAGTGGTGTTGTTCACACACTCTTAGCTCTTTTAGTGGTCTAGTTCATACACTCTTAGCTCTTTTAGTGGTGTTGTTCACACACTCTTAGCTCTTTTAGTGGTGTTGTTCACACACTCTTAGCTCTTTTAGTGGTGTTGTTCACACACTCTTAGCTCTTTTAGTGGGGTTGTTCACACACTCTTAGCTCTTTTACTGGTGTTGTTCACACACTCTTAGCTCTTTTAGTGGTGTTGTTCACACACTCTTAGCTCTTTTAGTGGTCTAGTTCACACACTCTTAGCTCTTTTAGTGGTGTTGTTCACACACTCTTAGCTCTTTTAGTGGTCTAGTTCATACACTCTTAGCTCTTTTAGTGGTCTAGTTCATACACTCTTAGCTCTTTTAGTGGTCTAGTTCACACACTCTTAGCTCTTTTAGTGGTGTTGTTCACACACTCTTAGCTCTTTTAGTGGTGTTGTTCACACACTCTTAGCTCTTTTAGTGGTGTTGTTCACACACTCTTAGCTCTTTTAGTGGTCTAGTTCATACACTCTTAGCTCTTTTAGTGGTGTTGTTCACACACTCTTAGCTCTTTTAGTGGTGTTGTTCACACACTCTTAGCTCTTTTAGTGGTGTTGTTCACACACTCTTAGCTCTTTTAGTGATCTAGTTCACACACTCTTAGCTCTTTTAGTGGTCTAGTTCACACACTCTTAGCTCTTTTAGTGGTGTTGTTCACACACTCTTAGCTCTTTTAGTGGTGTTGTTCACACACTCTTAGCTCTTTTAGTGGTGTTGTTCACACACTCTTAGCTCTTTTAGTGGTCTAGTTCACACACTCTTAGCTCTTTTAGTGGTGTTGTTCACACACTCTTAGCTCTTTTAGTGGTCTAGTTCACACACTCTTAGCTCTTTTAGTGGTGTTGTTCACACACTCTTAGCTCTTTTAGTGGTGTTCACACACTCTTAGCTCTTTTAGTGGTGTTGTTCACACACTCTTAGCTCTTTTAGTGGTGTTGTTCACACACTCTTAGCTCTTTTAGTGGTGTTGTTCACACACTCTTAGCTCTTTTAGTGGTGTTCACACACTCTTAGCTCTTTTAGTGGTGTTGTTCACACACTCTTAGCTCTTTTAGTGGTCTAGTTCACACACTCTTAGCTCTTTTAGTGGTGTTCACACACTCTTAGCTCTTTTAGTGGTGTTGTTCCCACACTCTTAGCTCTTTTAGTGGTCTAGTTCACACACTCTTAGCTCTTTTAGTGGTGTTGTTCACACACTCTTAGCTCTTTTACTGGTGTTGTTCACACACTCTTAGCTCTTTTAGTGGTGTTGTTCACACACTCTTAGCTCTTTTAGTGGTGTTGTTCACACACTCTTAGCTCTTTTAGTGGTCTAGTTCACACACTCTTAGCTCTTTTAGTGGTCTAGTTCACACACTCTTAGCTCTTTTAGTGGTGTTGTTCACACACTCTTAGCTCTTTTAGTGGTGTTGTTCACACACTCTTAGCTCTTTTAGTGGTGTTGTTCACACACTCTTAGCTCTTTTAGTTGTCTAGTTCACACACTCTTAGCTCTTTTAGTGGTGTTGTTCACACACTCTTAGCTCTTTTAGTGGTGTTGTTCACACACTCTTAGCTCTTTTAGTGGTCTATTTCACACACTCTTAGCTCTTTTACTGGTGTTGTTCACACACTCTTAGCTCTTTTAGTGGTGTTGTTCACACACTCTTAGCTCTTTTAGTGGTCTAGTTCACACACTCTTAGCTCTTTTAGTGGTGTTGTTCACACACTCTTAGCTCTTTTAGTGGTGTTGTTCACACACTCTTAGCTCTTTTAGTGGTCTAGTTCATACACTCTTAGCTCTTTTAGTGGTGTTGTTCACACACTCTTAGCTCTTTTAGTGGTCTAGTTCACACACTCTTAGCTCTTTTAGTGGTGTTGTTCACACACTCTTAGCTCTTTTAGTGGTGTTGTTCACACACTCTTAGCTCTTTTAGTGGGGTTGTTCACACACTCTTAGCTCTTTTACTGGTGTTGTTCACACACTCTTAGCTCTTTTAGTGGTGTTGTTCACACACTCTTAGCTCTTTTAGTGGTCTAGTTCACACACTCTTAGCTCTTTTAGTGGTGTTGTTCACACACTCTTAGCTCTTTTAGTGGTCTAGTTCATACACTCTTAGCTCTTTTAGTGGTCTAGTTCATAGACTCTTAGCTCTTTTAGTGGTCTAGTTCACACACTCTTAGCTCTTTTAGTGGTGTTGTTCACACACTCTTAGCTCTTTTAGTGGTGTTGTTCACACACTCTTAGCTCTTTTAGTGGTGTTGTTCACACACTCTTAGCTCTTTTAGTGGTCTAGTTCATACACTCTTAGCTCTTTTAGTGGTGTTGTTCACACACTCTTAGCTCTTTTAGTGGTGTTGTTCACACACTCTTAGCTCTTTTAGTGGTGTTGTTCACACACTCTTAGCTCTTTTAGTGATCTAGTTCACACACTCTTAGCTCTTTTAGTGGTCTAGTTCACACACTCTTAGCTCTTTTAGTGGTGTTGTTCACACACTCTTAGCTCTTTTAGTGGTGTTGTTCACACACTCTTAGCTCTTTTAGTGGTGTTGTTCACACACTCTTAGCTCTTTTAGTGGTCTAGTTCACACACTCTTAGCTCTTTTAGTGGTGTTGTTCACACACTCTTAGCTCTTTTAGTGGTCTAGTTCACACACTCTTAGCTCTTTTAGTGGTGTTGTTCACACACTCTTAGCTCTTTTAGTGGTGTTCACACACTCTTAGCTCTTTTAGTGGTGTTGTTCACACACTCTTAGCTCTTTTAGTGGTGTTGTTCACACACTCTTAGCTCTTTTAGTGGTGTTGTTCACACACTCTTAGCTCTTTTAGTGGTGTTCACACACTCTTAGCTCTTTTAGTGGTGTTGTTCACACACTCTTAGCTCTTTTAGTGGTCTAGTTCACACACTCTTAGCTCTTTTAGTGGTGTTCACACACTCTTAGCTCTTTTAGTGGTGTTGTTCCCACACTCTTAGCTCTTTTAGTGGTCTAGTTCACACACTCTTAGCTCTTTTAGTGGTGTTGTTCACACACTCTTAGCTCTTTTACTGGTGTTGTTCACACACTCTTAGCTCTTTTAGTGGTGTTGTTCACACACTCTTAGCTCTTTTAGTGGTGTTGTTCACACACTCTTAGCTCTTTTAGTGGTCTAGTTCACACACTCTTAGCTCTTTTAGTGGTCTAGTTCACACACTCTTAGCTCTTTTAGTGGTCTAGTTCACACACTCTTAGCTCTTTTAGTGGTGTTGTTCACACACTCTTAGCTCTTTTAGTGGTGTTGTTCACACACTCTTAGCTCTTTTAGTGGTCTAGTTCACACACTCTTAGCTCTTTTAGTGGTGTTGTTCACACACTCTTAGCTCTTTTAGTGATCTAGTTCACACACTCTTAGCTCTTTTAGTGGTCTAGTTCACACACTCTTAGCTCTTTTAGTGGTGTTGTTCACACACTCTTAGCTCTTTTAGTGGTGTTGTTCACACACTCTTAGCTCTTTTAGTGATCTAGTTCACACACTCTTAGCTCTTTTAGTGGTCTAGTTCACACACTCTTAGCTCTTTTAGTGGTGTTGTTCACACACTCTTAGCTCTTTTAGTGGTGTTGTTCACACACTCTTAGCTCTTTTAGTGGTGTTGTTCACACACTCTTAGCTCTTTTAGTGGCCTAGTTCACACACTCTTAGCTCTTTTAGTGGTGTTGTTCACACACTCTTAGCTCTTTTAGTGGTCTAGTTCATACACTCTTAGCTCTTTTAGTGGTCTAGTTCACACACTCTTAGCTCTTTTAGTGGTGTTGTTCACACACTCTTAGCTCTTTTAGTGGTGTTGTTCACACACTCTTAGCTCTTTTAGTGGTGTTGTTCACACACTTTTAGCTCTTTTAGTGGTCTAGTTCACACACTCTTAGCTCTTTTAGTGGTGTTGTTCACACACTCTTAGCTCTTTTAGTGGTCTAGTTCACACACTCTTAGCTCTTTTAGTGGTGTTGTTCACACACTCTTAGCTCTTTTAGTGATCTAGTTCACACACTCTTAGCTCTTTTAGTGGTCTAGTTCACACACTCTTAGCTCTTTTAGTGGTGTTGTTCATACACTCTTAGCTCTTTTAGTGGTCTAGTTCACACACTCTTAGCTCTTTTAGTGGTGTTGTTCACACACTCTTAGCTCTTTTAGTGGTCTAGTTCACACACTCTTAGCTCTTTTAGTGGTCTAGTTCATACACTCTTAGCTCTTTTAGTGGTCTAGTTCACACACTCTTAGCTCTTTTAGTGGTGTTGTTCACACACTCTTAGCTCTTTTAGTGGTGTTGTTCACACACTCTTAGCTCTTTTAGTGGTGTTGTTCACACACTCTTAGCTCTTTTAGTGGTGTTGTTCACACACTCTTAGCTCTTTTAGTGGTGTTGTTCACACACTCTTAGCTCTTTTAGTGGTCTAGTTCACACACTCTTAGCTCTTTTAGTGGTCTAGTTCACACACTCTTAGCTCTTTTAGTGGTGTTGTTCACACACTCTTAGCTCTTTTAGTGGTGTTGTTCACACACTCTTAGCTCTTTTAGTGGTGTTGTTCACACACTCTTAGCTCTTTTAGTGGTGTTGTTCACACACTCTTAGCTCTTTTAGTGGTGTTGTTCACACACTCTTAGCTCTTTTAGTGGTGTTGTTCACACACTCTTAGCTCTTTTAGTGGTCTAGTTCACACACTCTTAGCTCTTTTAGTGGTCTAGTTCACACACTCTTAGCTCTTTTAGTGGTGTTGTTCACACACTCTTAGCTCTTTTAGTGGTGTTGTTCCCACACTCTTAGCTCTTTTAGTGGTCTAGTTCACACACTCTTAGCTCTTTTAGTGGTGTTGTTCACACACTCTTAGCTCTTTTAGTGGTGTTGTTCACACACTCTTAGCTCTTTTAGTGGTGTTGTTCACACACTCTTAGCTCTTTTAATGGTCTAGTTCACACACTCTTAGCTCTTTTAGTGGTGTAGTTCATACACTCTTAGCTCTTTTAGTGGTCTAGTTCACACACTCTTAGCTCTTTTAGTGGTGTTGTTCTCACACTCTTAGCTCTTTTAGTGGTGTTGTTCACACACTCTTAGCTCTTTTAGTGGTCTAGTTCATACACTCTTAGCTCTTTTAGTGGTGTTGTTCACACACTCTTAGCTCTTTTAGTGGTGTTGTTCACACACTCTTAGCTCTTTTAGTGGTGTTGTTCACACACTCTTAGCTCTTTTAGTGGTGTTGTTCACACACTCTTAGCTCTTTTAGTGGTGTTGTTCCCACACTCTTAGCTCTTTTAGTGGTCTAGTTCACACACTCTTAGCTCTTTTAGTGGTGTTGTTCACACACTCTTAGCTCTTTTAGTGGTGTTGTTCACACACTCTTAGCTCTTTTAGTGGTGTTGTTCACACACTCTTAGCTCTTTTAGTGGTGTTGTTCACACACTCTTAGCTCTTTTAGTGGTCTAGTTCACACACTCTTAGCTCTTTTAGTGGTGTTCACACACTCTTAGCTCTTTTAGTGGTGTTGTTCCCACACTCTTAGCTCTTTTAGTGGTCTAGTTCACACACTCTTAGCTCTTTTAGTGGTGTTGTTCACACACTCTTAGCTCTTTTAGTGGTGTTGTTCACACACTCTTAGCTCTTTTAGTGGTGTTGTTCACACACTCTTAGCTCTTTTAGTGGTGTTGTTCACACACTCTTAGCTCTTTTAGTGGTGTTGTTCACACACTCTTAGCTCTTTTATTGGTGTTGTTCACACACTCTTAGCTCTTTTAGTGGTGTTGTTCACACACTCTTAGCTCTTTTAGTGGTGTTGTTCACACACTCTTAGCTCTTTTAGTGGTGTTCACACACTCTTAGCTCTTTTAGTGGTGTTGTTCACACACTCTTAGCTCTTTTACTGGTGTTGTTCACACACTCTTAGCTCTTTTAGTGGTGTTGTTCACACACTCTTAGCTCTTTTAGTGGTCTAGTTCACACACTCTTAGCTCTTTTAGTGGTCTAGTTGACACACTCTTAGCTCTTTTAGTGGTGTTGTTCACACACTCTTAGCTCTATTAGTGGTGTTGTTCACACACTCTTAGCTCTTTTAGTGGTGTTGTTCACACACTCTTAGCTCTTTTAGTGGTCTAGTTCACACACTCTTAGCTCTTTTAGTGGTGTTGTTCACACACTCTTAGCTCTTTTAGTGGTCTAGTTCACACACTCTTAGCTCTTTTAGTGGTGTTGTTCACACACTCTTAGCTCTTTTAGTGATCTAGTTCACACACTCTTAGCTCTTTTAGTGGTCTAGTTCACACACTCTTAGCTCTTTTAGTGGTGTTGTTCACACACTCTTAGCTCTTTTAGTGGTGTTCACACACTCTTAGCTCTTTTAGTGGTGTTGTTCACACACTCTTAGCTCTTTTAGTGGTCTAGTTCACACACTCTTAGCTCTTTTAGTGGTGTTGTTCACACACTCTTAGCTCTTTTAGTGGTCTAGTTCACACACTCTTAGCTCTTTTAGTGGTGTTGTTCACACACTCTTAGCTCTTTTAGTGGTGTTCACACACTCTTAGCTCTTTTAGTGGTGTTGTTCACACACTCTTAGCTCTTTTAGTGGTGTTCACACACTCTTAGCTCTTTTAGTGGTGTTGTTCACACACTCTTAGCTCTTTTAGTGGTGTTGTTCACACACTCTTAGCTCTTTTAGTGGTGTTGTTCACACACTCTTAGCTCTTTTAGTGGTCTAGTTCACACACTCTTAGCTCTTTTAGTGGTGTTGTTCACACACTCTTAGCTCTTTTACTGGTGTTGTTCACACACTCTTAGCTCTTTTAGTGGTGTTGTTCACACACTCTTAGCTCTTTTAGTGGTCTAGTTCACACACTCTTAGCTCTTTTAGTGGTCTAGTTCACACACTCTTAGCTCTTTTAGTGGTCTAGTTCACACACTCTTAGCTCTTTTAGTGGTGTTGTTCACACACTCTTAGCTCTTTTAGTGGTGTTGTTCACACACTCTTAGCTCTTTTATTGGTGTTGTTCACACACTCTTAGCTCTTTTAGTGGTCTAGTTCACACACTCTTAGCTCTTTTAGTGGTGTTGTTCACACACTCTTAGCTCTTTTAGTGGTCTAGTTCACACACTCTTAGCTCTTTTAGTGGTGTTGTTCACACACTCTTAGCTCTTTTAGTGATCTAGTTCACACACTCTTAGCTCTTTTAGTGGTCTAGTTCACACACTCTTAGCTCTTTTAGTGGTGTTGTTCACACAATCTTAGCTCTTTTAGTGGTGTTGTTCACACACTCTTAGCTCTTTTAGTGGTGTTGTTCACACACTCTTAGCTCTTTTAGTGGTCTAGTTCACACACTCTTAGCTCTTTTAGTGGTGTTGTTCACACACTCTTAGCTCTTTTAGTGGTCTAGTTCACACACTCTTAGCTCTTTTAGTGGTGTTGTTCACACACTCTTAGCTCTTTTAGTGGTGTTCACACACTGTTAGCTCTTTTAGTGGTCTAGTTCACACACTCTTAGCTCTTTTAGTGGTGTTGTTCACACACTCTTAGCTCTTTTAGTGGTGTTCACACACTCTTAGCTCTTTTAGTGGTGTTGTTCACACACTCTTAGCTCTTTTAGTGGTGTTGTTCACACACTCTTAGCTCTTTTAGTGGTGTTGTTCACACACTCTTAGCTCTTTTAGTGGTCTAGTTCACACACTCTTAGCTCTTTTAGTGGTGTTGTTCACACACTCTTAGCTCTTTTAGTGGTGTTGTTCACACACTCTTAGCTCTTTTAGTGGTCTAGTTCACACACTCTTAGCTCTTTTAGTGGTGTTGTTCACACACTCTTAGCTCTTTTAGTGGTCTAGTTCATACACTCTTAGCTCTTTTAGTGGTGTTGTTCACACACTCTTAGCTCTTTTAGTGGTGTTGTTCACACACTCTTAGCTCTTTTAGTGGTGTTGTTCACACACTCTTAGCTCTTTTAGTGGTGTTGTTCACACACTCTTAGCTCTTTTACTGGTGTTGTTCACACACTCTTAGCTCTTTTAGTGGTGTTGTTCACACACTCTTAGCTCTTTTAGTGGTCTAGTTCATACACTCTTAGCTCTTTTAGTGGTCTAGTTCATACACTCTTAGCTCTTTTAGTGGTCTAGTTCACACACTCTTAGCTCTTTTAGTGGTGTTGTTCACACACTCTTAGCTCTTTTAGTGGTCTAGTTCATACACTCTTAGCTCTTTTAGTGGTGTTGTTCACACACTCTTAGCTCTTTTAGTGGTGTTGTTCACACACTCTTAGCTCTTTTAGTGGTGTTGTTCACACACTCTTAGCTCTTTTAGTGGTGTTGTTCACACACTCTTAGCTCTTTTAGTGGTCTAGTTCACACACTCTTAGCTCTTTTAGTGGTGTTGTTCACACACTCTTAGCTCTTTTAGTGGTCTAGTTCATACACTCTTAGCTCTTTTAGTGGTGTTGTTCACACACTCTTAGCTCTTTTAGTGGTGTTGTTCACACACTCTTAGCTCTTTTAGTGGTGTTGTTCACACACTCTTAGCTCTTTTAGTGGTCTAGTTCACACACTCTTAGCTCTTTTAGTGGTGTTGTTCACACACTCTTAGCTCTTTTAGTGGTCTAGTTCATACACTCTTAGCTCTTTTAGTGGTCTAGTTCATACACTCTTAGCTCTTTTAGTGGTGTTGTTCACACACTCTTAGCTCTTTTAGTGGTGTTGTTCACACACTCTTAGCTCTTTTAGTGGTCTAGTTCATACACTCTTAGCTCTTTTAGTGGTGTTGTTCACACACTCTTAGCTCTTTTAGTGGTGTTGTTCACACACTCTTAGCTCTTTTAGTGGTGTTGTTCACACACTCTTAGCTCTTTTAGTTGTGTTGTTCACACACTCTTAGCTCTTTTAGTGGTGTTCACACACTCTTAGCTCTTTTAGTGGTGTTGTTCACACACTCTTAGCTCTTTTAGTGGTGTTGTTCACACACTCTTAGCTCTTTTAGTGGTGTTGTTCACACACTCTTAGCTCTTTTAGTGGTCTAGTTCACACACTCTTAGCTCTTTTAGTGGTGTTGTTCACACACTCTTAGCTCTTTTAGTGGTGTTGTTCACACACTCATAGCTCTTTTAGTGGTCTAGTTCACACACTCTTAGCTCTTTTAGTGGTGTTGTTCACACACTCTTAGCTCTTTTAGTGGTCTAGTTCACACACTCTTAGCTCTTTTAGTGGTCTAGTTCACACACTCTTAGCTCTTTTAGTGGTGTTGTTCACACACTCTTAGCTCTTTTAGTGGTGTTGTTCACACACTCTTAGCTCTTTTAGTGGTCTAGTTCACACACTCTTAGCTCTTTTAGTGGTCTAGTTCACACACTCTTAGCTCTTTTAGTGGTCTAGTTCACACACTCTTAGCTCTTTTAGTGGTCTAGTTCACACACTCTTAGCTCTTTTAGTGGTGTTGTTCACACACTCTTAGCTCTTTTAGTGGTGTTGTTCACACACTCTTAGCTCTTTTAGTGGTCTAGTTCACACACTCTTAGCTCTTTTAGTGGTCTAGTTCACACACTCTTAGCTCTTTTAGTGGTGTTGTTCACACACTCTTAGCTCTTTTAGTGGTGTTGTTCACACACTCTTAGCTCTTTTAGTGGTGTTGTTCACACACTCTTAGCTCTTTTAGTGGTCTAGTTCATACACTCTTAGCTCTTTTAGTGGTGTTGTTCACACACTCTTAGCTCTTTTAGTGGTGTTGTTCACACACTCTTAGCTCTTTTAGTGGTGTTGTTCACACACTCTTAGCTCTTTTAGTGGTGTTGTTCACACACTCTTAGCTCTTTTAGTGGTCTAGTTCACACACTCTTAGCTCTTTTAGTGGTGTTGTTCACACACTCTTAGCTCTTTTAGTGGTCTAGTTCATACACTCTTAGCTCTTTTAGTGGTGTTGTTCACACACTCTTAGCTCTTTTAGTGGTGTTGTTCACACACTCTTAGCTCTTTTAGTGGTGTTGTTCACACACTCTTAGCTCTTTTACTGGTGTTGTTCACACACTCTTAGCTCTTTTAGTGGTGTTGTTCACACACTCTTAGCTCTTTTAGTGGTCTAGTTCACACACTCTTAGCTCTTTTAGTGGTGGTGTTCACACACTCTTAGCTCTTTTAGTGGTCTAGTTCATACACTCTTAGCTCTTTTAGTGGTCTAGTTCACACACTCTTAGCTCCTTTAGTGGTGTTGTTCACACACTCTTAGCTCTTTTAGTGGTGTTGTTCACACACTCTTAGCTCTTTTAGTGGTCTAGTTCACACACTCTTAGCTCTTTTAGTGGTGTTGTTCACACACTCTTAGCTCTTTTAGTGGTGTTGTTCACACACTCTTAGCTCTTTTAGTGGTGTTGTTCACACACTCTTAGCTCTTTTAGTGGTGTTGTTCACACACTCTTAGCTCTTTTAGTGGTCTAGTTCATACACTCTTAGCTCTTTTAGTGATGTTGTTCACACACTCTTAGCTCTTTTAGTGGTGTTGTTCACACACTCTTAGCTCTTTTAGTGGTGTTGTTCACACACTCTTAGCTCTTTTAGTGGGGTTGTTCACACACTCTTAGCTCTTTTACTGGTGTTGTTCACACACTCTTAGCTCTTTTAGTGGTGTTGTTCACACACTCTTAGCTCTTTTAGTGGTCTAGTTCACACACTCTTAGCTCTTTTAGTGGTGTTGTTCACACACTCTTAGCTCTTTTAGTGGTCTAGTTCATACACTCTTAGCTCTTTTAGTGGTCTAGTTCATACACTCTTAGCTCTTTTAGTGGTCTAGTTCACACACTCTTAGCTCTTTTAGTGGTGTTGTTCACACACTCTTAGCTCTTTTAGTGGTGTTGTTCACACACTCTTAGCTCTTTTAGTGGTGTTGTTCACACACTCTTAGCTCTTTTAGTGGTGTTGTTCACACACTCTTAGCTCTTTTAGTGGTGTTGTTCACACACTCTTAGCTCTTTTAGTGGTGTTGTTCACACACTCTTAGCTCTTTTAGTGGTGTTGTTCACACACTCTTAGCTCTTTTAGTGGTGTTGTTCACACACTCTTAGCTCTTTTAGTGGTCTAGTTCATACACTCTTAGCTCTTTTAGTGGTGTTGTTCACACACTCTTAGCTCTTTTAGTGGTGTTGTTCACACACTCTTAGCTCTTTTAGTGGTGTTGTTCACACACTCTTAGCTCTTTTAGTGGTGTTGTTCACACACTCTTAGCTCTTTTAGTGGTGTTCACACACTCTTAGCTCTTTTAGTGGTGTTGTTCACACACTCTTAGCTCTTTTAGTGGTGTTGTTCACACACTCTTAGCTCTTTTAGTGGTGTTGTTCACACACTCTTAGCTCTTTTAGTGGTCTAGTTCACACACTCTTAGCTCTTTTAGTGGTGTTGTTCACACACTCTTAGCTCTTTTAGTGGTGTTGTTCACACACTCATAGCTCTTTTAGTGGTCTAGTTCACACACTCTTAGCTCTTTTAGTGGTGTTGTTCACACACTCTTAGCTCTTTTAGTGGTGTTGTTCACACACTCTTAGCTCTTTTAGTGGTGTTGTTCACACACTCTTAGCTCTTTTAGTGGTCTAGTTCATACACTCTTAGCTCTTTTAGTGGTGTTGTTCACACACTCTTAGCTCTTTTAATGGTCTAGTTCACACACTCTTAGCTCTTTTAGTGGTGTTGTTCACACACTCTTAGCTCTTTTAGTGGTCTAGTTCACACACTCTTAGCTCTTTTAGTGGTGTTGTTCACACACTCTTAGCTCTTTTAGTGGTGTTGTTCACACACTCTTAGCTCTTTTAGTGGTCTAGTTCACACACTCTTAGCTCTTTTAGTGGTCTAGTTCACACACTCTTAGCTCTTTTAGTGGTGTTGTTCACACACTCTTAGCTCTTTTAGTGGTCTAGTTCACACACTCTTAGCTCTTTTAGTGGTGTTGTTCACACACTCTTAGCTCTTTTAGTGGTGTTGTTCACACACTCTTAGCTCTTTTAGTGGTCTAGTTCACACACTCTTAGCTCTTTTAGTGGTCTAGTTCACACACTCTTAGCTCTTTTAGTGGTCTAGTTCACACACTCTTAGCTCTTTTAGTGATCTAGTTCACACACTCTTAGCTCTTTTAGTGGTCTAGTTCACACACTCTTAGCTCTTTTAGTGGTGTTGTTCACACACTCTTAGCTCTTTTAGTGGTGTTGTTCACACACTCTTAGCTCTTTTAGTGGTGTTGTTCACACACTCTTAGCTCTTTTAGTGGTCTAGTTCACACACTCTTAGCTCTTTTAGTGGTGTTGTTCACACACTCTTAGCTCTTTTAGTGGTCTAGTTCACACACTCTTAGCTCTTTTAGTGGTGTTGTTCACACACTCTTAGCTCTTTTAGTGGTCTAGTTCACACACTCTTAGCTCTTTTAGTGGTGTTGTTCACACACTCTTAGCTCTTTTAGTGGTGTTGTTCACACACTCTTAGCTCTTTTAGTGGTGTTGTTCACACACTCTTAGCTCTTTTAGTGGTCTAGTTCACACACTCTTAGCTCTTTTAGTGGTGTTGTTCACACACTCTTAGCTCTTTTAGTGGTGTTGTTCACACACTCTTAGCTCTTTTAGTGGTCTAGTTCACACACTCTTAGCTCTTTTAGTGGTGTTGTTCACACACTCTTAGCTCTTTTAGTGGTCTAGTTCATACACTCTTAGCTCTTTTAGTGGTGTTGTTCACACACTCTTAGCTCTTTTAGTGGTGTTGTTCACACACTCTTAGCTCTTTTAGTGGTGTTGTTCACACACTCTTAGCTCTTTTAGTGGTGTTGTTCACACACTCTTAGCTCTTTTAGTGGTGTTGTTCACACACTCTTAGCTCTTTTAGTGGTCTAGTTCATACACTCTTAGCTCTTTTAGTGGTGTTGTTCACACACTCTTAGCTCTTTTAGTGGTGTTGTTCACACACTCTTAGCTCTTTTAGTGGTCTAGTTCATACACTCTTAGCTCTTTTAGTGGTGTTGTTCACACACTCTTAGCTCTTTTAGTGGTGTTGTTCACACACTCTTAGCTCTTTTAGTGGTGTTGTTCACACACTCTTAGCTCTTTTAGTGGTGTTGTTCACACACTCTTAGCTCTTTTAGTGGTGTTCACACACTCTTAGCTCTTTTAGTGGTGTTGTTCACACACTCTTAGCTCTTTTAGTGGTGTTGTTCACACACTCTTAGCTCTTTTAGTGGTGTTGTTCACACACTCTTAGCTCTTTTAGTGGTCTAGTTCACACACTCTTAGCTCTTTTAGTGGTGTTGTTCACACACTCTTAGCTCTTTTAGTGGTGTTGTTCACACACTCATAGCTCTTTTAGTGGTCTAGTTCACACACTCTTAGCTCTTTTAGTGGTGTTGTTCACACACTCTTAGCTCTTTTAGTGGTGTTGTTCACACACTCTTAGCTCTTTTAGTGGTGTTGTTCACACACTCTTAGCTCTTTTAGTGGTCTAGTTCATACACTCTTAGCTCTTTTAGTGGTGTTGTTCACACACTCTTAGCTCTTTTAATGGTCTAGTTCACACACTCTTAGCTCTTTTAGTGGTGTTGTTCACACACTCTTAGCTCTTTTAGTGGTCTAGTTCACACACTCTTAGCTCTTTTAGTGGTGTTGTTCACACACTCTTAGCTCTTTTAGTGGTGTTGTTCACACACTCTTAGCTCTTTTAGTGGTCTAGTTCACACACTCTTAGCTCTTTTAGTGGTGTTGTTCACACACTCTTAGCTCTTTTAGTGGTGTTGTTCACACACTCTTAGCTCTTTTAGTGGTGTTGTTCACACACTCTTAGCTCTTTTAGTGGTCTAGTTCACACACTCTTAGCTCTTTTAGTGGTCTAGTTCACACACTCTTAGCTCTTTTAGTGGTCTAGTTCACACACTCTTAGCTCTTTTAGTGGTCTAGTTCACACACTCTTAGCTCTTTTAGTGGTGTTGTTCACACACTCTTAGCTCTTTTAGTGGTGTTGTTCACACACTCTTAGCTCTTTTAGTGGTCTAGTTCACACACTCTTAGCTCTTTTAGTGGTGTTGTTCACACACTCTTAGCTCTTTTAGTGGTGTTGTTCACACACTCTTAGCTCTTTTAGTGGTGTTGTTCACACACTCTTAGCTCTTTTAGTGGTCTAGTTCACACACTCATAGCTCTTTTAGTGGTCTAGTTCACACACTCTTAGCTCTTTTAGTGGTGTTGTTCACACACTCTTAGCTCTTTTAGTGGTGTTGTTCACACACTCTTAGCTCTTTTACTGGTGTTGTTCACACACTCTTAGCTCTTTTAGTGGTCTAGTTCACACACTCTTAGCTCTTTTAGTGGTGTTGTTCACACACTCTTAGCTCTTTTAGTGGTGTTGTTCACACACTCTTAGCTCTTTTAGTGGTGTTGTTCACACACTCTTAGCTCTTTTAGTGGTCTAGTTCATACACTCTTAGCTCTTTTAGTGGTGTTGTTCACACACTCTTAGCTCTTTTAGTGGTGTTGTTCACACACTCTTAGCTCTTTTAGTGGTGTTGTTCACACACTCTTAGCTCTTTTAGTGGTCTAGTTCACACACTCTTAGCTCTTTTAGTGGTGTTGTTCACACACTCTTAGCTCTTTTAGTGGTCTAGTTCATACACTCTTAGCTCTTTTAGTGGTGTTGTTCACACACTCTTAGCTCTTTTAGTGTTGTTGTTCACACACTCTTAGCTCTTTTAGTGGTGTTGTTCACACACTCTTAGCTCTTTTAGTGGTGTTGTTCACACACTCTTAGCTCTTTTAGTGGTGTTGTTCACACACTCTTAGCTCTTTTAGTGGTCTAGTTCATACACTCTTAGCTCTTTTAGTGGTGTTGTTCACACACTCTTAGCTCTTTTAGTGGTGTTGTTCACACACTCTTAGCTCTTTTAGTGGTCTAGTTCACACACTCTTAGCTCTTTTAGTGGTCTAGTTCACACACTCTTAGCTCTTTTAGTGGTCTAGTTCACACACTCTTAGCTCTTTTAGTGGTGTTGTTCACACACTCTTAGCTCTTTTAGTGGTGTTGTTCACACACTCTTAGCTCTTTTAGTGGTCTAGTTCACACACTCTTAGCTCTTTTAGTGGTGTTGTTCACACACTCATAGCTCTTTTAGTGATCTAGTTCACACACTCTTAGCTCTTTTAGTGGTCTAGTTCACACACTCTTAGCTCTTTTAGTGGTGTTGTTCACACACTCTTAGCTCTTTTAGTGGTGTTGTTCACACACTCTTAGCTCTTTTAGTGGTGTTGTTCACACACTCTTAGCTCTTTTAGTGGTCTAGTTCACACACTCTTAGCTCTTTTAGTGGTGTTGTTCACACACTCTTAGCTCTTTTAGTGGTCTAGTTCACACACTCTTAGCTCTTTTAGTGGTGTTGTTCACACACTCTTAGCTCTTTTAGTGGTGTTCACACACTCTTAGCTCTTTTAGTGGTGTTGTTCACACACTCTTAGCTCTTTTAGTGGTGTTGTTCACACACTCTTAGCTCTTTTAGTGGTCTAGTTCACACACTCTTAGCTCTTTTAGTGGTGTTGTTCACACACTCTTAGCTCTTTTAGTGGTGTTGTTCACACACTCTTAGCTCTTTTAGTGGTCTAGTTCACACACTCTTAGCTCTTTTAGTGGTGTTGTTCACACACTCTTAGCTCTTTTAGTGGTCTAGTTCATACACTCTTAGCTCTTTTAGTGGTGTTGTTCACACACTCTTAGCTCTTTTAGTGGTGTTGTTCACACACTCTTAGCTCTTTTAGTGGTGTTGTTCACACACTCTTAGCTCTTTTAGTGGTGTTGTTCACACACTCTTAGCTCTTTTAGTGGTGTTGTTCACACACTCTTAGCTCTTTTAGTGGTCTAGTTCATACACTCTTAGCTCTTTTAGTGGTGTTGTTCACACACTCTTAGCTCTTTTAGTGGTGTTGTTCACACACTCTTAGCTCTTTTAGTGGTCTAGTTCATACACTCTTAGCTCTTTTAGTGGTGTTGTTCACACACTCTTAGCTCTTTTAGTGGTGTTGTTCACACACTCTTAGCTCTTTTAGTGGTGTTGTTCACACACTCTTAGCTCTTTTAGTGGTGTTGTTCACACACTCTTAGCTCTTTTAGTGGTGTTCACACACTCTTAGCTCTTTTAGTGGTGTTGTTCACACACTCTTAGCTCTTTTAGTGGTGTTGTTCACACACTCTTAGCTCTTTTAGTGGTGTTGTTCACACACTCTTAGCTCTTTTAGTGGTCTAGTTCACACACTCTTAGCTCTTTTAGTGGTGTTGTTCACACACTCTTAGCTCTTTTAGTGGTGTTGTTCACACACTCATAGCTCTTTTAGTGGTCTAGTTCACACACTCTTAGCTCTTTTAGTGGTGTTGTTCACACACTCTTAGCTCTTTTAGTGGTGTTGTTCACACACTCTTAGCTCTTTTAGTGGTGTTGTTCACACACTCTTAGCTCTTTTAGTGGTCTAGTTCATACACTCTTAGCTCTTTTAGTGGTGTTGTTCACACACTCTTAGCTCTTTTAATGGTCTAGTTCACACACTCTTAGCTCTTTTAGTGGTGTTGTTCACACACTCTTAGCTCTTTTAGTGGTCTAGTTCACACACTCTTAGCTCTTTTAGTGGTGTTGTTCACACACTCTTAGCTCTTTTAGTGGTGTTGTTCACACACTCTTAGCTCTTTTAGTGGTCTAGTTCACACACTCTTAGCTCTTTTAGTGGTGTTGTTCACACACTCTTAGCTCTTTTAGTGGTGTTGTTCACACACTCTTAGCTCTTTTAGTGGTGTTGTTCACACACTCTTAGCTCTTTTAGTGGTGTTGTTCACACACTCTTAGCTCTTTTAGTGGTGTTGTTCACACACTCTTAGCTCTTTTAGTGGTCTAGTTCACACACTCTTAGCTCTTTTAGTGGTGTTGTTCACACACTCTTAGCTCTTTTAGTGGTCTAGTTCACACACTCTTAGCTCTTTTAGTGGTGTTGTTCACACACTCTTAGCTCTTTTAGTGGTGTTCACACACTCTTAGCTCTTTTAGTGGTGTTGTTCACACACTCTTAGCTCTTTTAGTGGTCTAGTTCACACACTCTTAGCTCTTTTAGTGGTGTTGTTCACACACTCTTAGCTCTTTTAGTGGTGTTCACACACTCTTAGCTCTTTTAGTGGTGTTGTTCACACACTCTTAGCTCTTTTAGTGGTGTTGTTCACACACTCTTAGCTCTTTTAGTGGTCTAGTTCACACACTCTTAGCTCTTTTAGTGGTGTTGTTCACACACTCTTAGCTCTTTTAGTGGTGTTGTTCACACACTCTTAGCTCTTTTAGTGGTCTAGTTCACACACTCTTAGCTCTTTTAGTGGTGTTGTTCACACACTCTTAGCTCTTTTAGTGGTCTAGTTCATACACTCTTAGCTCTTTTAGTGGTGTTGTTCACACACTCTTAGCTCTTTTAGTGGTGTTGTTCACACACTCTTAGCTCTTTTAGTGGTGTTGTTCACACACTCTTAGCTCTTTTAGTGGTGTTGTTCACACACTCTTAGCTCTTTTAGTGGTGTTGTTCACACACTCTTAGCTCTTTTAGTGGTCTAGTTCATACACTCTTAGCTCTTTTAGTGGTGTTGTTCACACACTCTTAGCTCTTTTAGTGGTGTTGTTCACACACTCTTAGCTCTTTTAGTGGTCTAGTTCATACACTCTTAGCTCTTTTAGTGGTGTTGTTCACACACTCTTAGCTCTTTTAGTGGTGTTGTTCACACACTCTTAGCTCTTTTAGTGGTGTTGTTCACACACTCTTAGCTCTTTTAGTGGTGTTGTTCACACACTCTTAGCTCTTTTAGTGGTGTTCACACACTCTTAGCTCTTTTAGTGGTGTTGTTCACACACTCTTAGCTCTTTTAGTGGTGTTGTTCACACACTCTTAGCTCTTTTAGTGGTGTTGTTCACACACTCTTAGCTCTTTTAGTGGTGTTGTTCACACACTCTTAGCTCTTTTAGTGGTCTAGTTCATACACTCTTAGCTCTTTTAGTGGTGTTGTTCACACACTCTTAGCTCTTTTAGTGGTGTTGTTCACACACTCTTAGCTCTTTTAGTGGTGTTGTTCACACACTCTTAGCTCTTTTAGTGGTGTTGTTCACACACTCTTAGCTCTTTTAGTGGTGTTGTTCACACACTCTTAGCTCTTTTAGTGGTCTAGTTCATACACTCTTAGCTCTTTTAGTGGTGTTGTTCACACACTCTTAGCTCTTTTAGTGGTGTTGTTCACACACTCTTAGCTCTTTTAGTGGTCTAGTTCATACACTCTTAGCTCTTTTAGTGGTGTTGTTCACACACTCTTAGCTCTTTTAGTGGTGTTGTTCACACACTCTTAGCTCTTTTAGTGGTGTTGTTCACACACTCTTAGCTCTTTTAGTGGTGTTGTTCACACACTCTTAGCTCTTTTAGTGGTGTTGTTCACACACTCTTAGCTCTTTTAGTGGTCTAGTTCACACACTCTTAGCTCTTTTAGTGGTGTTGTTCACACACTCTTAGCTCTTTTAGTGGTGTTGTTCACACACTCATAGCTCTTTTAGTGGTCTAGTTCACACACTCTTAGCTCTTTTAGTGGTGTTGTTCACACACTCTTAGCTCTTTTAGTGGTCTAGTTCATACACTCTTAGCTCTTTTAGTGGTGTTGTTCACACACTCTTAGCTCTTTTAGTGGTGTTGTTCACACACTCTTAGCTCTTTTAGTGGTCTAGTTCACACACTCTTAGCTCTTTTAGTGGTGTTGTTCACACACTCTTAGCTCTTTTAGTGGTGTTGTTCACACACTCTTAGCTCTTTTAGTGGTGTTGTTCACACACTCTTAGCTCTTTTAGTGGTCTATTTCACACACTCTTAGCTCTTTTAGTGGTCTAGTTCACACACTCTTAGCTCTTTTAGTGGTCTAGTTCACACACTCTTAGCTCTTTTAGTGGTGTTGTTCACACACTCTTAGCTCTTTTAGTGGTGTTGTTCACACACTCTTAGCTCTTTTAGTGGTGTTGTTCACACACTCTTACCTCTTTTAGTGGTCTAGTTCACACACTCTTAGCTCTTTTAGTGGTCTAGTTCACACACTCTTAGCTCTTTTAGTGGTGTTGTTCACACACTCTTAGCTCTTTTAGTGGTCTAGTTCACAAACTCTTAGCTCTTTTAGTGGTGTTGTTCACACACTCTTAGCTCTTTTAGTGGTGTTGTTCACACACTCTTAGCTCTTTTAGTGGTGTTGTTCACACACTCTTAGCTCTTTTAGTGGTCTAGTTCACACACTCTTAGCTCTTTTAGTGGTGTTGTTCACACACTCTTAGCTCTTTTAGTGGTCTAGTTCATACACTCTTAGCTCTTTTAGTGGTCTAGTTCATACACTCTTAGCTCTTTTAGTGGTCTAGTTCACACACTCTTAGCTCTTTTAGTGGTGTTGTTCACACACTCTTAGCTCTTTTAGTGGTGTTGTTCACACACTCTTAGCTCTTTTAGTGGTGTTGTTCACACACTCTTAGCTCTTTTAGTGGTCTAGTTCATACACTCTTAGCTCTTTTAGTGGTGTTGTTCACACACTCTTAGCTCTTTTAGTGGTGTTGTTCACACACTCTTAGCTCTTTTAGTGGTGTTGTTCACACACTCTTAGCTCTTTTAGTGGTGTTGTTCACACACTCTTAGCTCTTTTAGTGGTGTTGTTCACACACTCTTAGCTCTTTTAGTGGTCTAGTTCACACACTCTTAGCTCTTTTAGTGGTGTTGTTCACACACTCTTAGCTCTTTTAGTGGTCTAGTTCATACACTCTTAGCTCTTTTAGTGGTGTTGTTCACACACTCTTAGCTCTTTTAGTGGTGTTGTTCACACACTCTTAGCTCTTTTAGTGGTGTTGTTCACACACTCTTAGCTCTTTTACTGGTGTTGTTCACACACTCTTAGCTCTTTTAGTGGTGTTGTTCACACACTCTTAGCTCTTTTAGTGGTGTTGTTCACACACTCTTAGCTCTTTTAGTGGTGTTGTTCACACACTCTTAGCTCTTTTAGTGGTGTTGTTCACACACTCTTAGCTCTTTTAGTGGTGTTCACACACTCTTAGCTCTTTTAGTGGTGTTGTTCACACACTCTTAGCTCTTTTAGTGGTGTTGTTCACACACTCTTAGCTCTTTTAGTGGTGTTGTTCACACACTCTTAGCTCTTTTAGTGGTCTAGTTCACACACTCTTAGCTCTTTTAGTGGTGTTGTTCACACACTCTTAGCTCTTTTAGTGGTGTTGTTCACACACTCATAGCTCTTTTAGTGGTCTAGTTCACACACTCTTAGCTCTTTTAGTGGTGTTGTTCACACACTCTTAGCTCTTTTAGTGGTGTTGTTCACACACTCTTAGCTCTTTTAGTGGTGTTGTTCACACACTCTTAGCTCTTTTAGTGGTCTAGTTCATACACTCTTAGCTCTTTTAGTGGTGTTGTTCACACACTCTTAGCTCTTTTAATGGTCTAGTTCACACACTCTTAGCTCTTTTAGTGGTGTTGTTCACACACTCTTAGCTCTTTTAGTGGTCTAGTTCACACACTCTTAGCTCTTTTAGTGGTGTTGTTCACACACTCTTAGCTCTTTTAGTGGTGTTGTTCACACACTCTTAGCTCTTTTAGTGGTCTAGTTCACACACTCTTAGCTCTTTTAGTGGTGTTGTTCACACACTCTTAGCTCTTTTAGTGGTGTTGTTCACACACTCTTAGCTCTTTTAGTGGTGTTGTTCACACACTCTTAGCTCTTTTAGTGGTCTAGTTCACACACTCTTAGCTCTTTTAGTGGTCTAGTTCACACACTCTTAGCTCTTTTAGTGGTCTAGTTCACACACTCTTAGCTCTTTTAGTGGTCTAGTTCACACACTCTTAGCTCTTTTAGTGGTGTTGTTCACACACTCTTAGCTCTTTTAGTGGTGTTGTTCACACACTCTTAGCTCTTTTAGTGGTCTAGTTCACACACTCTTAGCTCTTTTAGTGGTGTTGTTCACACACTCTTAGCTCTTTTAGTGGTGTTGTTCACACACTCTTAGCTCTTTTCACTGCGTGAAAAGAGCTGTAATCGGGCATGTAAAACTCCTGAGTACTCCTGTGTACTCCACAAATAAACGTGTGTATACGGGAGTTTGCTGTCCCGTCACACAATCCCGAAAACTCCTGGATATGTACCAAGTTTGGAGCACAGCAGGGAGCCACTAGGGCCATCAGTTACCATGGTGAATAATCCCCAGGTCGGGGTCAATGCAAGGGAACATTAGCATTTCACACCTTTGGGACACAAGGCAGTGGCCTCCTTCAATTGGTCAGAGATCTTACATAGGATTGGGTGTTCTCAATGCTTTGTCCCTCCTCTAAACCCCCACACTATTGGTCCAGTTTATGGCCTCATTTGGGTTTATTATTACTCATTATTAATATTCATTGTCATTGGTGTTCATGGTTATAATGTCAAGACAATCAGATAGACAAAGTTGAGTTTGTTATTTTTATTATTTGTAAATGACACTGGGCACATGGCATATATATTTATATACACACAGTCAAAACTCTATAAAAAAACAAACAAACAAAAAAAAACATTAGCACAGAATACATTTTACTATTAGTCATACAATAAATAACCCCATATAATATATAAGGCCTGTGTATAATATATGTAAAACAATATAATAACCCGAACAACCCACACCGACTTTCCATCCAATATCCAACTCTTCAGACATGTGGTCAACTTTTGCAGTCTTCCAGATAGCTGCATCTTCCTCTGTCTGGAGAACCCCAGTCCTGCAGCTCAGTAGCTGCAAAATGGGAGGGAAAAAAGTAATTAAACCACTGAAAATATCAAATGTGTTGGGATGGGAGCCTCTCCCAGGCTGAGGGTTTTACTCAGATTTATATGTATTTATATAAAATACACTCTTCTTTTTCTTTGTCTCATGAGCATAATGATCCTGCTGTCCTCCATCTTGTCTTTGTTCTCATCTTGGGCCATCCTGTAACCCCTTCTAACAGTTTCAAAATATGTCTTGCAGGATGCTAGAGAGATGGAGATAGAGAGGGGGAGAATATGTTTATTTGTAACTAACTAATCTATACAGTTAAAAAGTTGTAGCCTTGGTACATTCTCTTGTGACTTACCTTTAACAACAGCAGGATCTACGTCCGGTACAGCCATTAAAAAGATTATGACCTCGAGGTTGTGGGGGGAGGATTGACTGTGAAGCAGTAATTAAAGAAGCTTGATTAAAAATATAATTTAGAAGAAAAGACTGTTATGAAAGCATAGTTTTACAGATATACCTTGTCTGTGCGTCATATTTGTGTATGTTGCTTTCCCCATTGTGCAATCTCCATACAGCTTCCTGTAAAAATCCAACATAGTATGAGGGCTCAATTCGAATAGATTTATAAATAAAGCACACAAAGTTAAGCAGACACCATGATGGTCAGAAAATAACTTACCGCAACAGAATTATTCCCAGCTCTCTTTAATTTCTTTGAAGCAGGCTCCTCTTTTGCCTCTTTGAGCTCATTGATGTCAGCCTCCATCTTATCCAACCTCATGTCCATCATCTCCAGCTTTTCAAATATCCTCTTCAAACTTTCATTTGCCATATACACCAGTCTGTTTTCGTTCGGACTCAGAGATTTAATAGCCATATTGTCCCTATGTAAAGGAGTAACATCTCCACTCTGCTCTCCGTAACACTTGTTGAAGATTGACCCAATGTAAAGCCTATCACCTTTCCTGAATACTAATGAGGGGGGCAGGGGAATAGGGGCAAACTTGAGCCAGTCCCAAAAAAAATTAGCATTTAAAAAGCCAAGCCATCAACTAACAGCATGTGGTCAGACAAGTTCCTGTTTCCGGGCCTTTACAGGCATTTACAGGTACGCATAACAAAGTTCCAAAGATCCCTGCCAAACAGCACATTTCGCGGGCGTTTTCATTGTCCGAATTCTCCCGTATACACACCTTTTGACGCAGTGTTTAGTGGTGTTGTTCACACACTCTTAGCTCTTTTAGTGGTCTAGTTCACACACTCATAGCTCTTTTAGTGGTCTAGTTCACACACTCTTAGCTCTTTTAGTGGTGTTGTTCACACACTCTTAGCTCTTTTAGTGGTGTTGTTCACACACTCTTAGCTCTTTTAGTGGTGTTGTTCACACACTCTTAGCTCTTTTAGTGGTGTTGTTCACACACTCTTAGCTCTTTTACTGGTGTTGTTCACACACTCTTAGCTCTTTTAGTGGTCTAGTTCACACACTCTTAGCTCTTTTAGTGGTGTTGTTCACACACTCTTAGCTCTTTTAGTGGTGTTGTTCACACACTCTTAGCTCTTTTAGTGGTGTTGTTCACACACTCTTAGCTCTTTTAGTGGTCTAGTTCATACACTCTTAGCTCTTTTAGTGGTGTTGTTCACACACTCTTAGCTCTTTTAGTGGTGTTGTTCACACACTCTTAGCTCTTTTAGTGGTGTTGTTCACACACTCTTAGCTCTTTTAGTGGTCTAGTTCACACACTCTTAGCTCTTTTAGTGGTGTTGTTCACACACTCTTAGCTCTTTTAGTGGTCTAGTTCATACACTCTTAGCTCTTTTAGTGGTGTTGTTCACACACTCTTAGCTCTTTTAGTGGTGTTGTTCACACACTCTTAGCTCTTTTAGTGGTGTTGTTCACACACTCTTAGCTCTTTTAGTGGTGTTGTTCACACACTCTTAGCTCTTTTAGTGGTGTTGTTCACACACTCTTAGCTCTTTTAGTGGTCTAGTTCATACACTCTTAGCTCTTTTAGTGGTGTTGTTCACACACTCTTAGCTCTTTTAGTGGTGTTGTTCACACACTCTTAGCTCTTTTAGTGGTCTAGTTCATACACTCTTAGCTCTTTTAGTGGTGTTGTTCACACACTCTTAGCTCTTTTAGTGGTGTTGTTCACACACTCTTAGCTCTTTTAGTGGTGTTGTTCACACACTCTTAGCTCTTTTAGTGGTGTTGTTCACACACTCTTAGCTCTTTTAGTGGTGTTCACACACTCTTAGCTCTTTTAGTGGTGTTGTTCACACACTCTTAGCTCTTTTAGTGGTGTTGTTCACACACTCTTAGCTCTTTTAGTGGTGTTGTTCACACACTCTTAGCTCTTTTAGTGGTCTAGTTCACACACTCTTAGCTCTTTTAGTGGTGTTGTTCACACACTCTTAGCTCTTTTAGTGGTGTTGTTCACACACTCATAGCTCTTTTAGTGGTCTAGTTCACACACTCTTAGCTCTTTTAGTGGTGTTGTTCACACACTCTTAGCTCTTTTAGTGGTCTAGTTCATACACTCTTAGCTCTTTTAGTGGTGTTGTTCACACACTCTTAGCTCTTTTAGTGGTGTTGTTCACACACTCTTAGCTCTTTTAGTGGTCTAGTTCACACACTCTTAGCTCTTTTAGTGGTGTTGTTCACACACTCTTAGCTCTTTTAGTGGTGTTGTTCACACACTCTTAGCTCTTTTAGTGGTGTTGTTCACACACTCTTAGCTCTTTTAGTGGTCTAGTTCACACACTCTTAGCTCTTTTAGTGGTCTAGTTCACACACTCTTAGCTCTTTTAGTGGTCTAGTTCACACACTCTTAGCTCTTTTAGTGGTCTAGTTCACACACTCTTAGCTCTTTTAGTGGTGTTGTTCACACACTCTTAGCTCTTTTAGTGGTGTTGTTCACACACTCTTAGCTCTTTTAGTGGTGTTGTTCACACACTCTTAGCTCTTTTAGTGGTCTAGTTCACACACTCTTAGCTCTTTTAGTGGTCTAGTTCACACACTCTTAGCTCTTTTAGTGGTGTTGTTCACACACTCTTAGCTCTTTTAGTGGTCTAGTTCACAAACTCTTAGCTCTTTTAGTGGTGTTGTTCACACACTCTTAGCTCTTTTAGTGGTGTTGTTCACACACTCTTAGCTCTTTTAGTGGTGTTGTTCACACACTCTTAGCTCTTTTACTGGTGTTGTTCACACACTCTTAGCTCTTTTAGTGGTGTTGTTCACACACTCTTAGCTCTTTTAGTGGTCTAGTTCACACACTCTTAGCTCTTTTAGTGGTGTTGTTCACACACTCTTAGCTCTTTTAGTGGTCTAGTTCATACACTCTTAGCTCTTTTAGTGGTCTAGTTCATACACTCTTAGCTCTTTTAGTGGTCTAGTTCACACACTCTTAGCTCTTTTAGTGGTGTTGTTCACACACTCTTAGCTCTTTTAGTGGTGTTGTTCACACACTCTTAGCTCTTTTAGTGGTGTTGTTCACACACTCTTAGCTCTTTTAGTGGTCTAGTTCATACACTCTTAGCTCTTTTAGTGGTGTTGTTCACACACTCTTAGCTCTTTTAGTGGTGTTGTTCACACACTCTTAGCTCTTTTAGTGGTGTTGTTCACACACTCTTAGCTCTTTTAGTGGTGTTGTTCACACACTCTTAGCTCTTTTAGTGGTGTTGTTCACACACTCTTAGCTCTTTTAGTGGTCTAGTTCACACACTCTTAGCTCTTTTAGTGGTGTTGTTCACACACTCTTAGCTCTTTTAGTGGTCTAGTTCATACACTCTTAGCTCTTTTAGTGGTGTTGTTCACACACTCTTAGCTCTTTTAGTGGTGTTGTTCACACACTCTTAGCTCTTTTAGTGGTGTTGTTCACACACTCTTAGCTCTTTTACTGGTGTTGTTCACACACTCTTAGCTCTTTTAGTGGTGTTGTTCACACACTCTTAGCTCTTTTAGTGGTCTAGTTCACACACTCTTAGCTCTTTTAGTGGTGTTGTTCACACACTCTTAGCTCTTTTAGTGGTCTAGTTCATACACTCTTAGCTCTTTTAGTGGTCTAGTTCACACACTCTTAGCTCTTTTAGTGGTGTTGTTCACACACTCTTAGCTCTTTTAGTGGTCTAGTTCACACACTCTTAGCTCTTTTAGTGGTGTTGTTCACACACTCTTAGCTCTTTTAGTGGTGTTGTTCACACACTCTTAGCTCTTTTAGTGGTGTTGTTCACACACTCTTAGCTCTTTTAGTGGTCTAGTTCACACACTCTTAGCTCTTTTAGTGGTCTAGTTCACACACTCTTAGCTCTTTTAGTGGTGTTGTTCACACACTCTTAGCTCTTTTAGTGGTCTAGTTCATACACTCTTAGCTCTTTTAGTGGTCTAGTTCACACACTCTTAGCTCTTTTAGTGGTGTTGTTCACACACTCTTAGCTCTTTTAGTGGTGTTGTTCACACACTCTTAGCTCTTTTAGTGGTCTAGTTCACACACTCTTAGCTCTTTTAGTGGTGTTGTTCACACACTCTTAGCTCTTTTAGTGGTGTTGTTCACACACTCTTAGCTCTTTTAGTGGTCTAGTTCACACACTCTTAGCTCTTTTAGTGGTGTTGTTCACACACTCTTAGCTCTTTTAGTGGTCTAGTTCATACACTCTTAGCTCTTTTAGTGGTCTAGTTCACACACTCTTAGCTCTTTTAGTGGTGTTGTTCACACACTCTTAGCTCTTTTAGTGGTGTTGTTCACACACTCTTAGCTCTTTTAGTGGTCTAGTTCACACACTCTTAGCTCTTTTAGTGGTGTTGTTCACACACTCTTAGCTCTTTTAGTGGTGTTGTTCACACACTCTTAGCTCTTTTAGTGGTCTAGTTCACACACTCTTAGCTCTTTTAGTGGTGTTGTTCACACACTCTTAGCTCTTTTAGTGGTGTTGTTCACACACTCTTAGCTCTTTTAGTGGTGTTGTTCACACACTCTTAGCTCTTTTAGTGGTCTAGTTCACACACTCTTAGCTCTTTTAGTGGTGTTGTTCACACACTCTTAGCTCTTTTAGTGGTGTTGTTCACACACTCTTAGCTCTTTTAGTGGTGTTGTTCACACACTCTTAGCTCTTTTACTGGTGTTGTTCACACACTCTTAGCTCTTTTAGTGGTGTTGTTCACACACTCTTAGCTCTTTTAGTGGTCTAGTTCACACACTCTTAGCTCTTTTAGTGGTGTTGTTCACACACTCTTAGCTCTTTTAGTGGTGTTGTTCACACACTCTTAGCTCTTTTAGTGGTCTAGTTCATACACTCTTAGCTCTTTTAGTGGTGTTGTTCACACACTCTTAGCTCTTTTAGTGGTGTTGTTCACACACTCTTAGCTCTTTTAGTGGTGTTGTTCACACACTCTTAGCTCTTTTAGTGGGGTTGTTCACACACTCTTAGCTCTTTTACTGGTGTTGTTCACACACTCTTAGCTCTTTTAGTGGTGTTGTTCACACACTCTTAGCTCTTTTAGTGGTGTTGTTCACACACTCTTAGCTCTTTTAGTGGTCTAGTTCATACACTCTTAGCTCTTTTAGTGGTCTAGTTCATACACTCTTAGCTCTTTTAGTGGTCTAGTTCACACACTCTTAGCTCTTTTAGTGGTGTTGTTCACACACTCTTAGCTCTTTTAGTGGTGTTGTTCACACACTCTTAGCTCTTTTAGTGGTGTTGTTCACACACTCTTAGCTCTTTTAGTGGTCTAGTTCATACACTCTTAGCTCTTTTAGTGGTGTTGTTCACACACTCTTAGCTCTTTTAGTGGTGTTGTTCACACACTCTTAGCTCTTTTAGTGGTGTTGTTCACACACTCTTAGCTCTTTTAGTGATCTAGTTCACACACTCTTAGCTCTTTTAGTGGTCTAGTTCACACACTCTTAGCTCTTTTAGTGGTGTTGTTCACACACTCTTAGCTCTTTTAGTGGTGTTGTTCACACACTCTTAGCTCTTTTAGTGGTGTTGTTCACACACTCTTAGCTCTTTTAGTGGTCTAGTTCACACACTCTTAGCTCTTTTAGTGGTGTTGTTCACACACTCTTAGCTCTTTTAGTGGTCTAGTTCACACACTCTTAGCTCTTTTAGTGGTGTTGTTCACACACTCTTAGCTCTTTTAGTGGTGTTCACACACTCTTAGCTCTTTTAGTGGTGTTGTTCACACACTCTTAGCTCTTTTAGTGGTGTTGTTCACACACTCTTAGCTCTTTTAGTGGTGTTGTTCACACACTCTTAGCTCTTTTAGTGGTGTTCACACACTCTTAGCTCTTTTAGTGGTGTTGTTCACACACTCTTAGCTCTTTTAGTGGTCTAGTTCACACACTCTTAGCTCTTTTAGTGGTGTTCACACACTCTTAGCTCTTTTAGTGGTGTTGTTCCCACACTCTTAGCTCTTTTAGTGGTCTAGTTCACACACTCTTAGCTCTTTTAGTGGTGTTGTTCACACACTCTTAGCTCTTTTACTGGTGTTGTTCACACACTCTTAGCTCTTTTAGTGGTGTTGTTCACACACTCTTAGCTCTTTTAGTGGTGTTGTTCACACACTCTTAGCTCTTTTAGTGGTCTAGTTCACACACTCTTAGCTCTTTTAGTGGTCTAGTTCACACACTCTTAGCTCTTTTAGTGGTGTTGTTCACACACTCTTAGCTCTTTTAGTGGTGTTGTTCACACACTCTTAGCTCTTTTAGTGGTGTTGTTCACACACTCTTAGCTCTTTTAGTGGTCTAGTTCACACACTCTTAGCTCTTTTAGTGGTGTTGTTCACACACTCTTAGCTCTTTTAGTGGTGTTGTTCACACACTCTTAGCTCTTTTAGTGGTGTTGTTCACACACTCTTAGCTCTTTTACTGGTGTTGTTCACACACTCTTAGCTCTTTTAGTGGTGTTGTTCACACACTCTTAGCTCTTTTAGTGGTCTAGTTCACACACTCTTAGCTCTTTTAGTGGTGTTGTTCACACACTCTTAGCTCTTTTAGTGGTGTTGTTCACACACTCTTAGCTCTTTTAGTGGTCTAGTTCATACACTCTTAGCTCTTTTAGTGGTGTTGTTCACACACTCTTAGCTCTTTTAGTGGTGTTGTTCACACACTCTTAGCTCTTTTAGTGGTGTTGTTCACACACTCTTAGCTCTTTTAGTGGGGTTGTTCACACACTCTTAGCTCTTTTACTGGTGTTGTTCACACACTCTTAGCTCTTTTAGTGGTGTTGTTCACACACTCTTAGCTCTTTTAGTGGTCTAGTTCACACACTCTTAGCTCTTTTAGTGGTGTTGTTCACACACTCTTAGCTCTTTTAGTGGTCTAGTTCATACACTCTTAGCTCTTTTAGTGGTCTAGTTCATAGACTCTTAGCTCTTTTAGTGGTCTAGTTCACACACTCTTAGCTCTTTTAGTGGTGTTGTTCACACACTCTTAGCTCTTTTAGTGGTGTTGTTCACACACTCTTAGCTCTTTTAGTGGTGTTGTTCACACACTCTTAGCTCTTTTAGTGGTCTAGTTCATACACTCTTAGCTCTTTTAGTGGTGTTGTTCACACACTCTTAGCTCTTTTAGTGGTGTTGTTCACACACTCTTAGCTCTTTTAGTGGTGTTGTTCACACACTCTTAGCTCTTTTAGTGATCTAGTTCACACACTCTTAGCTCTTTTAGTGGTCTAGTTCACACACTCTTAGCTCTTTTAGTGGTGTTGTTCACACACTCTTAGCTCTTTTAGTGGTGTTGTTCACACACTCTTAGCTCTTTTAGTGGTGTTGTTCACACACTCTTAGCTCTTTTAGTGGTCTAGTTCACACACTCTTAGCTCTTTTAGTGGTGTTGTTCACACACTCTTAGCTCTTTTAGTGGTCTAGTTCACACACTCTTAGCTCTTTTAGTGGTGTTGTTCACACACTCTTAGCTCTTTTAGTGGTGTTCACACACTCTTAGCTCTTTTAGTGGTGTTGTTCACACACTCTTAGCTCTTTTAGTGGTGTTGTTCACACACTCTTAGCTCTTTTAGTGGTGTTGTTCACACACTCTTAGCTCTTTTAGTGGTGTTCACACACTCTTAGCTCTTTTAGTGGTGTTGTTCACACACTCTTAGCTCTTTTAGTGGTCTAGTTCACACACTCTTAGCTCTTTTAGTGGTGTTCACACACTCTTAGCTCTTTTAGTGGTGTTGTTCCCACACTCTTAGCTCTTTTAGTGGTCTAGTTCACACACTCTTAGCTCTTTTAGTGGTGTTGTTCACACACTCTTAGCTCTTTTACTGGTGTTGTTCACACACTCTTAGCTCTTTTAGTGGTGTTGTTCACACACTCTTAGCTCTTTTAGTGGTGTTGTTCACACACTCTTAGCTCTTTTAGTGGTCTAGTTCACACACTCTTAGCTCTTTTAGTGGTCTAGTTCACACACTCTTAGCTCTTTTAGTGGTCTAGTTCACACACTCTTAGCTCTTTTAGTGGTGTTGTTCACACACTCTTAGCTCTTTTAGTGGTCTAGTTCACACACTCTTAGCTCTTTTAGTGGTGTTGTTCACACACTCTTAGCTCTTTTAGTGATCTAGTTCACACACTCTTAGCTCTTTTAGTGGTCTAGTTCACACACTCTTAGCTCTTTTAGTGGTGTTGTTCACACACTCTTAGCTCTTTTAGTGGTGTTGTTCACACACTCTTAGCTCTTTTAGTGATCTAGTTCACACACTCTTAGCTCTTTTAGTGGTCTAGTTCACACACTCTTAGCTCTTTTAGTGGTGTTGTTCACACACTCTTAGCTCTTTTAGTGGTGTTGTTCACACACTCTTAGCTCTTTTAGTGGTGTTGTTCACACACTCTTAGCTCTTTTAGTGGCCTAGTTCACACACTCTTAGCTCTTTTAGTGGTGTTGTTCACACACTCTTAGCTCTTTTAGTGGTCTAGTTCATACACTCTTAGCTCTTTTAGTGGTCTAGTTCACACACTCTTAGCTCTTTTAGTGGTGTTGTTTACACACTCTTAGCTCTTTTAGTGATCTAGTTCACACACTCTTAGCTCTTTTAGTGGTCTAGTTCACACACTCTTAGCTCTTTTAGTGGTGTTGTTCACACACTCTTAGCTCTTTTAGTGGTGTTGTTCACACACTCTTAGCTCTTTTAGTGGTGTTGTTCACACACTTTTAGCTCTTTTAGTGGTCTAGTTCACACACTCTTAGCTCTTTTAGTGGTGTTGTTCACACACTCTTAGCTCTTTTAGTGGTCTAGTTCACACACTCTTAGCTCTTTTAGTGGTGTTGTTCACACACTCTTAGCTCTTTTAGTGATCTAGTTCACACACTCTTAGCTCTTTTAGTGGTCTAGTTCACACACTCTTAGCTCTTTTAGTGGTGTTGTTCATACACTCTTAGCTCTTTTAGTGGTCTAGTTCACACACTCTTAGCTCTTTTAGTGGTGTTGTTCACACACTCTTAGCTCTTTTAGTGGTCTAGTTCACACACTCTTAGCTCTTTTAGTGGTCTAGTTCATACACTCTTAGCTCTTTTAGTGGTCTAGTTCACACACTCTTAGCTCTTTTAGTGGTGTTGTTCACACACTCTTAGCTCTTTTAGTGGTGTTGTTCACACACTCTTAGCTCTTTTAGTGGTGTTGTTCACACACTCTTAGCTCTTTTAGTGGTGTTGTTCACACACTCTTAGCTCTTTTAGTGGTGTTGTTCACACACTCTTAGCTCTTTTAGTGGTCTAGTTCACACACTCTTAGCTCTTTTAGTGGTCTAGTTCACACACTCTTAGCTCTTTTAGTGGTGTTGTTCACACACTCTTAGCTCTTTTAGTGGTGTTGTTCACACACTCTTAGCTCTTTTAGTGGTGTTGTTCACACACTCTTAGCTCTTTTAGTGGTCTAGTTCACACACTCTTAGCTCTTTTAGTTGTCTAGTTCATACACTCTTAGCTCTTTTAGTGGTCTAGTTCACACACTCTTAGCTCTTTTAGTGGTGTTGTTCACACACTCTTAGCTCTTTTAGTGGTGTTGTTCCCACACTCTTAGCTCTTTTAGTGGTCTAGTTCACACACTCTTAGCTCTTTTAGTGGTGTTGTTCACACACTCTTAGCTCTTTTAGTGGTGTTGTTCACACACTCTTAGCTCTTTTAGTGGTGTTGTTCACACACTCTTAGCTCTTTTAATGGTCTAGTTCACACACTCTTAGCTCTTTTAGTGGTGTAGTTCATACACTCTTAGCTCTTTTAGTGGTCTAGTTCACACACTCTTAGCTCTTTTAGTGGTGTTGTTCTCACACTCTTAGCTCTTTTAGTGGTGTTGTTCACACACTCTTAGCTCTTTTAGTGGTCTAGTTCATACACTCTTAGCTCTTTTAGTGGTGTTGTTCACACACTCTTAGCTCTTTTAGTGGTGTTGTTCACACACTCTTAGCTCTTTTAGTGGTGTTGTTCACACACTCTTAGCTCTTTTAGTGGTGTTGTTCACACACTCTTAGCTCTTTTAGTGGTGTTGTTCACACACTCTTAGCTCTTTTAGTGGTGTTGTTCCCACACTCTTAGCTCTTTTAGTGGTCTAGTTCACACACTCTTAGCTCTTTTAGTGGTGTTGTTCACACACTCTTAGCTCTTTTAGTGGTGTTGTTCACACACTCTTAGCTCTTTTAGTGGTGTTGTTCACACACTCTTAGCTCTTTTAGTGGTGTTGTTCACACACTCTTAGCTCTTTTAGTGGTCTAGTTCACACACTCTTAGCTCTTTTAGTGGTGTTCACACACTCTTAGCTCTTTTAGTGGTGTTGTTCCCACACTCTTAGCTCTTTTAGTGGTCTAGTTCACACACTCTTAGCTCTTTTAGTGGTGTTGTTCACACACTCTTAGCTCTTTTAGTGGTGTTGTTCACACACTCTTAGCTCTTTTAGTGGTGTTGTTCACACACTCTTAGCTCTTTTAGTGGTGTTGTTCACACACTCTTAGCTCTTTTAGTGGTGTTGTTCACACACTCTTAGCTCTTTTATTGGTGTTGTTCACACACTCTTAGCTCTTTTAGTGGTGTTGTTCACACACTCTTAGCTCTTTTAGTGGTGTTGTTCACACACTCTTAGCTCTTTTAGTGGTGTTCACACACTCTTAGCTCTTTTAGTGGTGTTGTTCACACACTCTTAGCTCTTTTAGTGGTCTAGTTCACACACTCTTAGCTCTTTTAGTGGTGTTCACACACTCTTAGCTCTTTTAGTGGTGTTGTTCCCACACTCTTAGCTCTTTTAGTGGTCTAGTTCACACTCTTAGCTCTTTTAGTGGTGTTGTTCACACACTCTTAGCTCTTTTACTGGTGTTGTTCACACACTCTTAGCTCTTTTAGTGGTGTTGTTCACACACTCTTAGCTCTTTTAGTGGTCTAGTTCACACACTCTTAGCTCTTTTAGTGGTCTAGTTGACACACTCTTAGCTCTTTTAGTGGTGTTGTTCACACACTCTTAGCTCTTTTAGTGGTGTTGTTCACACACTCTTAGCTCTTTTAGTGGTGTTGTTCACACACTCTTAGCTCTTTTAGTGGTCTAGTTCACACACTCTTAGCTCTTTTAGTGGTGTTGTTCACACACTCTTAGCTCTTTTAGTGGTCTAGTTCACACACTCTTAGCTCTTTTAGTGGTGTTCAC
This sequence comes from Pimephales promelas, assembly GCF_988280905.1. Taxonomy (NCBI): domain Eukaryota; kingdom Metazoa; phylum Chordata; class Actinopteri; order Cypriniformes; family Leuciscidae; genus Pimephales; species Pimephales promelas. Next base: position 22,963,395 of record NC_142770.1, on the reverse strand, counting down.
ACACTCTTAGCTCTTTTAGTGGTGTTGTTCACACACTCTTAGCTCTTTTAGTGGTCTAGTTCACACACTCTTAGCTCTTTTAGTGGTGTTGTTCACACACTCTTAGCTCTTTTAGTGGTCTAGTTCATACACTCTTAGCTCTTTTAGTGGTGTTGTTCACACACTCTTAGCTCTTTTAGTGGTGTTGTTCACACACTCTTAGCTCTTTTAGTGGTGTTGTTCACACACTCTTAGCTCTTTTAGTGGTGTTGTTCACACACTCTTAGCTCTTTTAGTGGTGTTGTTCACACACTCTTAGCTCTTTTAGTGGTCTAGTTCATACACTCTTAGCTCTTTTAGTGGTGTTGTTCACACACTCTTAGCTCTTTTAGTGGTGTTGTTCACACACTCTTAGCTCTTTTAGTGGTCTAGTTCATACACTCTTAGCTCTTTTAGTGGTGTTGTTCACACACTCTTAGCTCTTTTAGTGGTGTTGTTCACACACTCTTAGCTCTTTTAGTGGTGTTGTTCACACACTCTTAGCTCTTTTAGTGGTGTTGTTCACACACTCTTAGCTCTTTTAGTGGTGTTCACACACTCTTAGCTCTTTTAGTGGTGTTGTTCACACACTCTTAGCTCTTTTAGTGGTGTTGTTCACACACTCTTAGCTCTTTTAGTGGTGTTGTTCACACACTCTTAGCTCTTTTAGTGGTCTAGTTCACACACTCTTAGCTCTTTTAGTGGTGTTGTTCACACACTCTTAGCTCTTTTAGTGGTGTTGTTCACACACTCATAGCTCTTTTAGTGGTCTAGTTCACACACTCTTAGCTCTTTTAGTGGTGTTGTTCACACACTCTTAGCTCTTTTAGTGGTCTAGTTCATACACTCTTAGCTCTTTTAGTGGTGTTGTTCACACACTCTTAGCTCTTTTAGTGGTGTTGTTCACACACTCTTAGCTCTTTTAGTGGTCTAGTTCACACACTCTTAGCTCTTTTAGTGGTGTTGTTCACACACTCTTAGCTCTTTTAGTGGTGTTGTTCACACACTCTTAGCTCTTTTAGTGGTGTTGTTCACACACTCTTAGCTCTTTTAGTGGTCTAGTTCACACACTCTTAGCTCTTTTAGTGGTCTAGTTCACACACTCTTAGCTCTTTTAGTGGTCTAGTTCACACACTCTTAGCTCTTTTAGTGGTCTAGTTCACACACTCTTAGCTCTTTTAGTGGTGTTGTTCACACACTCTTAGCTCTTTTAGTGGTGTTGTTCACACACTCTTAGCTCTTTTAGTGGTGTTGTTCACACACTCTTAGCTCTTTTAGTGGTCTAGTTCACACACTCTTAGCTCTTTTAGTGGTCTAGTTCACACACTCTTAGCTCTTTTAGTGGTGTTGTTCACACACTCTTAGCTCTTTTAGTGGTCTAGTTCACAAACTCTTAGCTCTTTTAGTGGTGTTGTTCACACACTCTTAGCTCTTTTAGTGGTGTTGTTCACACACTCTTAGCTCTTTTAGTGGTGTTGTTCACACACTCTTAGCTCTTTTACTGGTGTTGTTCACACACTCTTAGCTCTTTTAGTGGTGTTGTTCACACACTCTTAGCTCTTTTAGTGGTCTAGTTCACACACTCTTAGCTCTTTTAGTGGTGTTGTTCACACACTCTTAGCTCTTTTAGTGGTCTAGTTCATACACTCTTAGCTCTTTTAGTGGTCTAGTTCATACACTCTTAGCTCTTTTAGTGGTCTAGTTCACACACTCTTAGCTCTTTTAGTGGTGTTGTTCACACACTCTTAGCTCTTTTAGTGGTGTTGTTCACACACTCTTAGCTCTTTTAGTGGTGTTGTTCACACACTCTTAGCTCTTTTAGTGGTCTAGTTCATACACTCTTAGCTCTTTTAGTGGTGTTGTTCACACACTCTTAGCTCTTTTAGTGGTGTTGTTCACACACTCTTAGCTCTTTTAGTGGTGTTGTTCACACACTCTTAGCTCTTTTAGTGGTGTTGTTCACACACTCTTAGCTCTTTTAGTGGTGTTGTTCACACACTCTTAGCTCTTTTAGTGGTCTAGTTCACACACTCTTAGCTCTTTTAGTGGTGTTGTTCACACACTCTTAGCTCTTTTAGTGGTCTAGTTCATACACTCTTAGCTCTTTTAGTGGTGTTGTTCACACACTCTTAGCTCTTTTAGTGGTGTTGTTCACACACTCTTAGCTCTTTTACTGGTGTTGTTCACACACTCTTAGCTCTTTTAGTGGTGTTGTTCACACACTCTTAGCTCTTTTAGTGGTCTAGTTCACACACTCTTAGCTCTTTTAGTGGTGTTGTTCACACACTCTTAGCTCTTTTAGTGGTCTAGTTCATACACTCTTAGCTCTTTTAGTGGTCTAGTTCACACACTCTTAGCTCTTTTAGTGGTGTTGTTCACACACTCTTAGCTCTTTTAGTGGTCTAGTTCACACACTCTTAGCTCTTTTAGTGGTGTTGTTCACACACTCTTAGCTCTTTTAGTGGTGTTGTTCACACACTCTTAGCTCTTTTAGTGGTGTTGTTCACACACTCTTAGCTCTTTTAGTGGTCTAGTTCACACACTCTTAGCTCTTTTAGTGGTCTAGTTCACACACTCTTAGCTCTTTTAGTGGTGTTGTTCACACACTCTTAGCTCTTTTAGTGGTCTAGTTCATACACTCTTAGCTCTTTTAGTGGTCTAGTTCACACACTCTTAGCTCTTTTAGTGGTGTTGTTCACACACTCTTAGCTCTTTTAGTGGTGTTGTTCACACACTCTTAGCTCTTTTAGTGGTCTAGTTCACACACTCTTAGCTCTTTTAGTGGTGTTGTTCACACACTCTTAGCTCTTTTAGTGGTGTTGTTCACACACTCTTAGCTCTTTTAGTGGTCTAGTTCACACACTCTTAGCTCTTTTAGTGGTGTTGTTCACACACTCTTAGCTCTTTTAGTGGTCTAGTTCACACACTCTTAGCTCTTTTAGTGGTCTAGTTCACACACTCTTAGCTCTTTTAGTGGTGTTGTTCACACACTCTTAGCTCTTTTAGTGGTGTTGTTCACACACTCTTAGCTCTTTTAGTGGTCTAGTTCACACACTCTTAGCTCTTTTAGTGGTGTTGTTCACACACTCTTAGCTCTTTTAGTGGTGTTGTTCACACACTCTTAGCTCTTTTAGTGGTCTAGTTCACACACTCTTAGCTCTTTTAGTGGTGTTGTTCACACACTCTTAGCTCTTTTAGTGGTGTTGTTCACACACTCTTAGCTCTTTTAGTGGTGTTGTTCACACACTCTTAGCTCTTTTAGTGGTCTAGTTCACACACTCTTAGCTCTTTTAGTGGTGTTGTTCACACACTCTTAGCTCTTTTAGTGGTGTTGTTCACACACTCTTAGCTCTTTTAGTGGTGTTGTTCACACACTCTTAGCTCTTTTACTGGTGTTGTTCACACACTCTTAGCTCTTTTAGTGGTGTTGTTCACACACTCTTAGCTCTTTTAGTGGTCTAGTTCACACACTCTTAGCTCTTTTAGTGGTGTTGTTCACACACTCTTAGCTCTTTTAGTGGTGTTGTTCACACACTCTTAGCTCTTTTAGTGGTCTAGTTCATACACTCTTAGCTCTTTTAGTGGTGTTGTTCACACACTCTTAGCTCTTTTAGTGGTGTTGTTCACACACTCTTAGCTCTTTTAGTGGTGTTGTTCACACACTCTTAGCTCTTTTAGTGGGGTTGTTCACACACTCTTAGCTCTTTTACTGGTGTTGTTCACACACTCTTAGCTCTTTTAGTGGTGTTGTTCACACACTCTTAGCTCTTTTAGTGGTCTAGTTCACACACTCTTAGCTCTTTTAGTGGTGTTGTTCACACACTCTTAGCTCTTTTAGTGGTCTAGTTCATACACTCTTAGCTCTTTTAGTGGTCTAGTTCATACACTCTTAGCTCTTTTAGTGGTCTAGTTCACACACTCTTAGCTCTTTTAGTGGTGTTGTTCACACACTCTTAGCTCTTTTAGTGGTGTTGTTCACACACTCTTAGCTCTTTTAGTGGTGTTGTTCACACACTCTTAGCTCTTTTAGTGGTCTAGTTCATACACTCTTAGCTCTTTTAGTGGTGTTGTTCACACACTCTTAGCTCTTTTAGTGGTGTTGTTCACACACTCTTAGCTCTTTTAGTGGTGTTGTTCACACACTCTTAGCTCTTTTAGTGATCTAGTTCACACACTCTTAGCTCTTTTAGTGGTCTAGTTCACACACTCTTAGCTCTTTTAGTGGTGTTGTTCACACACTCTTAGCTCTTTTAGTGGTGTTGTTCACACACTCTTAGCTCTTTTAGTGGTGTTGTTCACACACTCTTAGCTCTTTTAGTGGTCTAGTTCACACACTCTTAGCTCTTTTAGTGGTGTTGTTCACACACTCTTAGCTCTTTTAGTGGTGTTCACACACTCTTAGCTCTTTTAGTGGTGTTGTTCACACACTCTTAGCTCTTTTAGTGGTGTTGTTCACACACTCTTAGCTCTTTTAGTGGTGTTGTTCACACACTCTTAGCTCTTTTAGTGGTGTTCACACACTCTTAGCTCTTTTAGTGGTGTTGTTCACACACTCTTAGCTCTTTTAGTGGTCTAGTTCACACACTCTTAGCTCTTTTAGTGGTGTTCACACACTCTTAGCTCTTTTAGTGGTGTTGTTCCCACACTCTTAGCTCTTTTAGTGGTCTAGTTCACACACTCTTAGCTCTTTTAGTGGTGTTGTTCACACACTCTTAGCTCTTTTACTGGTGTTGTTCACACACTCTTAGCTCTTTTAGTGGTGTTGTTCACACACTCTTAGCTCTTTTAGTGGTGTTGTTCACACACTCTTAGCTCTTTTAGTGGTCTAGTTCACACACTCTTAGCTCTTTTAGTGGTGTTGTTCACACACTCTTAGCTCTTTTAGTGGTGTTGTTCACACACTCTTAGCTCTTTTAGTGGTGTTGTTCACACACTCTTAGCTCTTTTAGTGGTCTAGTTCACACACTCTTAGCTCTTTTAGTGGTGTTGTTCACACACTCTTAGCTCTTTTAGTGGTGTTGTTCACACACTCTTAGCTCTTTTAGTGGTGTTGTTCACACACTCTTAGCTCTTTTACTGGTGTTGTTCACACACTCTTAGCTCTTTTAGTGGTGTTGTTCACACACTCTTAGCTCTTTTAGTGGTCTAGTTCACACACTCTTAGCTCTTTTAGTGGTGTTGTTCACACACTCTTAGCTCTTTTAGTGGTGTTGTTCACACACTCTTAGCTCTTTTAGTGGTCTAGTTCATACACTCTTAGCTCTTTTAGTGGTGTTGTTCACACACTCTTAGCTCTTTTAGTGGTGTTGTTCACACACTCTTAGCTCTTTTAGTGGTGTTGTTCACACACTCTTAGCTCTTTTAGTGGGGTTGTTCACACACTCTTAGCTCTTTTACTGGTGTTGTTCACACACTCTTAGCTCTTTTAGTGGTGTTGTTCACACACTCTTAGCTCTTTTAGTGGTCTAGTTCACACACTCTTAGCTCTTTTAGTGGTGTTGTTCACACACTCTTAGCTCTTTTAGTGGTCTAGTTCATACACTCTTAGCTCTTTTAGTGGTCTAGTTCATAGACTCTTAGCTCTTTTAGTGGTCTAGTTCACACACTCTTAGCTCTTTTAGTGGTGTTGTTCACACACTCTTAGCTCTTTTAGTGGTGTTGTTCACACACTCTTAGCTCTTTTAGTGGTGTTGTTCACACACTCTTAGCTCTTTTAGTGGTCTAGTTCATACACTCTTAGCTCTTTTAGTGGTGTTGTTCACACACTCTTAGCTCTTTTAGTGGTGTTGTTCACACACTCTTAGCTCTTTTAGTGGTGTTGTTCACACACTCTTAGCTCTTTTAGTGATCTAGTTCACACACTCTTAGCTCTTTTAGTGGTCTAGTTCACACACTCTTAGCTCTTTTAGTGGTGTTGTTCACACACTCTTAGCTCTTTTAGTGGTGTTGTTCACACACTCTTAGCTCTTTTAGTGGTGTTGTTCACACACTCTTAGCTCTTTTAGTGGTCTAGTTCACACACTCTTAGCTCTTTTAGTGGTGTTGTTCACACACTCTTAGCTCTTTTAGTGGTCTAGTTCACACACTCTTAGCTCTTTTAGTGGTGTTGTTCACACACTCTTAGCTCTTTTAGTGGTGTTCACACACTCTTAGCTCTTTTAGTGGTGTTGTTCACACACTCTTAGCTCTTTTAGTGGTGTTGTTCACACACTCTTAGCTCTTTTAGTGGTGTTGTTCACACACTCTTAGCTCTTTTAGTGGTGTTCACACACTCTTAGCTCTTTTAGTGGTGTTGTTCACACACTCTTAGCTCTTTTAGTGGTCTAGTTCACACACTCTTAGCTCTTTTAGTGGTGTTCACACACTCTTAGCTCTTTTAGTGGTGTTGTTCCCACACTCTTAGCTCTTTTAGTGGTCTAGTTCACACACTCTTAGCTCTTTTAGTGGTGTTGTTCACACACTCTTAGCTCTTTTACTGGTGTTGTTCACACACTCTTAGCTCTTTTAGTGGTGTTGTTCACACACTCTTAGCTCTTTTAGTGGTGTTGTTCACACACTCTTAGCTCTTTTAGTGGTCTAGTTCACACACTCTTAGCTCTTTTAGTGGTCTAGTTCACACACTCTTAGCTCTTTTAGTGGTCTAGTTCACACACTCTTAGCTCTTTTAGTGGTGTTGTTCACACACTCTTAGCTCTTTTAGTGGTCTAGTTCACACACTCTTAGCTCTTTTAGTGGTGTTGTTCACACACTCTTAGCTCTTTTAGTGATCTAGTTCACACACTCTTAGCTCTTTTAGTGGTCTAGTTCACACACTCTTAGCTCTTTTAGTGGTGTTGTTCACACACTCTTAGCTCTTTTAGTGGTGTTGTTCACACACTCTTAGCTCTTTTAGTGATCTAGTTCACACACTCTTAGCTCTTTTAGTGGTCTAGTTCACACACTCTTAGCTCTTTTAGTGGTGTTGTTCACACACTCTTAGCTCTTTTAGTGGTGTTGTTCACACACTCTTAGCTCTTTTAGTGGTGTTGTTCACACACTCTTAGCTCTTTTAGTGGCCTAGTTCACACACTCTTAGCTCTTTTAGTGGTGTTGTTCACACACTCTTAGCTCTTTTAGTGGTCTAGTTCATACACTCTTAGCTCTTTTAGTGGTCTAGTTCACACACTCTTAGCTCTTTTAGTGGTGTTGTTTACACACTCTTAGCTCTTTTAGTGATCTAGTTCACACACTCTTAGCTCTTTTAGTGGTCTAGTTCACACACTCTTAGCTCTTTTAGTGGTGTTGTTCACACACTCTTAGCTCTTTTAGTGGTGTTGTTCACACACTCTTAGCTCTTTTAGTGGTGTTGTTCACACACTTTTAGCTCTTTTAGTGGTCTAGTTCACACACTCTTAGCTCTTTTAGTGGTGTTGTTCACACACTCTTAGCTCTTTTAGTGGTCTAGTTCACACACTCTTAGCTCTTTTAGTGGTGTTGTTCACACACTCTTAGCTCTTTTAGTGATCTAGTTCACACACTCTTAGCTCTTTTAGTGGTCTAGTTCACACACTCTTAGCTCTTTTAGTGGTGTTGTTCATACACTCTTAGCTCTTTTAGTGGTCTAGTTCACACACTCTTAGCTCTTTTAGTGGTGTTGTTCACACACTCTTAGCTCTTTTAGTGGTCTAGTTCACACACTCTTAGCTCTTTTAGTGGTCTAGTTCATACACTCTTAGCTCTTTTAGTGGTCTAGTTCACACACTCTTAGCTCTTTTAGTGGTGTTGTTCACACACTCTTAGCTCTTTTAGTGGTGTTGTTCACACACTCTTAGCTCTTTTAGTGGTGTTGTTCACACACTCTTAGCTCTTTTAGTGGTGTTGTTCACACACTCTTAGCTCTTTTAGTGGTGTTGTTCACACACTCTTAGCTCTTTTAGTGGTCTAGTTCACACACTCTTAGCTCTTTTAGTGGTCTAGTTCACACACTCTTAGCTCTTTTAGTGGTGTTGTTCACACACTCTTAGCTCTTTTAGTGGTGTTGTTCACACACTCTTAGCTCTTTTAGTGGTGTTGTTCACACACTCTTAGCTCTTTTAGTGGTCTAGTTCACACACTCTTAGCTCTTTTAGTGGTCTAGTTCATACACTCTTAGCTCTTTTAGTGGTCTAGTTCACACACTCTTAGCTCTTTTAGTGGTGTTGTTCACACACTCTTAGCTCTTTTAGTGGTGTTGTTCCCACACTCTTAGCTCTTTTAGTGGTCTAGTTCACACACTCTTAGCTCTTTTAGTGGTGTTGTTCACACACTCTTAGCTCTTTTAGTGGTGTTGTTCACACACTCTTAGCTCTTTTAGTGGTGTTGTTCACACACTCTTAGCTCTTTTAATGGTCTAGTTCACACACTCTTAGCTCTTTTAGTGGTGTAGTTCATACACTCTTAGCTCTTTTAGTGGTCTAGTTCACACACTCTTAGCTCTTTTAGTGGTGTTGTTCTCACACTCTTAGCTCTTTTAGTGGTGTTGTTCACACACTCTTAGCTCTTTTAGTGGTCTAGTTCATACACTCTTAGCTCTTTTAGTGGTGTTGTTCACACACTCTTAGCTCTTTTAGTGGTGTTGTTCACACACTCTTAGCTCTTTTAGTGGTGTTGTTCACACACTCTTAGCTCTTTTAGTGGTGTTGTTCACACACTCTTAGCTCTTTTAGTGGTGTTGTTCACACACTCTTAGCTCTTTTAGTGGTGTTGTTCCCACACTCTTAGCTCTTTTAGTGGTCTAGTTCACACACTCTTAGCTCTTTTAGTGGTGTTGTTCACACACTCTTAGCTCTTTTAGTGGTGTTGTTCACACACTCTTAGCTCTTTTAGTGGTGTTGTTCACACACTCTTAGCTCTTTTAGTGGTGTTGTTCACACACTCTTAGCTCTTTTAGTGGTCTAGTTCACACACTCTTAGCTCTTTTAGTGGTGTTCACACACTCTTAGCTCTTTTAGTGGTGTTGTTCCCACACTCTTAGCTCTTTTAGTGGTCTAGTTCACACACTCTTAGCTCTTTTAGTGGTGTTGTTCACACACTCTTAGCTCTTTTAGTGGTGTTGTTCACACACTCTTAGCTCTTTTAGTGGTGTTGTTCACACACTCTTAGCTCTTTTAGTGGTGTTGTTCACACACTCTTAGCTCTTTTAGTGGTGTTGTTCACACACTCTTAGCTCTTTTATTGGTGTTGTTCACACACTCTTAGCTCTTTTAGTGGTGTTGTTCACACACTCTTAGCTCTTTTAGTGGTGTTGTTCACACACTCTTAGCTCTTTTAGTGGTGTTCACACACTCTTAGCTCTTTTAGTGGTGTTGTTCACACACTCTTAGCTCTTTTAGTGGTCTAGTTCACACACTCTTAGCTCTTTTAGTGGTGTTCACACACTCTTAGCTCTTTTAGTGGTGTTGTTCCCACACTCTTAGCTCTTTTAGTGGTCTAGTTCACACTCTTAGCTCTTTTAGTGGTGTTGTTCACACACTCTTAGCTCTTTTACTGGTGTTGTTCACACACTCTTAGCTCTTTTAGTGGTGTTGTTCACACACTCTTAGCTCTTTTAGTGGTCTAGTTCACACACTCTTAGCTCTTTTAGTGGTCTAGTTGACACACTCTTAGCTCTTTTAGTGGTGTTGTTCACACACTCTTAGCTCTTTTAGTGGTGTTGTTCACACACTCTTAGCTCTTTTAGTGGTGTTGTTCACACACTCTTAGCTCTTTTAGTGGTCTAGTTCACACACTCTTAGCTCTTTTAGTGGTGTTGTTCACACACTCTTAGCTCTTTTAGTGGTCTAGTTCACACACTCTTAGCTCTTTTAGTGGTGTTGTTCACACACTCTTAGCTCTTTTAGTGATCTAGTTCACACACTCTTAGCTCTTTTAGTGGTCTAGTTCACACACTCTTAGCTCTTTTAGTGGTGTTGTTCACACACTCTTAGCTCTTTTAGTGGTGTTCACACACTCTTAGCTCTTTTAGTGGTGTTGTTCACACACTCTTAGCTCTTTTAGTGGTCTAGTTCACACACTCTTAGCTCTTTTAGTGGTGTTGTTCACACACTCTTAGCTCTTTTAGTGGTCTAGTTCACACACTCTTAGCTCTTTTAGTGGTGTTGTTCACACACTCTTAGCTCTTTTAGTGGTGTTCACACACTCTTAGCTCTTTTAGTGGTGTTGTTCACACACTCTTAGCTCTTTTAGTGGTGTTGTTCACACACTCTTAGCTCTTTTAGTGGTGTTGTTCACACACTCTTAGCTCTTTTAGTGGTGTTCACACACTCTTAGCTCTTTTAGTGGTGTTGTTCACACACTCTTAGCTCTTTTAGTGGTCTAGTTCACACACTCTTAGCTCTTTTAGTGGTGTTCACACACTCTTAGCTCTTTTAGTGGTGTTGTTCCCACACTCTTAGCTCTTTTAGTGGTCTAGTTCACACACTCTTAGCTCTTTTAGTGGTGTTGTTCACACACTCTTAGCTCTTTTACTGGTGTTGTTCACACACTCTTAGCTCTTTTAGTGGTGTTGTTCACACACTCTTAGCTCTTTTAGTGGTCTAGTTCACACACTCTTAGCTCTTTTAGTGGTCTAGTTCACACACTCTTAGCTCTTTTAGTGGTCTAGTTCACACACTCTTAGCTCTTTTAGTGGTGTTGTTCACACACTCTTAGCTCTTTTAGTGGTGTTGTTCACACACTCTTAGCTCTTTTATTGGTGTTGTTCACACACTCTTAGCTCTTTTAGTGGTCTAGTTCACACACTCTTAGCTCTTTTAGTGGTGTTGTTCACACACTCTTAGCTCTTTTAGTGGTCTAGTTCACACACTCTTAGCTCTTTTAGTGGTGTTGTTCACACACTCTTAGCTCTTTTAGTGATCTAGTTCACACACTCTTAGCTCTTTTAGTGGTCTAGTTCACACACTCTTAGCTCTTTTAGTGGTGTTGTTCACACAATCTTAGCTCTTTTAGTGGTGTTGTTCACACACTCTTAGCTCTTTTAGTGGTGTTGTTCACACACTCTTAGCTCTTTTAGTGGTCTAGTTCACACACTCTTAGCTCTTTTAGTGGTGTTGTTCACACACTCTTAGCTCTTTTAGTGGTCTAGTTCACACACTCTTAGCTCTTTTAGTGGTGTTGTTCACACACTCTTAGCTCTTTTAGTGGTGTTCACACACTCTTAGCTCTTTTAGTGGTCTAGTTCACACACTCTTAGCTCTTTTAGTGGTGTTGTTCACACACTCTTAGCTCTTTTAGTGGTGTTCACACACTCTTAGCTCTTTTAGTGGTGTTGTTCACACACTCTTAGCTCTTTTAGTGGTGTTGTTCACACACTCTTAGCTCTTTTAGTGGTGTTGTTCACACACTCTTAGCTCTTTTAGTGGTCTAGTTCACACACTCTTAGCTCTTTTAGTGGTGTTGTTCACACACTCTTAGCTCTTTTAGTGGTGTTGTTCACACACTCTTAGCTCTTTTAGTGGTCTAGTTCACACACTCTTAGCTCTTTTAGTGGTGTTGTTCACACACTCTTAGCTCTTTTAGTGGTCTAGTTCATACACTCTTAGCTCTTTTAGTGGTGTTGTTCACACACTCTTAGCTCTTTTAGTGGTGTTGTTCACACACTCTTAGCTCTTTTAGTGGTGTTGTTCACACACTCTTAGCTCTTTTAGTGGTCTAGTTCACACACTCTTAGCTCTTTTAGTGGTGTTCACACACTCTTAGCTCTTTTAGTGGTGTTGTTCCCACACTCTTAGCTCTTTTAGTGGTCTAGTTCACACACTCTTAGCTCTTTTAGTGGTGTTGTTCACACACTCTTAGCTCTTTTACTGGTGTTGTTCACACACTCTTAGCTCTTTTAGTGGTGTTGTTCACACACTCTTAGCTCTTTTAGTGGTGTTGTTCACACACTCTTAGCTCTTTTAGTGGTCTAGTTCACACACTCTTAGCTCTTTTAGTGGTCTAGTTCACACACTCTTAGCTCTTTTAGTGGTCTAGTTCACACACTCTTAGCTCTTTTAGTGGTGTTGTTCACACACTCTTAGCTCTTTTAGTGGTCTAGTTCACACACTCTTAGCTCTTTTAGTGGTGTTGTTCACACACTCTTAGCTCTTTTAGTGATCTAGTTCACACACTCTTAGCTCTTTTAGTGGTCTAGTTCACACACTCTTAGCTCTTTTAGTGGTGTTGTTCACACACTCTTAGCTCTTTTAGTGGTGTTGTTCACACACTCTTAGCTCTTTTAGTGATCTAGTTCACACACTCTTAGCTCTTTTAGTGGTCTAGTTCACACACTCTTAGCTCTTTTAGTGGTGTTGTTCACACACTCTTAGCTCTTTTAGTGGTGTTGTTCACACACTCTTAGCTCTTTTAGTGGTGTTGTTCACACACTCTTAGCTCTTTTAGTGGCCTAGTTCACACACTCTTAGCTCTTTTAGTGGTGTTGTTCACACACTCTTAGCTCTTTTAGTGGTCTAGTTCATACACTCTTAGCTCTTTTAGTGGTCTAGTTCACACACTCTTAGCTCTTTTAGTGGTGTTGTTTACACACTCTTAGCTCTTTTAGTGATCTAGTTCACACACTCTTAGCTCTTTTAGTGGTCTAGTTCACACACTCTTAGCTCTTTTAGTGGTGTTGTTCACACACTCTTAGCTCTTTTAGTGGTGTTGTTCACACACTCTTAGCTCTTTTAGTGGTGTTGTTCACACACTTTTAGCTCTTTTAGTGGTCTAGTTCACACACTCTTAGCTCTTTTAGTGGTGTTGTTCACACACTCTTAGCTCTTTTAGTGGTCTAGTTCACACACTCTTAGCTCTTTTAGTGGTGTTGTTCACACACTCTTAGCTCTTTTAGTGATCTAGTTCACACACTCTTAGCTCTTTTAGTGGTCTAGTTCACACACTCTTAGCTCTTTTAGTGGTGTTGTTCATACACTCTTAGCTCTTTTAGTGGTCTAGTTCACACACTCTTAGCTCTTTTAGTGGTGTTGTTCACACACTCTTAGCTCTTTTAGTGGTCTAGTTCACACACTCTTAGCTCTTTTAGTGGTCTAGTTCATACACTCTTAGCTCTTTTAGTGGTCTAGTTCACACACTCTTAGCTCTTTTAGTGGTGTTGTTCACACACTCTTAGCTCTTTTAGTGGTGTTGTTCACACACTCTTAGCTCTTTTAGTGGTGTTGTTCACACACTCTTAGCTCTTTTAGTGGTGTTGTTCACACACTCTTAGCTCTTTTAGTGGTGTTGTTCACACACTCTTAGCTCTTTTAGTGGTCTAGTTCACACACTCTTAGCTCTTTTAGTGGTCTAGTTCACACACTCTTAGCTCTTTTAGTGGTGTTGTTCACACACTCTTAGCTCTTTTAGTGGTGTTGTTCACACACTCTTAGCTCTTTTAGTGGTGTTGTTCACACACTCTTAGCTCTTTTAGTGGTCTAGTTCACACACTCTTAGCTCTTTTAGTGGTCTAGTTCATACACTCTTAGCTCTTTTAGTGGTCTAGTTCACACACTCTTAGCTCTTTTAGTGGTGTTGTTCACACACTCTTAGCTCTTTTAGTGGTGTTGTTCCCACACTCTTAGCTCTTTTAGTGGTCTAGTTCACACACTCTTAGCTCTTTTAGTGGTGTTGTTCACACACTCTTAGCTCTTTTAGTGGTGTTGTTCACACACTCTTAGCTCTTTTAGTGGTGTTGTTCACACACTCTTAGCTCTTTTAATGGTCTAGTTCACACACTCTTAGCTCTTTTAGTGGTGTAGTTCATACACTCTTAGCTCTTTTAGTGGTCTAGTTCACACACTCTTAGCTCTTTTAGTGGTGTTGTTCTCACACTCTTAGCTCTTTTAGTGGTGTTGTTCACACACTCTTAGCTCTTTTAGTGGTCTAGTTCATACACTCTTAGCTCTTTTAGTGGTGTTGTTCACACACTCTTAGCTCTTTTAGTGGTGTTGTTCACACACTCTTAGCTCTTTTAGTGGTGTTGTTCACACACTCTTAGCTCTTTTAGTGGTGTTGTTCACACACTCTTAGCTCTTTTAGTGGTGTTGTTCACACACTCTTAGCTCTTTTAGTGGTGTTGTTCCCACACTCTTAGCTCTTTTAGTGGTCTAGTTCACACACTCTTAGCTCTTTTAGTGGTGTTGTTCACACACTCTTAGCTCTTTTAGTGGTGTTGTTCACACACTCTTAGCTCTTTTAGTGGTGTTGTTCACACACTCTTAGCTCTTTTAGTGGTGTTGTTCACACACTCTTAGCTCTTTTAGTGGTCTAGTTCACACACTCTTAGCTCTTTTAGTGGTGTTCACACACTCTTAGCTCTTTTAGTGGTGTTGTTCCCACACTCTTAGCTCTTTTAGTGGTCTAGTTCACACACTCTTAGCTCTTTTAGTGGTGTTGTTCACACACTCTTAGCTCTTTTAGTGGTGTTGTTCACACACTCTTAGCTCTTTTAGTGGTGTTGTTCACACACTCTTAGCTCTTTTAGTGGTGTTGTTCACACACTCTTAGCTCTTTTAGTGGTGTTGTTCACACACTCTTAGCTCTTTTATTGGTGTTGTTCACACACTCTTAGCTCTTTTAGTGGTGTTGTTCACACACTCTTAGCTCTTTTAGTGGTGTTGTTCACACACTCTTAGCTCTTTTAGTGGTGTTCACACACTCTTAGCTCTTTTAGTGGTGTTGTTCACACACTCTTAGCTCTTTTAGTGGTCTAGTTCACACACTCTTAGCTCTTTTAGTGGTGTTCACACACTCTTAGCTCTTTTAGTGGTGTTGTTCCCACACTCTTAGCTCTTTTAGTGGTCTAGTTCACACTCTTAGCTCTTTTAGTGGTGTTGTTCACACACTCTTAGCTCTTTTACTGGTGTTGTTCACACACTCTTAGCTCTTTTAGTGGTGTTGTTCACACACTCTTAGCTCTTTTAGTGGTCTAGTTCACACACTCTTAGCTCTTTTAGTGGTCTAGTTGACACACTCTTAGCTCTTTTAGTGGTGTTGTTCACACACTCTTAGCTCTTTTAGTGGTGTTGTTCACACACTCTTAGCTCTTTTAGTGGTGTTGTTCACACACTCTTAGCTCTTTTAGTGGTCTAGTTCACACACTCTTAGCTCTTTTAGTGGTGTTGTTCACACACTCTTAGCTCTTTTAGTGGTCTAGTTCACACACTCTTAGCTCTTTTAGTGGTGTTGTTCACACACTCTTAGCTCTTTTAGTGATCTAGTTCACACACTCTTAGCTCTTTTAGTGGTCTAGTTCACACACTCTTAGCTCTTTTAGTGGTGTTGTTCACACACTCTTAGCTCTTTTAGTGGTGTTCACACACTCTTAGCTCTTTTAGTGGTGTTGTTCACACACTCTTAGCTCTTTTAGTGGTCTAGTTCACACACTCTTAGCTCTTTTAGTGGTGTTGTTCACACACTCTTAGCTCTTTTAGTGGTCTAGTTCACACACTCTTAGCTCTTTTAGTGGTGTTGTTCACACACTCTTAGCTCTTTTAGTGGTGTTCACACACTCTTAGCTCTTTTAGTGGTGTTGTTCACACACTCTTAGCTCTTTTAGTGGTGTTGTTCACACACTCTTAGCTCTTTTAGTGGTGTTGTTCACACACTCTTAGCTCTTTTAGTGGTGTTCACACACTCTTAGCTCTTTTAGTGGTGTTGTTCACACACTCTTAGCTCTTTTAGTGGTCTAGTTCACACACTCTTAGCTCTTTTAGTGGTGTTCACACACTCTTAGCTCTTTTAGTGGTGTTGTTCCCACACTCTTAGCTCTTTTAGTGGTCTAGTTCACACACTCTTAGCTCTTTTAGTGGTGTTGTTCACACACTCTTAGCTCTTTTACTGGTGTTGTTCACACACTCTTAGCTCTTTTAGTGGTGTTGTTCACACACTCTTAGCTCTTTTAGTGGTCTAGTTCACACACTCTTAGCTCTTTTAGTGGTCTAGTTCACACACTCTTAGCTCTTTTAGTGGTCTAGTTCACACACTCTTAGCTCTTTTAGTGGTGTTGTTCACACACTCTTAGCTCTTTTAGTGGTGTTGTTCACACACTCTTAGCTCTTTTATTGGTGTTGTTCACACACTCTTAGCTCTTTTAGTGGTCTAGTTCACACACTCTTAGCTCTTTTAGTGGTGTTGTTCACACACTCTTAGCTCTTTTAGTGGTCTAGTTCACACACTCTTAGCTCTTTTAGTGGTGTTGTTCACACACTCTTAGCTCTTTTAGTGATCTAGTTCACACACTCTTAGCTCTTTTAGTGGTCTAGTTCACACACTCTTAGCTCTTTTAGTGGTGTTGTTCACACAATCTTAGCTCTTTTAGTGGTGTTGTTCACACACTCTTAGCTCTTTTAGTGGTGTTGTTCACACACTCTTAGCTCTTTTAGTGGTCTAGTTCACACACTCTTAGCTCTTTTAGTGGTGTTGTTCACACACTCTTAGCTCTTTTAGTGGTCTAGTTCACACACTCTTAGCTCTTTTAGTGGTGTTGTTCACACACTCTTAGCTCTTTTAGTGGTGTTCACACACTCTTAGCTCTTTTAGTGGTCTAGTTCACACACTCTTAGCTCTTTTAGTGGTGTTGTTCACACACTCTTAGCTCTTTTAGTGGTGTTCACACACTCTT
This sequence comes from Pimephales promelas, assembly GCF_988280905.1. Taxonomy (NCBI): domain Eukaryota; kingdom Metazoa; phylum Chordata; class Actinopteri; order Cypriniformes; family Leuciscidae; genus Pimephales; species Pimephales promelas. The sequence continues at coordinate 22,946,765 of NC_142770.1, read as the reverse complement.
AGCTCTTTTAGTGGTGTTGTTCACACACTCTTAGCTCTTTTAGTGGTGTTGTTCACACACTCTTAGCTCTTTTAGTGGTGTTGTTCACACACTCTTAGCTCTTTTAGTGGTCTAGTTCACACACTCTTAGCTCTTTTAGTGGTGTTGTTCACACACTCTTAGCTCTTTTAGTGGTGTTGTTCACACACTCTTAGCTCTTTTAGTGGTCTAGTTCACACACTCTTAGCTCTTTTAGTGGTGTTGTTCACACACTCTTAGCTCTTTTAGTGGTCTAGTTCATACACTCTTAGCTCTTTTAGTGGTGTTGTTCACACACTCTTAGCTCTTTTAGTGGTGTTGTTCACACACTCTTAGCTCTTTTAGTGGTGTTGTTCACACACTCTTAGCTCTTTTAGTGGTGTTGTTCACACACTCTTAGCTCTTTTAGTGGTGTTGTTCACACACTCTTAGCTCTTTTAGTGGTCTAGTTCACACACTCTTAGCTCTTTTAGTGGTGTTGTTCACACACTCTTAGCTCTTTTAGTGGTCTAGTTCATACACTCTTAGCTCTTTTAGTGGTGTTGTTCACACACTCTTAGCTCTTTTAGTGGTGTTGTTCACACACTCTTAGCTCTTTTAGTGGTGTTGTTCACACACTCTTAGCTCTTTTAGTGGTCTAGTTCACACACTCTTAGCTCTTTTAGTGGTGTTGTTCACACACTCTTAGCTCTTTTAGTGGTCTAGTTCATACACTCTTAGCTCTTTTAGTGGTGTTGTTCACACACTCTTAGCTCTTTTAGTGGTGTTGTTCACACACTCTTAGCTCTTTTAGTGGTGTTGTTCACACACTCTTAGCTCTTTTAGTGGTGTTGTTCACACACTCTTAGCTCTTTTAGTGGTGTTGTTCACACACTCTTAGCTCTTTTAGTGGTGTTGTTCACACACTCTTAGCTCTTTTAGTGGTGTTGTTCACACACTCTTAGCTCTTTTAGTGGTGTTGTTCACACACTCTTAGCTCTTTTAGTGGTGTTGTTCACACACTCTTAGCTCTTTTAGTGGTCTAGTTCATACACTCTTAGCTCTTTTAGTGGTGTTGTTCACACACTCTTAGCTCTTTTAGTGGTGTTGTTCACACACTCTTAGCTCTTTTAGTGGTGTTGTTCACACACTCTTAGCTCTTTTAGTTGTGTTGTTCACACACTCTTAGCTCTTTTAGTGGTGTTCACACACTCTTAGCTCTTTTAGTGGTGTTGTTCACACACTCTTAGCTCTTTTAGTGGTGTTGTTCACACACTCTTAGCTCTTTTAGTGGTGTTGTTCACACACTCTTAGCTCTTTTAGTGGTCTAGTTCACACACTCTTAGCTCTTTTAGTGGTGTTGTTCACACACTCTTAGCTCTTTTAGTGGTCTAGTTCACACACTCATAGCTCTTTTAGTGGTCTAGTTCACACACTCTTAGCTCTTTTAGTGGTGTTGTTCACACACTCTTAGCTCTTTTAGTGGTCTAGTTCATACACTCTTAGCTCTTTTAGTGGTGTTGTTCACACACTCTTAGCTCTTTTAGTGGTGTTGTTCACACACTCTTAGCTCTTTTAGTGGTCTAGTTCACACACTCTTAGCTCTTTTAGTGGTGTTGTTCACACACTCTTAGCTCTTTTAGTGGTCTAGTTCACACACTCTTAGCTCTTTTAGTGGTGTTGTTCACACACTCTTAGCTCTTTTAGTGGTGTTGTTCACACACTCTTAGCTCTTTTAGTGGTCTAGTTCACACACTCTTAGCTCTTTTAGTGGTCTAGTTCACACACTCTTAGCTCTTTTAGTGGTCTAGTTCACACACTCTTAGCTCTTTTAGTGGTCTAGTTCACACACTCTTAGCTCTTTTAGTGGTGTTGTTCACACACTCTTAGCTCTTTTAGTGGTGTTGTTCACACACTCTTAGCTCTTTTAGTGGTCTAGTTCACACACTCTTAGCTCTTTTAGTGGTCTAGTTCACACACTCTTAGCTCTTTTAGTGGTGTTGTTCACACACTCTTAGCTCTTTTAGTGGTGTTGTTCACACACTCTTAGCTCTTTTAGTGGTGTTGTTCACACACTCTTAGCTCTTTTAGTGGTCTAGTTCATACACTCTTAGCTCTTTTAGTGGTGTTGTTCACACACTCTTAGCTCTTTTAGTGGTGTTGTTCACACACTCTTAGCTCTTTTAGTGGTGTTGTTCACACACTCTTAGCTCTTTTAGTGGTGTTGTTCACACACTCTTAGCTCTTTTAGTGGTGTTGTTCACACACTCTTAGCTCTTTTAGTGGTCTAGTTCACACACTCTTAGCTCTTTTAGTGGTGTTGTTCACACACTCTTAGCTCTTTTAGTGGTCTAGTTCATACACTCTTAGCTCTTTTAGTGGTGTTGTTCACACACTCTTAGCTCTTTTAGTGGTGTTGTTCACACACTCTTAGCTCTTTTAGTGGTGTTGTTCACACACTCTTAGCTCTTTTACTGGTGTTGTTCACACACTCTTAGCTCTTTTAGTGGTGTTGTTCACACACTCTTAGCTCTTTTAGTGGTCTAGTTCACACACTCTTAGCTCTTTTAGTGGTGGTGTTCACACACTCTTAGCTCTTTTAGTGGTCTAGTTCATACACTCTTAGCTCTTTTAGTGGTCTAGTTCACACACTCTTAGCTCCTTTAGTGGTGTTGTTCACACACTCTTAGCTCTTTTAGTGGTGTTGTTCACACACTCTTAGCTCTTTTAGTGGTCTAGTTCACACACTCTTAGCTCTTTTAGTGGTGTTGTTCACACACTCTTAGCTCTTTTAGTGGTGTTGTTCACACACTCTTAGCTCTTTTAGTGGTGTTGTTCACACACTCTTAGCTCTTTTAGTGGTGTTGTTCACAAACTCTTAGCTCTTTTAGTGGTCTAGTTCATACACTCTTAGCTCTTTTAGTGATGTTGTTCACACACTCTTAGCTCTTTTAGTGGTGTTGTTCACACACTCTTAGCTCTTTTAGTGGTGTTGTTCACACACTCTTAGCTCTTTTAGTGGGGTTGTTCACACACTCTTAGCTCTTTTACTGGTGTTGTTCACACACTCTTAGCTCTTTTAGTGGTGTTGTTCACACACTCTTAGCTCTTTTAGTGGTCTAGTTCACACACTCTTAGCTCTTTTAGTGGTGTTGTTCACACACTCTTAGCTCTTTTAGTGGTCTAGTTCATACACTCTTAGCTCTTTTAGTGGTCTAGTTCATACACTCTTAGCTCTTTTAGTGGTCTAGTTCACACACTCTTAGCTCTTTTAGTGGTGTTGTTCACACACTCTTAGCTCTTTTAGTGGTGTTGTTCACACACTCTTAGCTCTTTTAGTGGTGTTGTTCACACACTCTTAGCTCTTTTAGTGGTGTTGTTCACACACTCTTAGCTCTTTTAGTGGTGTTGTTCACACACTCTTAGCTCTTTTAGTGGTGTTGTTCACACACTCTTAGCTCTTTTAGTGGTGTTGTTCACACACTCTTAGCTCTTTTAGTGATCTAGTTCACACACTCTTAGCTCTTTTAGTGGTCTAGTTCACACACTCTTAGCTCTTTTAGTGGTGTTGTTCACACACTCTTAGCTCTTTTAGTGGTGTTGTTCACACACTCTTAGCTCTTTTAGTGGTGTTGTTCACACACTCTTAGCTCTTTTAGTGGTCTAGTTCACACACTCTTAGCTCTTTTAGTGGTGTTGTTCACACACTCTTAGCTCTTTTAGTGGTCTAGTTCACACACTCTTAGCTCTTTTAGTGGTGTTGTTCACACACTCTTAGCTCTTTTAGTGGTGTTCACACACTCTTAGCTCTTTTAGTGGTGTTGTTCACACACTCTTAGCTCTTTTAGTGGTGTTGTTCACACACTCTTAGCTCTTTTAGTGGTGTTGTTCACACACTCTTAGCTCTTTTAGTGGTGTTCACACACTCTTAGCTCTTTTAGTGGTGTTGTTCACACACTCTTAGCTCTTTTAGTGGTCTAGTTCACACACTCTTAGCTCTTTTAGTGGTGTTCACACACTCTTAGCTCTTTTAGTGGTGTTGTTCCCACACTCTTAGCTCTTTTAGTGGTCTAGTTCACACACTCTTAGCTCTTTTAGTGGTGTTGTTCACACACTCTTAGCTCTTTTACTGGTGTTGTTCACACACTCTTAGCTCTTTTAGTGGTGTTGTTCACACACTCTTAGCTCTTTTAGTGGTCTAGTTCACACACTCTTAGCTCTTTTAGTGGTCTAGTTCACACACTCTTAGCTCTTTTAGTGGTCTAGTTCACACACTCTTAGCTCTTTTAGTGGTGTTGTTCACACACTCTTAGCTCTTTTAGTGGTGTTGTTCACACACTCTTAGCTCTTTTAGTGGTGTTGTTCACACACTCTTAGCTCTTTTAGTGGTCTAGTTCACACACTCTTAGCTCTTTTAGTGGTGTTGTTCACACACTCTTAGCTCTTTTAGTGGTCTAGTTCACACACTCTTAGCTCTTTTAGTGGTGTTGTTCACACACTCTTAGCTCTTTTAGTGATCTAGTTCACACACTCTTAGCTCTTTTAGTGGTCTAGTTCACACACTCTTAGCTCTTTTAGTGGTGTTGTTCACACACTCTTAGCTCTTTTAGTGGTGTTGTTCACACACTCTTAGCTCTTTTAGTGGTGTTGTTCACACACTCTTAGCTCTTTTAGTGGTGTTGTTCACACACTCTTAGCTCTTTTAGTGGTGTTGTTCACACACTCTTAGCTCTTTTAGTGGTGTTGTTCACACACTCTTAGCTCTTTTAGTGGTCTAGTTCATACACTCTTAGCTCTTTTAGTGGTGTTGTTCACACACTCTTAGCTCTTTTAGTGGTGTTGTTCACACACTCTTAGCTCTTTTAGTGGTCTAGTTCATACACTCTTAGCTCTTTTAGTGGTGTTGTTCACACACTCTTAGCTCTTTTAGTGGTGTTGTTCACACACTCTTAGCTCTTTTAGTGGTGTTGTTCACACACTCTTAGCTCTTTTAGTGATCTAGTTCACACACTCTTAGCTCTTTTAGTGGTCTAGTTCACACACTCTTAGCTCTTTTAGTGGTGTTGTTCACACACTCTTAGCTCTTTTAGTGGTCTAGTTCACACACTCTTAGCTCTTTTAGTGGTGTTGTTCACACACTCTTAGCTCTTTTAGTGGTGTTGTTCACACACTCTTAGCTCTTTTAGTGGTGTTGTTCACACACTCTTAGCTCTTTTAGTGGTGTTGTTCACACACTCTTAGCTCTTTTAGTGGTGTTGTTCACACACTCTTAGCTCTTTTAGTGGTGTTCACACACTCTTAGCTCTTTTAGTGGTGTTGTTCACACACTCTTAGCTCTTTTAGTGGTGTTGTTCACACACTCTTAGCTCTTTTAGTGGTGTTGTTCACACACTCTTAGCTCTTTTAGTGGTCTAGTTCACACACTCTTAGCTCTTTTAGTGGTGTTGTTCACACACTCTTAGCTCTTTTAGTGGTGTTGTTCACACACTCATAGCTCTTTTAGTGGTCTAGTTCACACACTCTTAGCTCTTTTAGTGGTGTTGTTCACACACTCTTAGCTCTTTTAGTGGTGTTGTTCACACACTCTTAGCTCTTTTAGTGGTGTTGTTCACACACTCTTAGCTCTTTTAGTGGTGTTGTTCACACACTCTTAGCTCTTTTAGTGGTCTAGTTCATACACTCTTAGCTCTTTTAGTGGTGTTGTTCACACACTCTTAGCTCTTTTAGTGGTCTAGTTCACACACTCTTAGCTCTTTTAGTGGTGTTGTTCACACACTCTTAGCTCTTTTAGTGGTCTAGTTCACACACTCTTAGCTCTTTTAGTGGTGTTGTTCACACACTCTTAGCTCTTTTAGTGGTGTTGTTCACACACTCTTAGCTCTTTTAGTGGTCTAGTTCACACACTCTTAGCTCTTTTAGTGGTGTTGTTCACACACTCTTAGCTCTTTTAGTGGTGTTGTTCACACACTCTTAGCTCTTTTAGTGGTGTTGTTCACACACTCTTAGCTCTTTTAGTGGTCTAGTTCACACACTCTTAGCTCTTTTAGTGGTCTAGTTCACACACTCTTAGCTCTTTTAGTGGTCTAGTTCACACACTCTTAGCTCTTTTAGTGGTGTTGTTCACACACTCTTAGCTCTTTTAGTGGTGTTGTTCACACACTCTTAGCTCTTTTAGTGGTGTTGTTCACACACTCTTAGCTCTTTTAGTGGTGTTGTTCACACACTCTTAGCTCTTTTAGTGGTGTTGTTCACACACTCTTAGCTCTTTTAGTGGTCTAGTTCACAAACTCTTAGCTCTTTTAGTGGTGTTGTTCACACACTCTTAGCTCTTTTAGTGGTCTAGTTCACACACTCTTAGCTCTTTTAGTGGTGTTGTTCACACACTCTTAGCTCTTTTAGTGGTGTTCACACACTCTTAGCTCTTTTAGTGGTGTTGTTCACACACTCTTAGCTCTTTTAGTGGTGTTGTTCACACACTCTTAGCTCTTTTAGTGGTGTTGTTCACACACTCTTAGCTCTTTTAGTGGTGTTCACACACTCTTAGCTCTTTTAGTGGTGTTGTTCACACACTCTTAGCTCTTTTAGTGGTGTTCACACACTCTTAGCTCTTTTAGTGGTCTAGTTCACACACTCTTAGCTCTTTTAGTGGTGTTCACACACTCTTAGCTCTTTTAGTGGTGTTGTTCCCACACTCTTAGCTCTTTTAGTGGTCTAGTTCACACACTCTTAGCTCTTTTAGTGGTGTTGTTCACACACTCTTAGCTCTTTTACTGGTGTTGTTCACACACTCTTAGCTCTTTTAGTGGTGTTGTTCACACACTCTTAGCTCTTTTAGTGGTCTAGTTCACACACTCTTAGCTCTTTTAGTGGTCTAGTTCACACACTCTTAGCTCTTTTAGTGGTGTTGTTCACACACTCTTAGCTCTTTTACTGGTGTTGTTCACACACTCTTAGCTCTTTTAGTGGTGTTGTTCACACACTCTTAGCTCTTTTAGTGGTCTAGTTCACACACTCTTAGCTCTTTTAGTGGTGTTGTTCACACACTCTTAGCTCTTTTAGTGGTCTAGTTCATACAATCTTAGCTCTTTTAGTGGTCTAGTTCACACACTCTTAGCTCTTTTAGTGGTGTTGTTCACACACTCTTAGCTCTTTTAGTGGTGTTGTTCACACACTCTTAGCTCTTTTAGTGGTCTAGTTCACACACTCTTAGCTCTTTTAGTGGTGTTGTTCACACACTCTTAGCTCTTTTAGTGGTGTTGTTCACACACTCTTAGCTCTTTTAGTGGTGTTGTTCACACACTCTTAGCTCTTTTAGTGGTGTTGTTCACACACTCTTAGCTCTTTTAGTGGTCTAGTTCATACACTCTTAGCTCTTTTAGTGGTGTTGTTCACACACTCTTAGCTCTTTTAGTGGTGTTGTTCACACACTCTTAGCTCTTTTAGTGGTGTTGTTCACACACTCTTAGCTCTTTTAGTGGGGTTGTTCACACACTCTTAGCTCTTTTACTGGTGTTGTTCACACACTCTTAGCTCTTTTAGTGGTGTTGTTCACACACTCTTAGCTCTTTTAGTGGTCTAGTTCACACACTCTTAGCTCTTTTAGTGGTGTTGTTCACACACTCTTAGCTCTTTTAGTGGTCTAGTTCATACACTCTTAGCTCTTTTAGTGGTCTAGTTCATACACTCTTAGCTCTTTTAGTGGTCTAGTTCACACACTCTTAGCTCTTTTAGTGGTGTTGTTCACACACTCTTAGCTCTTTTAGTGGTGTTGTTCACACACTCTTAGCTCTTTTAGTGGTGTTGTTCACACACTCTTAGCTCTTTTAGTGGTGTTGTTCACACACTCTTAGCTCTTTTAGTGGTGTTGTTCACACACTCTTAGCTCTTTTAGTGGTGTTGTTCACACACTCTTAGCTCTTTTAGTGGTGTTGTTCACACACTCTTAGCTCTTTTAGTGATCTAGTTCACACACTCTTAGCTCTTTTAGTGGTCTAGTTCACACACTCTTAGCTCTTTTAGTGGTGTTGTTCACACACTCTTAGCTCTTTTAGTGGTGTTGTTCACACACTCTTAGCTCTTTTAGTGGTGTTGTTCACACACTCTTAGCTCTTTTAGTGGTCTAGTTCACACACTCTTAGCTCTTTTAGTGGTGTTGTTCACACACTCTTAGCTCTTTTAGTGGTCTAGTTCACACACTCTTAGCTCTTTTAGTGGTGTTGTTCACACACTCTTAGCTCTTTTAGTGGTGTTCACACACTCTTAGCTCTTTTAGTGGTGTTGTTCACACACTCTTAGCTCTTTTAGTGGTGTTGTTCACACACTCTTAGCTCTTTTAGTGGTGTTGTTCACACACTCTTAGCTCTTTTAGTGGTGTTCACACACTCTTAGCTCTTTTAGTGGTGTTGTTCACACACTCTTAGCTCTTTTAGTGGTCTAGTTCACACACTCTTAGCTCTTTTAGTGGTGTTCACACACTCTTAGCTCTTTTAGTGGTGTTGTTCCCACACTCTTAGCTCTTTTAGTGGTCTAGTTCACACACTCTTAGCTCTTTTAGTGGTGTTGTTCACACACTCTTAGCTCTTTTACTGGTGTTGTTCACACACTCTTAGCTCTTTTAGTGGTGTTGTTCACACACTCTTAGCTCTTTTAGTGGTCTAGTTCACACACTCTTAGCTCTTTTAGTGGTCTAGTTCACACACTCTTAGCTCTTTTAGTGGTCTAGTCCACACACTCTTAGCTCTTTTAGTGGTGTTGTTCACACACTCTTAGCTCTTTTAGTGGTGTTGTTCACACACTCTTAGCTCTTTTAGTGGTGTTGTTCACACACTCTTAGCTCTTTTAGTGGTGTTGTTCACACACTCTTAGCTCTTTTAGTGGTGTTGTTCACACACTCTTAGCTCTTTTAGTGGTGTTGTTCACACACTCTTAGCTCTTTTAGTGGTCTAGTTCACACACTCTTAGCTCTTTTAGTGGTGTTGTTCACACACTCTTAGCTCTTTTAGTGATCTAGTTCACACACTCTTAGCTCTTTTAGTGGTCTAGTTCACACACTCTTAGCTCTTTTAGTGGTGTTGTTCACACACTCTTAGCTCTTTTAGTGGTGTTCACACACTCTTAGCTCTTTTAGTGGTGTTGTTCACACACTCTTAGCTCTTTTAGTGGTCTAGTTCACACACTCTTAGCTCTTTTAGTGGTGTTGTTCACACACTCTTAGCTCTTTTAGTGGTCTAGTTCACACACTCTTAGCTCTTTTAGTGGTGTTGTTCACACACTCTTAGCTCTTTTAGTGGTGTTCACACACTCTTAGCTCTTTTAGTGGTGTTGTTCACACACTCTTAGCTCTTTTAGTGGTGTTGTTCACACACTCTTAGCTCTTTTAGTGGTGTTCACACACTCTTAGCTCTTTTAGTGGTGTTGTTCACACACTCTTAGCTCTTTTAGTGGTCTAGTTCACACACTCTTAGCTCTTTTAGTGGTGTTCACACACTCTTAGCTCTTTTAGTGGTGTTGTTCCCACACTCTTAGCTCTTTTAGTGGTCTAGTTCACACACTCTTAGCTCTTTTAGTGGTGTTGTTCACACACTCTTAGCTCTTTTACTGGTGTTGTTCACACACTCTTAGCTCTTTTAGTGGTCTAGTTCACACACTCTTAGCTCTTTTAGTGGTCTAGTTCACACACTCTTAGCTCTTTTAGTGGTCTAGTTCACACACTCTTAGCTCTTTTAGTGGTGTTGTTCACACACTCTTAGCTCTTTTAGTGGTGTTGTTCACACACTCTTAGCTCTTTTAGTGGTGTTGTTCACACACTCTTAGCTCTTTTAGTGGTCTAGTTCACACACTCTTAGCACTTTTAGTGGTGTTGTTCACACACTCTTAGCTCTTTTAGTGGTCTAGTTCACACACTCTTAGCTCTTTTAGTGGTGTTGTTCACACACTCTTAGCTCTTTTAGTGGTCTAGTTCACACACTCTTAGCTCTTTTAGTGGTGTTGTTCACACACTCTTAGCTCTTTTAGTGGTGTTCACAAACTCTTAGCTCTTTTAGTGGTGTTGTTCACACACTCTTAGCTCTTTTAGTGGTGTTGTTCACACACTCTTAGCTCTTTTAGTGGTCTAGTTCACACACTCTTAGCTCTTTTAGTGGTGTTGTTCACACACTCTTAGCTCTTTTAGTGGTATTGTTCACACACTCTTAGCTCTTTTAGTGGTGTTGTTCACACACTCTTAGCTCTTTTAGTGGTCTAGTTCACACACTCTTAGCTCTTTTAGTGGTGTTGTTCACACACTCTTAGCTCTTTTAGTGGTCTAGTTCACACACTCTTAGCTCTTTTAGTGGTGTTGTTCACACACTCTTAGCTCTTTTAGTGGTGTTGTTCACACACTCTTAGCTCTTTTAGTGGTCTAGTTCACACACTCTTAGCTCTTTTAGTGGTGTTGTTCACACACTCTTAGCTCTTTTAGTGGTCTAGTTCATACACTCTTAGCTCTTTTAGTGGTGTTGTTCACACACTCTTAGCTCTTTTAGTGGTGTTGTTCACACACTCTTAGCTCTTTTAGTGGTGTTGTTCACACACTCTTAGCTCTTTTAGTGGTGTTGTTCACACACTCTTAGCTCTTTTAGTGGTGTTGTTCACACACTCTTAGCTCTTTTAGTGGTGTTGTTCACACACTCATAGCTCTTTTAGTGGTGTTGTTCACACACTCTTAGCTCTTTTAGTGGTGTTGTTCACACACTCTTAGCTCTTTTAGTGGTCTAGTTCACACACTCTTAGCTCTTTTAGTGGTGTTGTTCACACACTCTTAGCTCTTTTAGTGGTGTTGTTCACACACTCTTAGCTCTTTTAGTGGTGTTGTTCACACACTCTTAGCTCTTTTAGTGGTGTTGTTCACACACTCTTAGCTCTTTTAGTGGTCTAGTTCACACACTCTTAGCTCTTTTAGTGGTGTTGTTCACACACTCTTAGCTCTTTTAGTGGTCTAGTTCATACACTCTTAGCTCTTTTAGTGGTGTTGTTCACACACTCTTAGCTCTTTTAGTGGTGTTGTTCACACACTCTTAGCTCTTTTAGTGGTGTTGTTCACACACTCTTAGCTCTTTTAGTGGTGTTGTTCACACACTCTTAGCTCTTTTAGTGGTGTTGTTCACACACTCTTAGCTCTTTTAGTGGTGTTGTTCACACACTCATAGCTCTTTTAGTGGTGTTGTTCACACACTCTTAGCTCTTTTAGTGGTGTTGTTCACACACTCTTAGCTCTTTTAGTGGTCTAGTTCATACACTCTTAGCTCTTTTAGTGGTGTTGTTCACACACTCTTAGCTCTTTTAGTGGTCTAGTTCACACACTCTTAGCTCTTTTAGTGGTGTTGTTCACACACTCTTAGCTCTTTTAGTGGTCTAGTTCACACACTCTTAGCTCTTTTAGTGGTGTTGTTCACACACTCTTAGCTCTTTTAGTGGTGTTGTTCACACACTCTTAGCTCTTTTAGTGGTCTAGTTCACACACTCTTAGCTCTTTTAGTGGTGTTGTTCACACACTCTTAGCTCTTTTAGTGGTCTAGTTCACACACTCTTAGCTCTTTTAGTGGTCTAGTTCACACACTCTTAGCTCTTTTAGTGGTGTTGTTCACACACTCTTAGCTCTTTTAGTGGTGTTGTTCACACACTCTTAGCTCTTTTAGTGGTGTTGTTCACACACTCTTAGCTCTTTTAGTGGTCTAGTTCACACACTCTTAGCTCTTTTAGTGGTGTTGTTCACACACTCTTAGCTCTTTTAGTGGTGTTGTTCACACACTCTTAGCTCTTTTAGTGGTGTTGTTCACACACTCTTAGCTCTTTTAGTGGTGTTGTTCACACACTCTTAGCTCTTTTACTGGTGTTGTTCACACACTCTTAGCTCTTTTAGTGGTCTAGTTCACACACTCTTAGCTCTTTTAGTGGTGTTGTTCACACACTCTTAGCTCTTTTAGTGGTGTTGTTCACACACTCTTAGCTCTTTTAGTGGTGTTGTTCACACACTCTTAGCTCTTTTAGTGGTCTAGTTCATACACTCTTAGCTCTTTTAGTGGTGTTGTTCACACACTCTTAGCTCTTTTAGTGGTGTTGTTCACACACTCTTAGCTCTTTTAGTGGTGTTGTTCACACACTCTTAGCTCTTTTAGTGGTCTAGTTCACACACTCTTAGCTCTTTTAGTGGTGTTGTTCACACACTCTTAGCTCTTTTAGTGGTCTAGTTCATACACTCTTAGCTCTTTTAGTGGTGTTGTTCACACACTCTTAGCTCTTTTAGTGGTGTTGTTCACACACTCTTAGCTCTTTTAGTGGTGTTGTTCACACACTCTTAGCTCTTTTAGTGGTGTTGTTCACACACTCTTAGCTCTTTTAGTGGTGTTGTTCACTCACTCTTAGCTCTTTTAGTGGTCTAGTTCATACACTCTTAGCTCTTTTAGTGGTGTTGTTCACACACTCTTAGCTCTTTTAGTGGTGTTGTTCACACACTCTTAGCTCTTTTAGTGGTCTAGTTCATACACTCTTAGCTCTTTTAGTGGTGTTGTTCACACACTCTTAGCTCTTTTAGTGGTGTTGTTCACACACTCTTAGCTCTTTTAGTGGTGTTGTTCACACACTCTTAGTTCTTTTAGTGGTGTTGTTCACACACTCTTAGCTCTTTTAGTGGTGTTCACACACTCTTAGCTCTTTTAGTGGTGTTGTTCACACACTCTTAGCTCTTTTAGTGGTGTTGTTCACACACTCTTAGCTCTTTTAGTGGTGTTGTTCACACACTCTTAGCTCTTTTAGTGGTCTAGTTCACACACTCTTAGCTCTTTTAGTGGTGTTGTTCACACACTCTTAGCTCTTTTAGTGGTGTTGTTCACACACTCATAGCTCTTTTAGTGGTCTACTTCACACACTCTTAGCTCTTTTAGTGGTGTTGTTCACACACTCTTAGCTCTTTTAGTGGTCTAGTTCATACACTCTTAGCTCTTTTAGTGGTGTTGTTCACACACTCTTAGCTCTTTTAGTGGTGTTGTTCACACACTCTTAGCTCTTTTAGTGGTCTAGTTCACACACTCTTAGCTCTTTTAGTGGTGTTGTTCACACACTCTTAGCTCTTTTAGTGGTGTTGTTCACACACTCTTAGCTCTTTTAGTGGTCTACTTCACACACTCTTAGCTCTTTTAGTGGTGTTGTTCACACACTCTTAGCTCTTTTAGTGGTGTTGTTCACACACTCTTAGCTCTTTTAGTGGTGTTGTTCACACACTCTTAGCTCTTTTAGTGGTCTAGTTCACACACTCTTAGCTCTTTTAGTGGTCTAGTTCACACACTCTTAGCTCTTTTAGTGGTCTAGTTCACACACTCTTAGCTCTTTTAGTGGTCTAGTTCACACACTCTTAGCTCTTTTAGTGGTGTTGTTCACACACTCTTAGCTCTTTTAGTGATGTTGTTCACACACTCTTAGCTCTTTTAGTGGTGTTCACACACTCTTAGCTCTTTTAGTGGTGTTGTTCACACACTCTTAGCTCTTTTAGTGGTCTAGTTCACACACTCTTAGCTCTTTTAGTGGTGTTGTTCACACACTCTTAGCTCTTTTAGTGGTGTTGTTCACACACTCTTAGCTCTTTTAGTGGTGTTCACACACTCTTAGCTCTTTTAGTGGTGTTGTTCACACACTCTTAGCTCTTTTAGTGGTCTAGTTCACACACTCTTAGCTCTTTTAGTGGTGTTGTTCACACACTCTTAGCTCTTTTAGTGGTCTAGTTCACACACTCTTAGCTCTTTTAGTGGTGTTGTTCACACACTCTTAGCTCTTTTAGTGGTGTTCACACACTCTTAGCTCTTTTAGTGGTGTTGTTCACACACTCTTAGCTCTTTTAGTGGTGTTGTTCACACACTCTTAGCTCTTTTAGTGGTGTTGTTCACACACTCTTAGCTCTTTTAGTGGTGTTGTTCACACACTCTTAGCTCTTTTAGTGGTGTTCACACACTCTTAGCTCTTTTAGTGGTGTTGTTCCCACACTCTTAGCTCTTTTAGTGGTCTAGTTCACACACTCTTAGCTCTTTTAGTGGTGTTCACACACTCTTAGCTCTTTTAGTGGTGTTGTTCCCACACTCTTAGCTCTTTTAGTGGTCTAGTTCACACACTCTTAGCTCTTTTAGTGGTGTTGTTCACACACTCTTAGCTCTTTTAGTGGTCTAGTTCACACACTCTTAGCTCTTTTAGTGGTGTTCACACACTCTTAGCTCTTTTAGTGGTGTTGTTCCCACACTCTTAGCTCTTTTAGTGGTCTAGTTCACACACTCTTAGCTCTTTTAGTGGTGTTGTTCACACACTCTTAGCTCTTTTAGTGGTCTAGTTCACACACTCTTAGCTCTTTTAGTGGTGTTGTTCACACACTCTTAGCTCTTTTAGTGGTCTAGTTCACACACTCTTAGCTCTTTTAGTGGTGTTGTTCACACACTCTTAGCTCTTTTAGTGGTGTTCACACACTCTTAGCTCTTTTAGTGGTGTTGTTCACACACTCTTAGCTCTTTTAGTGGTGTTGTTCACACACTCTTAGCTCTTTTAGTGGTGTTGTTCACACACTCTTAGCTCTTTTAGTGGTGTTCACACACTCTTAGCTCTTTTAGTGGTGTTGTTCACACACTCTTAGCTCTTTTAGTGGTCTAGTTCACACACTCTTAGCTCTTTTAGTGGTGTTGTTCACACACTCTTAGCTCTTTTACTGGTGTTGTTCACACACTCTTAGCTCTTTTAGTGGTCTAGTTCACACACTCTTAGCTCTTTTAGTGGTCTAGTTCACACACTCTTAGCTCTTTTAGTGGTCTAGTTCACACACTCTTAGCTCTTTTAGTGGTGTTGTTCACACACTCTTAGCTCTTTTAGTGGTGTTGTTCACACACTCTTAGCTCTTTTAGTGGTGTTGTTCACACACTCTTAGCTCTTTTAGTGGTGTTGTTCACACACTCTTAGCTCTTTTAGTGGTCTAGTTCATACACTCTTAGCTCTTTTAGTGGTGTTGTTCACACACTCTTAGCTCTTTTAGTGGTGTTGTTCACACACTCTTAGCTCTTTTAGTGGTGTTGTTCACACACTCTTAGCTCTTTTAGTGGTGTTGTTCACACACTCTTAGCTCTTTTAGTGGTGTTCACACACTCTTAGCTCTTTTAGTGGTGTTGTTCACACACTCTTAGCTCTTTTAGTGGTGTTGTTCACACACTCTTAGCTCTTTTAGTGGTGTTGTTCACACACTCTTAGCTCTTTTAGTGGTCTAGTTCACACACTCTTAGCTCTTTTAGTGGTGTTGTTCACACACTCTTAGCTCTTTTAGTGGTGTTGTTCACACACTCATAGCTCTTTTAGTGGTCTAGTTCACACACTCTTAGCTCTTTTAGTGGTGTTGTTCACACACTCTTAGCTCTTTTAGTGGTGTTGTTCACACACTCTTAGCTCTTTTAGTGGTGTTGTTCACACACTCTTAGCTCTTTTAGTGGTGTTGTTCACACACTCTTAGCTCTTTTAGTGGTCTAGTTCATACACTCTTAGCTCTTTTAGTGGTGTTGTTCACACACTCTTAGCTCTTTTAGTGGTCTAGTTCACACACTCTTAGCTCTTTTAGTGGTGTTGTTCACACACTCTTAGCTCTTTTAGTGGTCTAGTTCACACACTCTTAGCTCTTTTAGTGGTGTTGTTCACACACTCTTAGCTCTTTTAGTGGTGTTGTTCCCACACTCTTAGCTCTTTTAGTGGTCTAGTTCACACACTCTTAGCTCTTTTAGTGGTGTTGTTCACACACTCTTAGCTCTTTTAGTGGTGTTGTTCACACACTCTTAGCTCTTTTAGTGGTGTTGTTCACACACTCTTAGCTCTTTTAGTGGTCTAGTTCACACACTCTTAGCTCTTTTAGTGGTCTAGTTCACACACTCTTAGCTCTTTTAGTGGTCTAGTTCACACACTCTTAGCTCTTTTAGTGGTCTAGTTCACACACTCTTAGCTCTTTTAGTGGTGTTGTTCACACACTCTTAGCTCTTTTAGTGGTGTTGTTCACACACTCTTAGCTCTTTTAGTGGTGTTGTTCACACACTCTTAGCTCTTTTAGTGGTGTTGTTCACACACTCTTAGCTCTTTTAGTGGTGTTGTTCACACACTCTTAGCTCTTTTAGTGGTCTAGTTCACACACTCTTAGCTCTTTTAGTGGTGTTGTTCACACACTCTTAGCTCTTTTAGTGATCTAGTTCACACACTCTTAGCTCTTTTAGTGGTCTAGTTCACACACTCTTAGCTCTTTTAGTGGTGTTGTTCACACACTCTTAGCTCTTTTAGTGGTGTTGTTCACACACTCTTAGCTCTTTTAGTGGTGTTGTTCACACACTCTTAGCTCTTTTAGTGGTCTAGTTCACACACTCTTAGCTCTTTTAGTGGTGTTGTTCACACACTCTTAGCTCTTTTAGTGGTCTAGTTCACACACTCTTAGCTCTTTTAGTGGTGTTGTTCACACACTCTTAGCTCTTTTAGTGGTGTTCACACACTCTTAGCTCTTTTAGTGGTGTTGTTCACACACTCTTAGCTCTTTTAGTGGTGTTGTTCACACACTCTTAGCTCTTTTAGTGGTCTAGTTCACACACTCTTAGCTCTTTTAGTGGTGTTGTTCACACACTCTTAGCTCTTTTAGTGGTGTTGTTCACACACTCTTAGCTCTTTTAGTGGTCTAGTTCACACACTCTTAGCTCTTTTAGTGGTGTTGTTCACACACTCTTAGCTCTTTTAGTGGTCTAGTTCATACACTCTTAGCTCTTTTAGTGGTGTTGTTCACACACTCTTAGCTCTTTTAGTGGTGTTGTTCACACACTCTTAGCTCTTTTAGTGGTGTTGTTCACACACTCTTAGCTCTTTTAGTGGTGTTGTTCACACACTCTTAGCTCTTTTAGTGGTGTTGTTCACACACTCTTAGCTCTTTTAGTGGTCTAGTTCATACACTCTTAGCTCTTTTAGTGGTGTTGTTCACACACTCTTAGCTCTTTTAGTGGTGTTGTTCACACACTCTTAGCTCTTTTAGTGGTCTAGTTCATACACTCTTAGCTCTTTTAGTGGTGTTGTTCACACACTCTTAGCTCTTTTAGTGGTGTTGTTCACACACTCTTAGCTCTTTTAGTGGTGTTGTTCACACACTCTTAGCTCTTTTAGTGGTGTTGTTCACACACTCTTAGCTCTTTTAGTGGTCTAGTTCACACACTCTTAGCTCTTTTAGTGGTGTTGTTCACACACTCTTAGCTCTTTTAGTGGTCTAGTTCACACACTCTTAGCTCTTTTAGTGGTGTTGTTCACACACTCTTAGCTCTTTTAGTGGTGTTCACACACTCTTAGCTCTTTTAGTGGTGTTGTTCACACACTCTTAGCTCTTTTAGTGGTGTTGTTCACACACTCTTAGCTCTTTTAGTGGTCTAGTTCACACACTCTTAGCTCTTTTAGTGGTGTTGTTCACACACTCTTAGCTCTTTTAGTGGTGTTGTTCACACACTCTTAGCTCTTTTAGTGGTCTAGTTCACACACTCTTAGCTCTTTTAGTGGTGTTGTTCACACACTCTTAGCTCTTTTAGTGGTCTAGTTCATACACTCTTAGCTCTTTTAGTGGTGTTGTTCACACACTCTTAGCTCTTTTAGTGGTGTTGTTCACACACTCTTAGCTCTTTTAGTGGTGTTGTTCACACACTCTTAGCTCTTTTAGTGGTGTTGTTCACACACTCTTAGCTCTTTTAGTGGTGTTGTTCACACACTCTTAGCTCTTTTAGTGGTCTAGTTCATACACTCTTAGCTCTTTTAGTGGTGTTGTTCACACACTCTTAGCTCTTTTAGTGGTGTTGTTCACACACTCTTAGCTCTTTTAGTGGTGTTGTTCACACACTCTTAGCTCTTTTAGTGGTGTTGTTCACACACTCTTAGCTCTTTTAGTGGTGTTCACACACTCTTAGCTCTTTTAGTGGTGTTGTTCACACACTCTTAGCTCTTTTAGTGGTGTTGTTCACACACTCTTAGCTCTTTTAGTGGTGTTGTTCACACACTCTTAGCTCTTTTAGTGGTCTAGTTCACACACTCTTAGCTCTTTTAGTGGTGTTCACACACTCTTAGCTCTTTTAGTGGTGTTGTTCACACACTCTTAGCTCTTTTAGTGGTCTAGTTCACACACTCTTAGCTCTTTTAGTGGTGTTGTTCACACACTCTTAGCTCTTTCAGTGGTCTAGTTCACACACTCTTAGCTCTTTTAGTGGTGTTGTTCACACACTCTTAGCTCTTTTAGTGGTGTTGTTCACACACTCTTAGCTCTTTTAGTGGTGTTGTTCACACACTCTTAGCTCTTTTAGTGGTCTAGTTCATACACTCTTAGCTCTTTTAGTGGTGTTGTTCACACACTCTTAGCTCTTTTAGTGGTCTAGTTCACACACTCTTAGCTCTTTTAGTGGTGTTGTTCACACACTCTTAGCTCTTTTAGTGGTCTAGTTCACACACTCTTAGCTCTTTTAGTGGTGTTGTTCACACACTCTTAGCTCTTTTAGTGGTGTTGTTCACACACTCTTAGCTCTTTTAGTGGTCTAGTTCACACACTCTTAGCTCTTTTAGTGGTGTTGTTCACACACTCTTAGCTCTTTTAGTGGTGTTGTTCACACACTCTTAGCTCTTTTAGTGGTGTTGTTCACACACTCTTAGCTCTTTTAGTGGTCTAGTTCACACACTCTTAGCTCTTTTAGTGGTCTAGTTCACACACTCTTAGCTCTTTTAGTGGTCTAGTTCACACACTCTTAGCTCTTTTAGTGGTCTAGTTCACACACTCTTAGCTCTTTTAGTGGTGTTGTTCACACACTCTTAGCTCTTTTAGTGGTGTTGTTCACACACTCTTAGCTCTTTTAGTGGTCTAGTTCACACACTCTTAGCTCTTTTAGTGGTGTTGTTCACACACTCTTAGCTTTTTTTAGTGGTGTTGTTCACACACTCTTAGCTCTTTTAGTGGTGTTGTTCACACACTCTTAGCTCTTTTAGTGGTCTAGTTCACACACTCATAGCTCTTTTAGTGGTCTAGTTCACACACTCTTAGCTCTTTTAGTGGTGTTGTTCACACACTCTTAGCTCTTTTAGTGGTGTTGTTCACACACTCTTAGCTCTTTTAGTGGTGTTGTTCACACACTCTTAGCTCTTTTAGTGGTGTTGTTCACACACTCTTAGCTCTTTTACTGGTGTTGTTCACACACTCTTAGCTCTTTTAGTGGTCTAGTTCACACACTCTTAGCTCTTTTAGTGGTGTTGTTCACACACTCTTAGCTCTTTTAGTGGTGTTGTTCACACACTCTTAGCTCTTTTAGTGGTGTTGTTCACACACTCTTAGCTCTTTTAGTGGTCTAGTTCATACACTCTTAGCTCTTTTAGTGGTGTTGTTCACACACTCTTAGCTCTTTTAGTGGTGTTGTTCACACACTCTTAGCTCTTTTAGTGGTGTTGTTCACACACTCTTAGCTCTTTTAGTGGTCTAGTTCACACACTCTTAGCTCTTTTAGTGGTGTTGTTCACACACTCTTAGCTCTTTTAGTGGTCTAGTTCATACACTCTTAGCTCTTTTAGTGGTGTTGTTCACACACTCTTAGCTCTTTTAGTGGTGTTGTTCACACACTCTTAGCTCTTTTAGTGGTGTTGTTCACACACTCTTAGCTCTTTTAGTGGTGTTGTTCACACACTCTTAGCTCTTTTAGTGGTGTTGTTCACACACTCTTAGCTCTTTTAGTGGTCTAGTTCATACACTCTTAGCTCTTTTAGTGGTGTTGTTCACACACTCTTAGCTCTTTTAGTGGTGTTGTTCACACACTCTTAGCTCTTTTAGTGGTGTTGTTCACACACTCTTAGCTCTTTTAGTGGTGTTGTTCACACACTCTTAGCTCTTTTAGTGGTGTTCACACACTCTTAGCTCTTTTAGTGGTGTTGTTCACACACTCTTAGCTCTTTTAGTGGTGTTGTTCACACACTCTTAGCTCTTTTAGTGGTGTTGTTCACACACTCTTAGCTCTTTTAGTGGTCTAGTTCACACACTCTTAGCTCTTTTAGTGGTGTTGTTCACACACTCTTAGCTCTTTTAGTGGTGTTGTTCACACACTCATAGCTCTTTTAGTGGTCTAGTTCACACACTCTTAGCTCTTTTAGTGGTGTTGTTCACACACTCTTAGCTCTTTTAGTGGTCTAGTTCATACACTCTTAGCTCTTTTAGTGGTGTTGTTCACACACTCTTAGCTCTTTTAGTGGTGTTGTTCACACACTCTTAGCTCTTTTAGTGGTGTTGTTCACACACTCTTAGCTCTTTTAGTGGTCTGTTTCATACACTCTTAGCTCTTTTAGTGGTGTTGTTCACACACTCTTAGCTCTTTTAGTGGTGTTGTTCACACACTCTTAGCTCTTTTAGTGGTGTTGTTCACACACTCTTAGCTCTTTTAGTGGTGTTGTTCACACACTCTTAGCTCTTTTAGTGGTGTTGTTCACACACTCTTAGCTCTTTTAGTGGTCTAGTTCACACACTCTTAGCTCTTTTAGTGGTGTTGTTCACACACTCTTAGCTCTTTTAGTGGTCTAGTTCATACACTCTTAGCTCTTTTAGTGGTGTTGTTCACACACTCTTAGCTCTTTTAGTGGTGTTGTTCACACACTCTTAGCTCTTTTAGTGGTGTTGTTCACACACTCTTAGCTCTTTTACTGGTGTTGTTCACACACTCTTAGCTCTTTTAGTGGTGTTGTTCACACACTCTTAGCTCTTTTAGTGGTGTTGTTCACACACTCTTAGCTCTTTTAGTGGTCTAGTTCATACACTCTTAGCTCTTTTAGTGGTCTAGTTCACACACTCTTAGCTCTTTTAGTGGTGTTGTTCACACACTCTTAGCTCTTTTAGTGGTGTTGTTCACACACTCTTAGCTCTTTTAGTGGTCTAGTTCACACACTCTTAGCTCTTTTAGTGGTGTTGTTCACACACTCTTAGCTCTTTTAGTGGTGTTGTTCACACACTCTTAGCTCTTTTAGTGGTGTTGTTCACACACTCTTAGCTCTTTTAGTGGTCTAGTTCACACACTCTTAGCTCTTTTAGTGGTGTTGTTCACACACTCTTAGCTCTTTTAGTGGTGTTGTTCACACACTCTTAGCTCTTTTAGTGGTGTTGTTCACACACTCTTAGCTCTTTTACTGGTGTTGTTCACACACTCTTAGCTCTTTTAGTGGTGTTGTTCACACACTCTTAGCTCTTTTAGTGGTCTAGTTCACACACTCTTAGCTCTTTTAGTGGTGTTGTTCACACACTCTTAGCTCTTTTAGTGGTGTTGTTCACACACTCTTAGCTCTTTTAGTGGTCTAGTTCATACACTCTTAGCTCTTTTAGTGGTGTTGTTCACACACTCTTAGCTCTTTTAGTGGTGTTGTTCACACACTCTTAGCTCTTTTAGTGGTGTTGTTCACACACTCTTAGCTCTTTTAGTGGGGTTGTTCACACACTCTTAGCTCTTTTACTGGTGTTGTTCACACACTCTTAGCTCTTTTAGTGGTGTTGTTCACACACTCTTAGCTCTTTTAGTGGTCTAGTTCACACACTCTTAGCTCTTTTAGTGGTGTTGTTCACACACTCTTAGCTCTTTTAGTGGTCTAGTTCATACACTCTTAGCTCTTTTAGTGGTCTAGTTCATACACTCTTAGCTCTTTTAGTGGTCTAGTTCACACACTCTTAGCTCTTTTAGTGGTGTTGTTCACACACTCTTAGCTCTTTTAGTGGTGTTGTTCACACACTCTTAGCTCTTTTAGTGGTGTTGTTCACACACTCTTAGCTCTTTTAGTGGTCTAGTTCATACACTCTTAGCTCTTTTAGTGGTCTAGTTCACACACTCTTAGCTCTTTTAGTGGTGTTGTTCACACACTCTTAGCTCTTTTACTGGTGTTGTTCACACACTCTTAGCTCTTTTAGTGGTGTTGTTCACACACTCTTAGCTCTTTTAGTGGTCTAGTTCACACACTCTTAGCTCTTTTAGTGGTCTAGTTCACACACTCTTAGCTCTTTTAGTGGTCTAGTTCACACACTCTTAGCTCTTTTAGTGGTGTTGTTCACACACTCTTAGCTCTTTTAGTGGTGTTGTTCACACACTCTTAGCTCTTTTAGTGGTGTTGTTCACAAACTCTTAGCTCTTTTAGTGGTCTAGTTCACACACTCTTAGCTCTTTTAGTGGTGTTGTTCACACACTCTTAGCTCTTTTAGTGGTCTAGTTCACACACTCTTAGCTCTTTTAGTGGTGTTTATCGTGTATTTTCTTCCTTGACCAGCAATAATGACCACTGACGACTTGAATTGAATAAACTGAACTGTTTACTGAAGTTTCTGAACTTGAATCATTAGATACAGCGCTCGCACATGAAAACAATCTCTTTCTCTTTTTTTTCCTTACATACACTGATGCATTATTGGTAGAATTCTCTTAAAGCTGAACACCCCCATTAATGTCAAACTGTTTCCGTTATTATTAAAGATAACAAATTCACATTTCTATTCTGATTAATTCACAACATCCTCCCCCCCATGAACAAATGTTCATCAACTTAAATCTCTAATGCATAAAGCAATTGAACGGGTCTCTTCAACACAGTCCCTGTGGATGTACGCAAAGCACAGGATCTAACTTTGCCATCTCTGCCTGGAAACAGCTCTTCAATCTTTCCCAATTTCCAGGTTTGTCTCGGCATATTGACATCTCCTATGAGCACAACGTCACCCATTTTCAACTGAGTAGGTTTCTGCGTGGTGCAGGAATGTGCAGATTTCAGATCCAGTAGATAATCCCTCCTCCAACGATTCCACAGGTTGGTCATGAGTCGGTTTCTGTATCTCCACCTTCTTGTCATATCACCCTTACTCACAGTGGGATGATCATAGTCGGCTGGAAATGGTTTTGGAGGTAGTGAAGTGAGTCGTTCACCAACTAAGAAATGTGCTGGCGTTAGTGGCTGCGGCTCATCAAGCTCATTGTGAACAAAAGTGAGAGGTCTGGAATTCAGTATGGCTTCTACTTCTGCAAGAAGCGTAGACATTTCTTCAAATGTGAGCGATGCCTTTCCTAGCACCTTCCTCATGCTCATTTTCACAGACCTTACAAGTCTTTCCCAAAATCCACCCCACCAGGCAGCTCGTTCTACAATGAAACGCCAAGTTATTCCTTTTCCTGAGAAGTATTCCAGGATTTGTGGATCTTTGATGGCTTTCCACAGCTCACTAAGGTCTTGGTTTGCTCTTTTAAAGGTTTTGGCGTTGTCCGAATAGATGACTTTACACAACCCTCTTCTGGAAATAAATCGCTTGAGTGCTAACAAGAAACTCTCTGTCGACTGACTTGAAACCAGTTCTAAATGCACCGCTCTCGTGACAGCACATGTAAACAGAGCAACATAAGCCTTGCATAATGCACGATCACCCTTCACATACAGCGGTCCTGCAAAGTCTATGCCAGTCACTTCAAATGGTGGTTTCTCAGATACTCTGTCCCTTGGCAATGGAGCCGTGTCCTGCTGTGCGGGCTTGACTTTGAATCTCTTACACACAGTACATTTTGACAAAACACCTTTAACGATTTGTCTGGCTCTCAAAATCCAGTATCTACTTCTTGTTTGCACTAGTGTGTCTCTCAAACCAGAATGCATGATGAATTCATGGTTGTACTGGACCAGCAACTCACAATATCTGTCTTTGTTGGGCAAAATCCATGGATGTTTCTCTCTGTAGCTGAAGTCTGACTGTTGGAGTCTGCCTCCAACACAGAGCAGTTCGTCCTCGTCCAGAAAAGGTCTTAAATCTCTGATTTTTGAGTCTGCGTTCAATGTCTTTCCAGCTTTCAGCGAACTGATTTCAGGACTGAAGCTTCTTTCTTGTGTCAACTTTATCCAATACTTTTCAGCTTCAAACATTTCATCTGCAGTCAACTCACCACGCATCTTGGAGCTTGAACTGGCATTATGCACAAACCGCTTAATCCAAGCAGTAACTCGCAGAACTCGCTTTAGCTTACTGTACTTCATTAAGTCCACAACAGGTTCCTTTTCTCGTTTTTCACCACTGCTGAGTTGCACCACAATCTGCTGATCTTGTGTTAACTCACTAACCACAATTTCGTCACTTGTCTCTTCTTCACTTTCTTCCAACGGATTCAGTGTAGTCAGAAATGAAGGTCCGTTCCACCAAATCTCACTTTCCTTCAGGTTAGCTACAGTCAGACCTCTGGTGGGAAGGTCTGCAGGATTGAACTTGCTCCTACAGTGAGACCACATTTCAGGATTGGTTAAAAGCTGAATTTCTGACACTCTGTTTGCCACAAACTGTTTCCATTTGTGAGCTGGACTGCGAATCCACTGCAGCACAATCATCGAATCCGTCCACATATGAACTTGATGAAGCTCCATATTCAGAGGCTTTAACAGACTGTTTCCGAGTCTCGCTCCAATTACTGCTCCCATCAGCTCAAGACGGGGCAGTGAGATCTTCTTCAATGGGGCTACCCTGGACTTTGAAGCAACGAGGCATGTTGTTTTTGTTCCATCATCAGCTACTCGAAGCAGGTAAGCAACAGTGCTATAAGCTTTCTCGCTTGCGTCACAGAACACATGGAGTTGATGTGCGTTGTGTCTATGCATGCATTTTGATCCATACCAACGAGGAATGTGTATGTGATGGATCTGTGGTAGCTCTGCACACCATCCTTGCCATTCTTGTGCAAGATCCGAGGGCAGCTCCTCATCCCAGCCAAGTCCTCGTATCCACAGCTCTTGGAAAAGACATTTTACTCGCACAGTAAATGGAGTCAGAAACCCTATTGGGTCGAATATGCGAGCAGATAGCTTTAGAACACTTCTTTTAGTATTCTCTCTCTTCGCTACAGCGTCCAACAGTGCAGTCAGGTCAAAAACAAATTCATCTGTTTGAGTTCTCCATACCAAGCCTAGTACCTTCAGCACTGATCCATGCGTTTCTGTCTCCTCAGCAGGTTCACTCATTGTCTCCTTCCATTTTTCCTTCAATGCAGCACAGTTGGTTGTCCATTTGCAAAGATTCATTCCAGCTGCAGACATAATCTCCTTTGCACAAGTAGTTATGTGGAAAGCATTCTCAACATCACTTGCACTCGAGATTAAGTCGTCAACATAAAGTGATTCTCTGATGATCCTTACTACTTCAGGAAATTGGTGTTCATATTCCTTCAGATGCCTTCTTACTGTAGCCGCTAGGAGGAATGGGCTCGGGGACACTCCAAACACCACTCTTGTCATCCGCAGTACACGTAGCCTTTCACCTGCGTCTTCATGAGGCAGTGCAGTGAACCATAGGAATCTCACTGCATCTCTATCCGTCTCAGCAAGAGAAATCTGCAAGAAAGCCTTTTCAATGTCTGCAGTAAAAGCAATCTCATTCAGTCTGAATTTGATCAGTATGCCAAGCAGATCTGGATTCAGGTTAGGACCAGTAAGTAGACAGTCATTGAATGATGGAACCCCAACTTCATGTGATGAAGCATCAAATACTACTCTGAGCTTTGTGGTTACCTTGTCCTCTCGAAGAACAGCATGATGAGGCATGTAATACTTTACAGCGTTTGAAGATGATCCATTCTCCACAACATCTTCGACAATGCCCTGCTGAAGGTAATCATTCACCACTTCATTATATCTGTGATACATTACCACATCTGAGCGCAACCTCCTTTTCAGTCCTTCAAATCTTTTCTTTGCGATTCTGTAGTTATCTGGGAGCTCTGGTTTGTCAGGTCGCCATGGCAGCTCAACTTCATATCGCCCGTTCTTATACTGAGTAGTTTTTTCAAACATGCGAAGAGCATCCTCTTCTTCAGGGCTGTTGGACTGCTGCATGGTAATACCAAGGGATTCGGTCTCCCAGAAGGCCTTCAAGCGTTCTGAAACCAGTGTGTCTTCATCAATATGGATGTGCATGCATGCTGCGTCAGAAACACTGGACATTGTGACTGGTCCCTGCACTGACCATCCAAAAATACTCTCAACGGCCACCAGTGCATCTGTGATTCTTTCCACTTGGCCTGACACCACATGCCAATAATAATCTGCACCAATCAGGAGAGACAACTCTGTATCACAAGTGCCTGGGTCTTGATAGTCTGCCAGCTGCAAGCCTTTTCGTTTCATTTCTGCTTGGATGTGCTCACCTGGAATCTTCATCACAGCAGTGCACACTTGTGGAGTTTCGAGAGCTTCCACTTCCACTTTCTGATCTTTGTTCCAGATGCTTTGCAGAGTTACCTTCACTGTGTTGCGCCTGGATGTTGCTGGTGCTGTGGATTCGAAGGTATGAAGAGTGAACGTTTCTTGCTTCATCACAGGTAATTTTAAAGCTCTCACTGTGTTCTCGCTGATGAAACTTCTCTGGCTGCCACCGTCCAGTAAGCAGCGAATGCTTTTACGTCCACCAGGTCCTTCTGCCCACGCTCTTACAGTCTGAAGGAGCACCGTGTTCTGCTTATCGGACTGCATTTTAACAGAATGGGAAGCAAATGAAGAAACTACATCATCTTTATCGTCGATGTCTGAAGTGGTTGTTTCTCCTTTCTCACACACAGTGCTATGATGCCTGCCACCACACACAGTACAGGACACTTTGGCTTTGCAGAATCTTGCTATATGCTTCTGTCCAAGACAAACAAAGCATCGTCCCAGTTTCATCAATTTTGCTTTTCGTGCAGCAATTTCAGTTACTGTACACAGTTCTGTTTTGTGCGCTGCGCTATCACAGAAAAGACAGTTTGGTATTTTTTGACTAGAGGTTTGCAGCACTGCAGCTGATGGCATGTTATGTTTTTTCTGCTTCATTTCAATTAATGTCTCTGGTCTTTTAAATGGTTTGTGATAGCGCTGGCTGTCTTTGGAATTACCTGACTTAATCAGTTGCATTGTTCTTTCTCTGCTCAAAATCTCGTTCTGCAGAAATTCCATAACTTCTGAGACTTTCCATTCATCACTGGATCCTCTTTGTCGACTGTACTGAAGTGCAATGTCTTCCGGAATCATTTGTAGCAGAACAGGGCATAACAAGCTGCCATATGCTTCTGATGCAACACCCAGCGATTCTAAGCTACGAATCTGTACTTCACATTCATCATAAAGTTGTCTCAAAGCACTCACGTCGTAGGATTTCTTCACTGGGCAGAGATTCAACAACTTGGTCATGTGCGCATTAATGAGCAGATCTTTTCTTCCGAACCGGTTCTGAAGCAGATCGATCGCGTGATCGTAATTGCTGTCTGTCAACATCAGTCCCGCTATAGCCTTTGAAGCAGCGCCGGCTACATATGTCTTTAAGTAATTAAACTTCTCTGTTTTGCTTAGCGCGTCATTTCTGTGAATGGCCGTTTCAAACTGATTCCAAAAGTCCTGCCACAAGCTAATGTCACCGCTGAACTTGTTGATGATTAACTTGGGTAACTTAACTGTTTGTCCGCGCTGCGCTGGTACTGCATCACGCGGCCTGCTATCAGTGTTTTCCCGAACTCTCTGCATCACGCGCCGCACGCGGGCTTTCGCGCTGATGACTCGCTGGCCATACTCCTCAGCGTCGACAACTTCATTTTCAAGATCCTCCACATCTGTATGCTCCTCTATTTCGTGATCTAACTCCAGCAGCGTTTCCTCTTTTGCAGATAACATGGCTAGCAGTTCACATAATCTGTCAACGACTGGATCTTCCTTGCTAACCTCCGTTTCTATGTCTTGCAAAAGTCTCGTCGTGGAACCGCGCACAGCTCTCCGTTTTCTGTGTAGTCTTTCAAGTCGCTCCGCCATTTCGGATGTTGCTTGCAAGTTATCCCGGGTTTCGGCACCAAAGATTATCGTGTATTTTCTTCCTTGACCAGCAATAATGACCACTGACGACTTGAATTGAATAAACTGAACTGTTTACTGAAGTTTCTGAACTTGAATCATTAGATACAGCGCTCGCACATGAAAACAATCTCTTTCTCTTTTTTTTCCTTACATACACTGATGCATTATTGGTAGAATTCTCTTAAAGCTGAACACCCCCATTAATGTCAAACTGTTTCCGTTATTATTAAAGATAACAAATTCACATTTCTATTCTGATTAATTCACAACAGGTGTTGTTCACACACTCTTAGCTCTTTTAGTGATCTAGTTCACACACTCTTAGCTCTTTTAGTGGTCTAGTTCACACACTCTTAGCTCTTTTAGTGGTGTTGTTCACACACTCTTAGCTCTTTTAGTGGTGTTGTTCACACACTCTTAGCTCTTTTAGTGATCTAGTTCACACACTCTTAGCTCTTTTAGTGGTCTAGTTCACACACTCTTAGCTCTTTTAGTGGTGTTGTTCACACACTCTTAGCTCTTTTAGTGGTGTTGTTCACACACTCTTAGCTCTTTTAGTGGTGTTGTTCACACACTCTTAGCTCTTTTAGTGGCCTAGTTCACACACTCTTAGCTCTTTTAGTGGTGTTGTTCACACACTCTTAGCTCTTTTAGTGGTCTAGTTCATACACTCTTAGCTCTTTTAGTGGTCTAGTTCACACACTCTTAGCTCTTTTAGTGGTGTTGTTTACACACTCTTAGCTCTTTTAGTGGTCTAGTTCACACACTCTTAGCTCTTTTAGTGGTGTTGTTCACACACTCTTAGCTCTTTTAGTGGTGTTGTTCACACACTCTTAGCTCTTTTAGTGGTGTTGTTCACACACTCTTAGCTCTTTTAGTGGTCTAGTTCACACACTCTTAGCTCTTTTAGTGGTGTTGTTCACACACTCTTAGCTCTTTTAGTGGTCTAGTTCACACACTCTTAGCTCTTTTAGTGGTGTTGTTCACACACTCTTAGCTCTTTTAGTGATCTAGTTCACACACTCTTAGCTCTTTTAGTGGTGTTGTTCATACACTCTTAGCTCTTTTAGTGGTCTAGTTCACACACTCTTAGCTCTTTTAGTGGTGTTGTTCACACACTCTTAGCTCTTTTAGTGGTCTAGTTCACACACTCTTAGCTCTTTTAGTGGTGTTGTTCATACACTCTTAGCTCTTTTAGTGGTCTAGTTCACACACTCTTAGCTCTTTTAGTGGTGTTGTTCACACACTCTTAGCTCTTTTAGTGGTCTAGTTCACACACTCTTAGCTCTATTAGTGGTCTAGTTCATACACTCTTAGCTCTTTTAGTGGTCTAGTTCACACACTCTTAGCTCTTTTAGTGGTGTTGTTCACACACTCTTAGCTCTTTTAGTGGTGTTGTTCACACACTCTTAGCTCTTTTAGTGGTGTTGTTCACACACTCTTAGCTCTTTTAGTGGTGTTGTTCACACACTCTTAGCTCTTTTAGTGGTCTAGTTCACACACTCTTAGCTCTTTTAGTGGTGTTGTTCACACACTCTTAGCTCTTTTAGTGGTGTTGTTCACACACTCTTAGCTCTTTTAGTGGTGTTGTTCACACACTCTTAGCTCTTTTAGTGGTCTAGTTCACACACTCTTAGCTCTTTTAGTGGTCTAGTTCATACACTCTTAGCTCTTTTAGTGGTCTAGTTCACACACTCTTAGCTCTTTTAGTGGTGTTGTTCACACACTCTTAGCTCTTTTAGTGGTGTTGTTCCCACACTCTTAGCTCTTTTAGTGGTCTAGTTCACACACTCTTAGCTCTTTTAGTGGTGTTGTTCACACACTCTTAGCTCTTTTAGTGGTGTTGTTCACACACTCTTAGCTCTTTTAGTGGTGTTGTTCACACACTCTTAGCTCTTTTAATGGTGTTGTTCACACACTCTTAGCTCTTTTAGTGGTCTAGTTCACACACTCTTAGCTCTTTTAGTGGTGTTGTTCACACACTCTTAGCTCTTTTAGTGGTCTAGTTCACACACTCTTAGCTCTTTTAGTGGTGTTGTTCACACACTCTTAGCTCTTTTAGTGGTGTTGTTCCCACACTCTTAGCTCTTTTAGTGGTCTAGTTCACACACTCTTAGCTCTTTTAGTGGTGTTGTTCACACACTCTTAGCTCTTTTAGTGGTGTTGTTCCCACACTCTTAGCTCTTTTAATGGTCTAGTTCACACACTCTTAGCTCTTTTAGTGGTGTAGTTCATACACTCTTAGCTCTTTTAGTGGTCTAGTTCACACACTCTTAGCTCTTTTAGTGGTGTTGTTCTCACACTCTTAGCTCTTTTAGTGGTGTTGTTCACACACTCTTAGCTCTTTTAGTGGTCTAGTTCATACACTCTTAGCTCTTTTAGTGGTGTTGTTCACACACTCTTAGCTCTTTTAGTGGTGTTGTTCACACACTCTTAGCTCTTTTAGTGGTGTTGTTCACACACTCTTAGCTCTTTTAGTGGTGTTGTTCACACACTCTTAGCTCTTTTAGTGGTGTTGTTCACACACTCTTAGCTCTTTTAGTGGTGTTGTTCACACACTCTTAGCTCTTTTAGTGGTGTTGTTCACACACTCTTAGCTCTTTTAGTGGTGTTGTTCACACACTCTTAGCTCTTTTAGTGGTGTTGTTCACACACTCTTAGCTCTTTTATTGGTGTTGTTCACACACTCTTAGCTCTTTTAGTGGTGTTGTTCACACACTCTTAGCTCTTTTAGTGGTCTAGTTCACACACTCTTAGCTCTTTTAGTGGTCTAGTTCACACACTCTTAGCTCTTTTAGTGGTGTTGTTCACACACTCTTAGCTCTTTTAGTGGTGTTGTTCACACACTCTTAGCTCTTTTAGTGGTGTTGTTCACACACTCTTAGCTCTTTTAGTGGTCTAGTTCACACACTCTTAGCTCTTTTAGTGGTGTTGTTCACACACTCTTAGCTCTTTTAGTGGTCTAGTTCACACACTCTTAGCTCTTTTAGTGGTGTTGTTCACACACTCTTAGCTCTTTTAGTGGTCTAGTTCACACACTCTTAGCTCTTTTAGTGGTGTTGTTCACACACTCTTAGCTCTTTTAGTGGTCTAGTTCACACACTCTTAGCTCTTTTAGTGGTGTTGTTCACACACTCTTAGCTCTTTTAGTGGTGTTCACACACTCTTAGCTCTTTTAGTGGTGTTGTTCACACACTCTTAGCTCTTTTAGTGGTGTTGTTCACACACTCTTAGCTCTTTTAGTGGTGTTGTTCACACACTCTTAGCTCTTTTAGTGGTGTTCACACACTCTTAGCTCTTTTAGTGGTGTTGTTCACACACTCTTAGCTCTTTTAGTGGTCTAGTTCACACACTCTTAGCTCTTTTAGTGGTGTTCACACACTCTTAGCTCTTTTAGTGGTGTTGTTCCCACACTCTTAGCTCTTTTAGTGGTCTAGTTCACACACTCTTAGCTCTTTTAGTGGTGTTGTTCACACACTCTTAGCTCTTTTACTGGTGTTGTTCACACACTCTTAGCTCTTTTAGTGGTGTTGTTCACACACTCTTAGCTCTTTTAGTGGTCTAGTTCACACACTCTTAGCTCTTTTAGTGGTGTTGTTCACACACTCTTAGCTCTTTTAGTGGTCTAGTTCACACACTCTTAGCTCTTTTAGTGGTGTTGTTCACACACTCTTAGCTCTTTTAGTGATCTAGTTCACACACTCTTAGCTCTTTTAGTGGTCTAGTTCACACACTCTTAGCTCTTTTAGTGGTGTTGTTCACACAATCTTAGCTCTTTTAGTGGTGTTGTTCACACACTCTTAGCTCTTTTAGTGGTCTAGTTCACACACTCTTAGCTCTTTTAGTGGTGTTGTTCACACACTCTTAGCTCTTTTAGTGGTCTAGTTCACACACTCTTAGCTCTTTTAGTGGTGTTGTTCACACACTCTTAGCTCTTTTAGTGGTGTTCACACACTCTTAGCTCTTTTAGTGGTGTTGTTCACACACTCTTAGCTCTTTTAGTGGTGTTGTTCACACACTCTTAGCTCTTTTAGTGGTGTTGTTCACACACTCTTAGCTCTTTTAGTGGTCTAGTTCACACACTCTTAGCTCTTTTAGTGGTGTTGTTCACACACTCTTAGCTCTTTTAGTGGTGTTGTTCACACACTCTTAGCTCTTTTAGTGGTCTAGTTCACACACTCTTAGCTCTTTTAGTGTTGTTGTTCACACACTCTTAGCTCTTTTAGTGGTCTAGTTCATACACTCTTAGCTCTTTTAGTGGTGTTGTTCACACACTCTTAGCTCTTTTAGTGGTGTTGTTCACACACTCTTAGCTCTTTTAGTGGTGTTGTTCACACACTCTTAGCTCTTTTAGTGGTGTTGTTCACACACTCTTAGCTCTTTTAGTGGTGTTGTTCACACACTCTTAGCTCTTTTAGTGGTGTTGTTCACACACTCTTAGCTCTTTTAGTGGTGTTGTTCACACACTCTTAGCTCTTTTAGTGGTGTTGTTCACACACTCTTAGCTCTTTTAGTGGTCTAGTTCATACACTCTTAGCTCTTTTAGTGGTGTTGTTCACACACTCTTAGCTCTTTTAGTGGTGTTGTTCACACACTCTTAGCTCTTTTAGTGGTGTTGTTCACACACTCTTAGCTCTTTTAGTGGTGTTGTTCACACACTCTTAGCTCTTTTACTGGTGTTGTTCACACACTCTTAGCTCTTTTAGTGGTGTTGTTCACACACTCTTAGCTCTTTTAGTGGTCTAGTTCATACACTCTTAGCTCTTTTAGTGGTCTAGTTCATACACTCTTAGCTCTTTTAGTGGTCTAGTTCACACACTCTTAGCTCTTTTAGTGGTGTTGTTCACACACTCTTAGCTCTTTTAGTGGTCTAGTTCATACACTCTTAGCTCTTTTAGTGGTGTTGTTCACACACTCTTAGCTCTTTTAGTGGTGTTGTTCACACACTCTTAGCTCTTTTAGTGGTGTTGTTCACACACTCTTAGCTCTTTTAGTGGTGTTGTTCACACACTCTTAGCTCTTTTAGTGGTGTTGTTCACACACTCTTAGCTCTTTTAGTGGTCTAGTTCACACACTCTTAGCTCTTTTAGTGGTGTTGTTCACACACTCTTAGCTCTTTTAGTGGTGTTGTTCACACACTCTTAGCTCTTTTAGTGGTCTAGTTCACACACTCTTAGCTCTTTTAGTGTTGTTGTTCACACACTCTTAGCTCTTTTAGTGGTCTAGTTCATACACTCTTAGCTCTTTTAGTGGTGTTGTTCACACACTCTTAGCTCTTTTAGTGGTGTTGTTCACACACTCTTAGCTCTTTTAGTGGTGTTGTTCACACACTCTTAGCTCTTTTAGTGGTGTTGTTCACACACTCTTAGCTCTTTTAGTGGTGTTGTTCACACACTCTTAGCTCTTTTAGTGGTCTAGTTCATACACTCTTAGCTCTTTTAGTGGTGTTGTTCACACACTCTTAGCTCTTTTAGTGGTGTTGTTCACACACTCTTAGCTCTTTTAGTGGTCTAGTTCATACACTCTTAGCTCTTTTAGTGGTGTTGTTCACACACTCTTAGCTCTTTTAGTGGTGTTGTTCACACACTCTTAGCTCTTTTAGTGGTGTTGTTCACACACTCTTAGCTCTTTTAGTGGTGTTGTTCACACACTCTTAGCTCTTTTAGTGGTCTAGTTCACACACTCTTAGCTCTTTTAGTGGTGTTGTTCACACACTCTTAGCTCTTTTAGTGGTCTAGTTCACACACTCTTAGCTCTTTTAGTGGTGTTGTTCACACACTCTTAGCTCTTTTAGTGGTGTTCACACACTCTTAGCTCTTTTAGTGGTGTTGTTCACACACTCTTAGCTCTTTTAGTGGTGTTGTTCACACACTCTTAGCTCTTTTAGTGGTCTAGTTCACACACTCTTAGCTCTTTTAGTGGTGTTGTTCACACACTCTTAGCTCTTTTAGTGGTCTAGTTCATACACTCTTAGCTCTTTTAGTGGTGTTGTTCACACACTCTTAGCTCTTTTAGTGGTGTTGTTCACACACTCTTAGCTCTTTTAGTGGTGTTGTTCACACACTCTTAGCTCTTTTAGTGGTGTTGTTCACACACTCTTAGCTCTTTTAGTGGTGTTGTTCACACACTCTTAGCTCTTTTAGTGGTCTAGTTCATACACTCTTAGCTCTTTTAGTGGTGTTGTTCACACACTCTTAGCTCTTTTAGTGGTGTTGTTCACACACTCTTAGCTCTTTTAGTGGTGTTGTTCACACACTCTTAGCTCTTTTAGTGGTGTTGTTCACACACTCTTAGCTCTTTTAGTGGTGTTCACACACTCTTAGCTCTTTTAGTGGTGTTGTTCACACACTCTTAGCTCTTTTAGTGGTGTTGTTCACACACTCTTAGCTCTTTTAGTGGTGTTGTTCACACACTCTTAGCTCTTTTAGTGGTCTAGTTCACACACTCTTAGCTCTTTTAGTGGTGTTCACACACTCTTAGCTCTTTTAGTGGTGTTGTTCACACACTCTTAGCTCTTTTAGTGGTCTAGTTCACACACTCTTAGCTCTTTTAGTGGTGTTGTTCACACACTCTTAGCTCTTTTAGTGGTCTAGTTCACACACTCTTAGCTCTTTTAGTGGTGTTGTTCACACACTCTTAGCTCTTTTAGTGGTGTTGTTCACACACTCTTAGCTCTTTTAGTGGTGTTGTTCACACACTCTTAGCTCTTTTAGTGGTCTAGTTCATACACTCTTAGCTCTTTTAGTGGTGTTGTTCACACACTCTTAGCTCTTTTAGTGGTCTAGTTCACACACTCTTAGCTCTTTTAGTGGTGTTGTTCACACACTCTTAGCTCTTTTAGTGGTCTAGTTCACACACTCTTAGCTCTTTTAGTGGTGTTGTTCACACACTCTTAGCTCTTTTAGTGGTGTTGTTCACACACTCTTAGCTCTTTTAGTGGTCTAGTTCACACACTCTTAGCTCTTTTAGTGGTGTTGTTCACACACTCTTAGCTCTTTTAGTGGTGTTGTTCACACACTCTTAGCTCTTTTAGTGGTGTTGTTCACACACTCTTAGCTCTTTTAGTGGTCTAGTTCACACACTCTTAGCTCTTTTAGTGGTCTAGTTCACACACTCTTAGCTCTTTTAGTGGTCTAGTTCACACACTCTTAGCTCTTTTAGTGGTCTAGTTCACACACTCTTAGCTCTTTTAGTGGTGTTGTTCACACACTCTTAGCTCTTTTAGTGGTGTTGTTCACACACTCTTAGCTCTTTTAGTGGTCTAGTTCACACACTCTTAGCTCTTTTAGTGGTGTTGTTCACACACTCTTAGCTTTTTTTAGTTGTGTTGTTCACACACTCTTAGCTCTTTTAGTGGTGTTGTTCACACACTCTTAGCTCTTTTAGTGGTCTAGTTCACACACTCATAGCTCTTTTAGTGGTCTAGTTCACACACTCTTAGCTCTTTTAGTGGTGTTGTTCACACACTCTTAGCTCTTTTAGTGGTGTTGTTCACACACTCTTAGCTCTTTTAGTGGTGTTGTTCACACACTCTTAGCTCTTTTAGTGGTGTTGTTCACACACTCTTAGCTCTTTTACTGGTGTTGTTCACACACTCTTAGCTCTTTTAGTGGTCTAGTTCACACACTCTTAGCTCTTTTAGTGGTGTTGTTCACACACTCTTAGCTCTTTTAGTGGTGTTGTTCACACACTCTTAGCTCTTTTAGTGGTGTTGTTCACACACTCTTAGCTCTTTTAGTGGTCTAGTTCATACACTCTTAGCTCTTTTAGTGGTGTTGTTCACACACTCTTAGCTCTTTTAGTGGTGTTGTTCACACACTCTTAGCTCTTTTAGTGGTGTTGTTCACACACTCTTAGCTCTTTTAGTGGTCTAGTTCACACACTCTTAGCTCTTTTAGTGGTGTTGTTCACACACTCTTAGCTCTTTTAGTGGTCTAGTTCATACACTCTTAGCTCTTTTAGTGGTGTTGTTCACACACTCTTAGCTCTTTTAGTGGTGTTGTTCACACACTCTTAGCTCTTTTAGTGGTGTTGTTCACACACTCTTAGCTCTTTTAGTGGTGTTGTTCACACACTCTTAGCTCTTTTAGTGGTGTTGTTCACACACTCTTAGCTCTTTTAGTGGTCTAGTTCATACACTCTTAGCTCTTTTAGTGGTGTTGTTCACACACTCTTAGCTCTTTTAGTGGTGTTGTTCACACACTCTTAGCTCTTTTAGTGGTGTTGTTCACACACTCTTAGCTCTTTTAGTGGTGTTGTTCACACACTCTTAGCTCTTTTAGTGGTGTTCACACACTCTTAGCTCTTTTAGTGGTGTTGTTCACACACTCTTAGCTCTTTTAGTGGTGTTGTTCACACACTCTTAGCTCTTTTAGTGGTGTTGTTCACACACTCTTAGCTCTTTTAGTGGTGTTGTTCACACACTCTTAGCTCTTTTAGTGGTGTTGTTCACACACTCTTAGCTCTTTTAGTGGTGTTGTTCACACACTCTTAGCTCTTTTAGTGGTGTTGTTCACACACTCTTAGCTCTTTTAGTGGTCTAGTTCATACACTCTTAGCTCTTTTAGTGGTGTTGTTCACACACTCTTAGCTCTTTTAGTGGTGTTGTTCACACACTCTTAGCTCTTTTAGTGGTGTTGTTCACACACTCTTAGCTCTTTTAGTGGTGTTGTTCACACACTCTTAGCTCTTTTAGTGGTGTTCACACACTCTTAGCTCTTTTAGTGGTGTTGTTCACACACTCTTAGCTCTTTTAGTGGTCTAGTTCACACACTCTTAGCTCTTTTAGTGGTGTTGTTCACACACTCTTAGCTCTTTTAGTGGTGTTGTTCACACACTCATAGCTCTTTTAGTGGTCTAGTTCACACACTCTTAGCTCTTTTAGTGGTGTTGTTCACACACTCTTAGCTCTTTTAGTGGTCTAGTTCATACACTCTTAGCTCTTTTAGTGGTGTTGTTCACACACTCTTAGCTCTTTTAGTGGTGTTGTTCACACACTCTTAGCTCTTTTAGTGGTGTTGTTCACACACTCTTAGCTCTTTTAGTGGTCTGTTTCATACACTCTTAGCTCTTTTAGTGGTGTTGTTCACACACTCTTAGCTCTTTTAGTGGTGTTGTTCACACACTCTTAGCTCTTTTAGTGGTGTTGTTCACACACTCTTAGCTCTTTTAGTGGTGTTGTTCACACACTCTTAGCTCTTTTAGTGGTCTAGTTCACACACTCTTAGCTCTTTTAGTGGTGTTGTTCACACACTCTTAGCTCTTTTAGTGGTCTAGTTCATACACTCTTAGCTCTTTTAGTGGTGTTGTTCACACACTCTTAGCTCTTTTAGTGGTGTTGTTCACACACTCTTAGCTCTTTTAGTGGTGTTGTTCACACACTCTTAGCTCTTTTACTGGTGTTGTTCACACACTCTTAGCTCTTTTAGTGGTGTTGTTCACACACTCTTAGCTCTTTTAGTGGTGTTGTTCACACACTCTTAGCTCTTTTAGTGGTCTAGTTCATACACTCTTAGCTCTTTTAGTGGTCTAGTTCACACACTCTTAGCTCTTTTAGTGGTGTTGTTCACACACTCTTAGCTCTTTTAGTGGTGTTGTTCACACACTCTTAGCTCTTTTAGTGGTCTAGTTCACACACTCTTAGCTCTTTTAGTGGTGTTGTTCACACACTCTTAGCTCTTTTAGTGGTGTTGTTCACACACTCTTAGCTCTTTTAGTGGTGTTGTTCACACACTCTTAGCTCTTTTAGTGGTCTAGTTCACACACTCTTAGCTCTTTTAGTGGTGTTGTTCACACACTCTTAGCTCTTTTAGTGGTGTTGTTCACACACTCTTAGCTCTTTTAGTGGTGTTGTTCACACACTCTTAGCTCTTTTACTGGTGTTGTTCACACACTCTTAGCTCTTTTAGTGGTGTTGTTCACACACTCTTAGCTCTTTTAGTGGTCTAGTTCACACACTCTTAGCTCTTTTAGTGGTGTTGTTCACACACTCTTAGCTCTTTTAGTGGTGTTGTTCACACACTCTTAGCTCTTTTAGTGGTCTAGTTCATACACTCTTAGCTCTTTTAGTGGTGTTGTTCACACACTCTTAGCTCTTTTAGTGGTGTTGTTCACACACTCTTAGCTCTTTTAGTGGTGTTGTTCACACACTCTTAGCTCTTTTAGTGGGGTTGTTCACACACTCTTAGCTCTTTTACTGGTGTTGTTCACACACTCTTAGCTCTTTTAGTGGTGTTGTTCACACACTCTTAGCTCTTTTAGTGGTCTAGTTCACACACTCTTAGCTCTTTTAGTGGTGTTGTTCACACACTCTTAGCTCTTTTAGTGGTCTAGTTCATACACTCTTAGCTCTTTTAGTGGTCTAGTTCATACACTCTTAGCTCTTTTAGTGGTCTAGTTCACACACTCTTAGCTCTTTTAGTGGTGTTGTTCACACACTCTTAGCTCTTTTAGTGGTGTTGTTCACACACTCTTAGCTCTTTTAGTGGTGTTGTTCACACACTCTTAGCTCTTTTAGTGGTCTAGTTCATACACTCTTAGCTCTTTTAGTGGTCTAGTTCACACACTCTTAGCTCTTTTAGTGGTGTTGTTCACACACTCTTAGCTCTTTTACTGGTGTTGTTCACACACTCTTAGCTCTTTTAGTGGTGTTGTTCACACACTCTTAGCTCTTTTAGTGGTCTAGTTCACACACTCTTAGCTCTTTTAGTGGTCTAGTTCACACACTCTTAGCTCTTTTAGTGGTCTAGTTCACACACTCTTAGCTCTTTTAGTGGTGTTGTTCACACACTCTTAGCTCTTTTAGTGGTGTTGTTCACACACTCTTAGCTCTTTTAGTGGTGTTGTTCACAAACTCTTAGCTCTTTTAGTGGTCTAGTTCACACACTCTTAGCTCTTTTAGTGGTGTTGTTCACACACTCTTAGCTCTTTTAGTGGTCTAGTTCACACACTCTTAGCTCTTTTAGTGGTGTTGTTCACACACTCTTAGCTCTTTTAGTGATCTAGTTCACACACTCTTAGCTCTTTTAGTGGTCTAGTTCACACACTCTTAGCTCTTTTAGTGGTGTTGTTCACACACTCTTAGCTCTTTTAGTGGTGTTGTTCACACACTCTTAGCTCTTTTAGTGATCTAGTTCACACACTCTTAGCTCTTTTAGTGGTCTAGTTCACACACTCTTAGCTCTTTTAGTGGTGTTGTTCACACACTCTTAGCTCTTTTAGTGGTGTTGTTCACACACTCTTAGCTCTTTTAGTGGTGTTGTTCACACACTCTTAGCTCTTTTAGTGGCCTAGTTCACACACTCTTAGCTCTTTTAGTGGTGTTGTTCACACACTCTTAGCTCTTTTAGTGGTCTAGTTCATACACTCTTAGCTCTTTTAGTGGTCTAGTTCACACACTCTTAGCTCTTTTAGTGGTGTTGTTTACACACTCTTAGCTCTTTTAGTGGTCTAGTTCACACACTCTTAGCTCTTTTAGTGGTGTTGTTCACACACTCTTAGCTCTTTTAGTGGTGTTGTTCACACACTCTTAGCTCTTTTAGTGGTGTTGTTCACACACTCTTAGCTCTTTTAGTGGTCTAGTTCACACACTCTTAGCTCTTTTAGTGGTGTTGTTCACACACTCTTAGCTCTTTTAGTGGTCTAGTTCACACACTCTTAGCTCTTTTAGTGGTGTTGTTCACACACTCTTAGCTCTTTTAGTGATCTAGTTCACACACTCTTAGCTCTTTTAGTGGTCTAGTTCACACACTCTTAGCTCTTTTAGTGGTGTTGTTCATACACTCTTAGCTCTTTTAGTGGTCTAGTTCACACACTCTTAGCTCTTTTAGTGGTGTTGTTCACACACTCTTAGCTCTTTTAGTGGTCTAGTTCACACACTCTTAGCTCTATTAGTGGTCTAGTTCATACACTCTTAGCTCTTTTAGTGGTCTAGTTCACACACTCTTAGCTCTTTTAG
Organism: Pimephales promelas; assembly: GCF_988280905.1. Taxonomy (NCBI): domain Eukaryota; kingdom Metazoa; phylum Chordata; class Actinopteri; order Cypriniformes; family Leuciscidae; genus Pimephales; species Pimephales promelas. The sequence goes on along the minus strand of NC_142770.1, from coordinate 22,906,924 downwards.
TGGTGTTGTTCACACACTCTTAGCTCTTTTAGTGGTGTTGTTCACACACTCTTAGCTCTTTTAGTGGTGTTGTTCACACACTCTTAGCTCTTTTAGTGGTGTTGTTCACACACTCTTAGCTCTTTTAGTGGTCTAGTTCACACACTCTTAGCTCTTTTAGTGGTGTTGTTCACACACTCTTAGCTCTTTTAGTGGTGTTGTTCACACACTCTTAGCTCTTTTAGTGGTGTTGTTCACACACTCTTAGCTCTTTTAGTGGTCTAGTTCACACACTCTTAGCTCTTTTAGTGGTCTAGTTCATACACTCTTAGCTCTTTTAGTGGTCTAGTTCACACACTCTTAGCTCTTTTAGTGGTGTTGTTCACACACTCTTAGCTCTTTTAGTGGTGTTGTTCCCACACTCTTAGCTCTTTTAGTGGTCTAGTTCACACACTCTTAGCTCTTTTAGTGGTGTTGTTCACACACTCTTAGCTCTTTTAGTGGTGTTGTTCACACACTCTTAGCTCTTTTAGTGGTGTTGTTCACACACTCTTAGCTCTTTTAATGGTCTAGTTCACACACTCTTAGCTCTTTTAGTGGTGTAGTTCATACACTCTTAGCTCTTTTAGTGGTCTAGTTCACACACTCTTAGCTCTTTTAGTGGTGTTGTTCTCACACTCTTAGCTCTTTTAGTGGTGTTGTTCACACACTCTTAGCTCTTTTAGTGGTCTAGTTCATACACTCTTAGCTCTTTTAGTGGTGTTGTTCACACACTCTTAGCTCTTTTAGTGGTGTTGTTCACACACTCTTAGCTCTTTTAGTGGTGTTGTTCACACACTCCTAGCTCTTTTAGTGGTGTTGTTCACACACTCTTAGCTCTTTTAGTGGTGTTGTTCACACACTCTTAGCTCTTTTAGTGGTGTTGTTCACACACTCTTAGCTCTTTTAGTGGTGTTGTTCACACACTCTTAGCTCTTTTAGTGGTGTTGTTCACACACTCTTAGCTCTTTTAGTGGTGTTGTTCACACACTCTTAGCTCTTTTATTGGTGTTGTTCACACACTCTTAGCTCTTTTAGTGGTGTTGTTCACACACTCTTAGCTCTTTTAGTGGTCTAGTTCACACACTCTTAGCTCTTTTAGTGGTCTAGTTCACACACTCTTAGCTCTTTTAGTGGTGTTGTTCACACACTCTTAGCTCTTTTAGTGGTGTTGTTCACACACTCTTAGCTCTTTTAGTGGTGTTGTTCACACACTCTTAGCTCTTTTAGTGGTCTAGTTCACACACTCTTAGCTCTTTTAGTGGTGTTGTTCACACACTCTTAGCTCTTTTAGTGGTCTAGTTCACACACTCTTAGCTCTTTTAGTGGTGTTGTTCACACACTCTTAGCTCTTTTAGTGGTCTAGTTCACACACTCTTAGCTCTTTTAGTGGTGTTGTTCACACACTCTTAGCTCTTTTAGTGGTCTAGTTCACACACTCTTAGCTCTTTTAGTGGTGTTGTTCACACACTCTTAGCTCTTTTAGTGGTGTTCACACACTCTTAGCTCTTTTAGTGGTGTTGTTCACACACTCTTAGCTCTTTTAGTGGTGTTGTTCACACACTCTTAGCTCTTTTAGTGGTGTTGTTCACACACTCTTAGCTCTTTTAGTGGTGTTCACACACTCTTAGCTCTTTTAGTGGTGTTGTTCACACACTCTTAGCTCTTTTAGTGGTCTAGTTCACACACTCTTAGCTCTTTTAGTGGTGTTCACACACTCTTAGCTCTTTTAGTGGTGTTGTTCCCACACTCTTAGCTCTTTTAGTGGTCTAGTTCACACACTCTTAGCTCTTTTAGTGGTGTTGTTCACACACTCTTAGCTCTTTTACTGGTGTTGTTCACACACTCTTAGCTCTTTTAGTGGTGTTGTTCACACACTCTTAGCTCTTTTAGTGGTCTAGTTCACACACTCTTAGCTCTTTTAGTGGTGTTGTTCACACACTCTTAGCTCTTTTAGTGGTCTAGTTCACACACTCTTAGCTCTTTTAGTGGTGTTGTTCACACACTCTTAGCTCTTTTAGTGATCTAGTTCACACACTCTTAGCTCTTTTAGTGGTCTAGTTCACACACTCTTAGCTCTTTTAGTGGTGTTGTTCACACAATCTTAGCTCTTTTAGTGGTGTTGTTCACACACTCTTAGCTCTTTTAGTGGTCTAGTTCACACACTCTTAGCTCTTTTAGTGGTGTTGTTCACACACTCTTAGCTCTTTTAGTGGTCTAGTTCACACACTCTTAGCTCTTTTAGTGGTGTTGTTCACACACTCTTAGCTCTTTTAGTGGTGTTCACACACTCTTAGCTCTTTTAGTGGTGTTGTTCACACACTCTTAGCTCTTTTAGTGGTGTTGTTCACACACTCTTAGCTCTTTTAGTGGTGTTGTTCACACACTCTTAGCTCTTTTAGTGGTCTAGTTCACACACTCTTAGCTCTTTTAGTGGTGTTGTTCACACACTCTTAGCTCTTTTAGTGGTGTTGTTCACACACTCTTAGCTCTTTTAGTGGTCTAGTTCACACACTCTTAGCTCTTTTAGTGTTGTTGTTCACACACTCTTAGCTCTTTTAGTGGTCTAGTTCATACACTCTTAGCTCTTTTAGTGGTGTTGTTCACACACTCTTAGCTCTTTTAGTGGTGTTGTTCACACACTCTTAGCTCTTTTAGTGGTGTTGTTCACACACTCTTAGCTCTTTTAGTGGTGTTGTTCACACACTCTTAGCTCTTTTAGTGGTGTTGTTCACACACTCTTAGCTCTTTTAGTGGTGTTGTTCACACACTCTTAGCTCTTTTAGTGGTGTTGTTCACACACTCTTAGCTCTTTTAGTGGTGTTGTTCACACACTCTTAGCTCTTTTAGTGGTCTAGTTCATACACTCTTAGCTCTTTTAGTGGTGTTGTTCACACACTCTTAGCTCTTTTAGTGGTGTTGTTCACACACTCTTAGCTCTTTTAGTGGTGTTGTTCACACACTCTTAGCTCTTTTAGTGGTGTTGTTCACACACTCTTAGCTCTTTTACTGGTGTTGTTCACACACTCTTAGCTCTTTTAGTGGTGTTGTTCACACACTCTTAGCTCTTTTAGTGGTCTAGTTCACACACTCTTAGCTCTTTTAGTGGTGTTGTTCACACACTCTTAGCTCTTTTAGTGGTCTAGTTCACACACTCTTAGCTCTTTTAGTGGTGTTGTTCACACACTCTTAGCTCTTTTAGTGGTGTTCACACACTCTTAGCTCTTTTAGTGGTGTTGTTCACACACTCTTAGCTCTTTTAGTGGTGTTGTTCACACACTCTTAGCTCTTTTAGTGGTGTTGTTCACACACTCTTAGCTCTTTTAGTGGTCTAGTTCACACACTCTTAGCTCTTTTAGTGGTGTTGTTCACACACTCTTAGCTCTTTTAGTGATCTAGTTCACACACTCTTAGCTCTTTTAGTGGTCTAGTTCACACACTCTTAGCTCTTTTAGTGGTTTTGTTCACACAATCTTAGCTCTTTTAGTGGTGTTGTTCACACACTCTTAGCTCTTTTAGTGGTCTAGTTCACACACTCTTAGCTCTTTTAGTGGTGTTGTTCACACACTCTTAGCTCTTTTAGTGGTCTAGTTCACACACTCTTAGCTCTTTTAGTGGTGTTGTTCACACACTCTTAGCTCTTTTAGTGGTGTTGTTCACACACTCTTAGCTCTTTTAGTGGTGTTGTTCACACACTCTTAGCTCTTTTAGTGGTGTTGTTCACACACTCTTAGCTCTTTTAGTGGTGTTGTTCACACACTCTTAGCTCTTTTAGTGGTCTAGTTCACACACTCTTAGCTCTTTTAGTGTTGTTGTTCACACACTCTTAGCTCTTTTAGTGGTCTAGTTCATACACTCTTAGCTCTTTTAGTGGTGTTGTTCACACACTCTTAGCTCTTTTAGTGGTGTTGTTCACACACTCTTAGCTCTTTTAGTGGTGTTGTTCACACACTCTTAGCTCTTTTAGTGGTGTTGTTCACACACTCTTAGCTCTTTTAGTGGTGTTGTTCACACACTCTTAGCTCTTTTAGTGGTGTTGTTCACACACTCTTAGCTCTTTTAGTGGTGTTGTTCACACACTCTTAGCTCTTTTAGTGGTCTAGTTCATACACTCTTAGCTCTTTTAGTGGTGTTGTTCACACACTCTTAGCTCTTTTAGTGGTGTTGTTCACACACTCTTAGCTCTTTTAGTGGTGTTGTTCACACACTCTTAGCTCTTTTAGTGGTGTTGTTCACACACTCTTAGCTCTTTTACTGGTGTTGTTCACACACTCTTAGCTCTTTTAGTGGTGTTGTTCACACACTCTTAGCTCTTTTAGTGGTCTAGTTCATACACTCTTAGCTCTTTTAGTGGTCTAGTTCATACACTCTTAGCTCTTTTAGTGGTCTAGTTCACACACTCTTAGCTCTTTTAGTGGTGTTGTTCACACACTCTTAGCTCTTTTAGTGGTCTAGTTCATACACTCTTAGCTCTTTTAGTGGTGTTGTTCACACACTCTTAGCTCTTTTAGTGGTGTTGTTCACACACTCTTAGCTCTTTTAGTGGTGTTGTTCACACACTCTTAGCTCTTTTAGTGGTGTTGTTCACACACTCTTAGCTCTTTTAGTGGTGTTGTTCACACACTCTTAGCTCTTTTAGTGGTCTAGTTCACACACTCTTAGCTCTTTTAGTGGTGTTGTTCACACACTCTTAGCTCTTTTAGTGGTCTAGTTCATACACTCTTAGCTCTTTTAGTGGTGTTGTTCACACACTCTTAGCTCTTTTAGTGGTGTTGTTCACACACTCTTAGCTCTTTTAGTGGTGTTGTTCACACACTCTTAGCTCTTTTAGTGGTCTAGTTCACACACTCTTAGCTCTTTTAGTGGTGTTGTTCACACACTCTTAGCTCTTTTAGTGGTCTAGTTCATACACTCTTAGCTCTTTTAGTGGTGTTGTTCACACACTCTTAGCTCTTTTAGTGGTGTTGTTCACACACTCTTAGCTCTTTTAGTGGTGTTGTTCACACACTCTTAGCTCTTTTAGTGGTGTTGTTCACACACCCTTAGCTCTTTTAGTGGTGTTGTTCACACACTCTTAGCTCTTTTAGTGGTCTAGTTCATACACTCTTAGCTCTTTTAGTGGTGTTGTTCACACACTCTTAGCTCTTTTAGTGGTGTTGTTCACACACTCTTAGCTCTTTTAGTGGTCTAGTTCATACACTCTTAGCTCTTTTAGTGGTGTTGTTCACACACTCTTAGCTCTTTTAGTGGTGTTGTTCACACACTCTTAGCTCTTCTAGTGGTGTTGTTCACACACTCTTAGCTCTTTTAGTGGTGTTGTTCACACACTCTTAGCTCTTTTAGTGGTGTTCACACACTCTTAGCTCTTTTAGTGGTGTTGTTCACACACTCTTAGCTCTTTTAGTGGTGTTGTTCACACACTCTTAGCTCTTTTAGTGGTGTTGTTCACACACTCTTAGCTCTTTTAGTGGTGTTGTTCACACACTCTTAGCTCTTTTAGTGGTGTTGTTCACACACTCTTAGCTCTTTTAGTGGTGTTGTTCACACACTCTTAGCTCTTTTAGTGGTCTAGTTCACACACTCTTAGCTCTTTTAGTGGTGTTGTTCACACACTCTTAGCTCTTTTAGTGGTGTTGTTCACACACTCTTAGCTCTTTTAGTGGTGTTGTTCACACACTCTTAGCTCTTTTAGTGGTCTAGTTCACACACTCTTAGCTCTTTTAGTGGTCTAGTTCATACACTCTTAGCTCTTTTAGTGGTCTAGTTCACACACTCTTAGCTCTTTTAGTGGTGTTGTTCACACACTCTTAGCTCTTTTAGTGGTGTTGTTCCCACACTCTTAGCTCTTTTAGTGGTCTAGTTCACACACTCTTAGCTCTTTTAGTGGTGTTGTTCACACACTCTTAGCTCTTTTAGTGGTGTTGTTCACACACTCTTAGCTCTTTTAGTGGTGTTGTTCACACACTCTTAGCTCTTTTAATGGTCTAGTTCACACACTCTTAGCTCTTTTAGTGGTGTAGTTCATACACTCTTAGCTCTTTTAGTGGTCTAGTTCACACACTCTTAGCTCTTTTAGTGGTGTTGTTCTCACACTCTTAGCTCTTTTAGTGGTGTTGTTCACACACTCTTAGCTCTTTTAGTGGTCTAGTTCATACACTCTTAGCTCTTTTAGTGGTGTTGTTCACACACTCTTAGCTCTTTTAGTGGTGTTGTTCACACACTCTTAGCTCTTTTAGTGGTGTTGTTCACACACTCTTAGCTCTTTTAGTGGTGTTGTTCACACACTCTTAGCTCTTTTAGTGGTGTTGTTCACACACTCTTAGCTCTTTTAGTGGTGTTGTTCACACACTCTTAGCTCTTTTAGTGGTGTTGTTCACACACTCTTAGCTCTTTTAGTGGTGTTGTTCACACACCCTTAGCTCTTTTAGTGGTGTTGTTCACACACTCTTAGCTCTTTTATTGGTGTTGTTCACACACTCTTAGCTCTTTTAGTGGTGTTGTTCACACACTCTTAGCTCTTTTAGTGGTCTAGTTCACACACTCTTAGCTCTTTTAGTGGTCTAGTTCACACACTCTTAGCTCTTTTAGTGGTGTTGTTCACACACTCTTAGCTCTTTTAGTGGTGTTGTTCACACACTCTTAGCTCTTTTAGTGGTCTAGTTCACACACTCTTAGCTCTTTTAGTGGTGTTGTTCACACACTCTTAGCTCTTTTAGTGGTCTAGTTCACACACTCTTAGCTCTTTTAGTGGTGTTGTTCACACACTCTTAGCTCTTTTAGTGATCTAGTTCACACACTCTTAGCTCTTTTAGTGGTCTAGTTCACACACTCTTAGCTCTTTTAGTGGTGTTGTTCACACACTCTTAGCTCTTTTAGTGGTGTTCACACACTCTTAGCTCTTTTAGTGGTGTTGTTCACACACTCTTAGCTCTTTTAGTGGTCTAGTTCACACACTCTTAGCTCTTTTAGTGGTGTTGTTCACACACTCTTAGCTCTTTTAGTGGTCTAGTTCACACACTCTTAGCTCTTTTAGTGGTGTTGTTCACACACTCTTAGCTCTTTTAGTGGTGTTCACACACTCTTAGCTCTTTTAGTGGTGTTGTTCACACACTCTTAGCTCTTTTAGTGGTGTTGTTCACACACTCTTAGCTCTTTTAGTGGTGTTGTTCACACACTCTTAGCTCTTTTAGTGGTGTTGTTCACACACTCTTAGCTCTTTTACTGGTGTTGTTCACACACTCTTAGCTCTTTTAGTGGTGTTGTTCACACACTCTTAGCTCTTTTAGTGGTCTAGTTCATACACTCTTAGCTCTTTTAGTGGTCTAGTTCACACACTCTTAGCTCTTTTAGTGGTGTTGTTCACACACTCTTAGCTCTTTTAGTGGTCTAGTTCATACACTCTTAGCTCTTTTAGTGGTGTTGTTCACACACTCTTAGCTCTTTTAGTGGTGTTGTTCACACACTCTTAGCTCTTTTAGTGGTGTTGTTCACACACTCTTAGCTCTTTTAGTGGTGTTGTTCACACACTCTTAGCTCTTTTAGTGGTGTTGTTCACACACTCTTAGCTCTTTTAGTGGTCTAGTTCACACACTCTTAGCTCTTTTAGTGGTCTAGTTCATACACTCTTAGCTCTTTTAGTGGTGTTGTTCACACACTCTTAGCTCTTTTAGTGGTGTTGTTCACACACTCTTAGCTCTTTTAGTGGTCTAGTTCATACACTCTTAGCTCTTTTAGTGGTGTTGTTCACACACTCTTAGCTCTTTTAGTGGTGTTGTTCACACACTCTTAGCTCTTTTAGTGGTGTTGTTCACACACTCTTAGCTCTTTTAGTGGTCTAGTTCACACACTCTTAGCTCTTTTAGTGGTGTTGTTCACACACTCTTAGCTCTTTTAGTGGTCTAGTTCATACACTCTTAGCTCTTTTAGTGGTGTTGTTCACACACTCTTAGCTCTTTTAGTGGTGTTGTTCACACACTCTTAGCTCTTTTAGTGGTGTTGTTCACACACTCTTAGCTCTTTTAGTGGTGTTGTTCACACACTCTTAGCTCTTTTAGTGGTGTTGTTCACACACTCTTAGCTCTTTTAGTGGTCTAGTTCATACACTCTTAGCTCTTTTAGTGGTGTTGTTCACACACTCTTAGCTCTTTTAGTGGTGTTGTTCACACACTCTTAGCTCTTTTAGTGGTCTAGTTCATACACTCTTAGCTCTTTTAGTGGTGTTGTTCACACACTCTTAGCTCTTTTAGTGGTGTTGTTCACACACTCTTAGCTCTTTTAGTGGTGTTGTTCACACACTCTTAGCTCTTTTAGTGGTGTTGTTCACACACTCTTAGCTCTTTTAGTGGTGTTCACACACTCTTAGCTCTTTTAGTGGTGTTGTTCACACACTCTTAGCTCTTTTAGTGGTGTTGTTCACACACTCTTAGCTCTTTTAGTGGTGTTGTTCACACACTCTTAGCTCTTTTAGTGGTGTTGTTCACACACTCTTAGCTCTTTTAGTGGTGTTGTTCACACACTCTTAGCTCTTTTAGTGGTGTTGTTCACACACTCTTAGCTCTTTTAGTGGTCTAGTTCACACACTCTTAGCTCTTTTAGTGGTGTTGTTCACACACTCTTAGCTCTTTTAGTGGTGTTGTTCACACACTCTTAGCTCTTTTAGTGGTGTTGTTCACACACTCTTAGCTCTTTTAGTGGTCTAGTTCACACACTCTTAGCTCTTTTAGTGGTGTTGTTCACACACTCTTAGCTCTTTTAGTGGTGTTGTTCCCACACTCTTAGCTCTTTTAGTGGTCTAGTTCACACACTCTTAGCTCTTTTAGTGGTGTTGTTCACACACTCTTAGCTCTTTTAGTGGTGTTGTTCACACACTCTTAGCTCTTTTAGTGGTGTTGTTCACACACTCTTAGCTCTTTTAATGGTCTAGTTCACACACTCTTAGCTCTTTTAGTGGTGTAGTTCATACACTCTTAGCTCTTTTAGTGGTCTAGTTCACACACTCTTAGCTCTTTTAGTGGTGTTGTTCACACACTCTTAGCTCTTTTAGTGGTCTAGTTCATACACTCTTAGCTCTTTTAGTGGTGTTGTTCACACACTCTTAGCTCTTTTAGTGGTGTTGTTCACACACTCTTAGCTCTTTTAGTGGTGTTGTTCACACACTCTTAGCTCTTTTAGTGGTGTTGTTCACACACTCTTAGCTCTTTTAGTGGTGTTGTTCACACACTCTTAGCTCTTTTAGTGGTGTTGTTCACACACTCTTAGCTCTTTTAGTGGTGTTGTTCACACACTCTTAGCTCTTTTAGTGGTGTTGTTCACACACTCTTAGCTCTTTTATTGGTGTTGTTCACACACTCTTAGCTCTTTTAGTGGTGTTGTTCACACACTCTTAGCTCTTTTAGTGGTCTAGTTCACACACTCTTAGCTCTTTTAGTGGTCTAGTTCACACACTCTTAGCTCTTTTAGTGGTGTTGTTCACACACTCTTAGCTCTTTTAGTGGTGTTGTTCACACACTCTTAGCTCTTTTAGTGGTGTTGTTCACACACTCTTAGCTCTTTTAGTGGTCTAGTTCACACACTCTTAGCTCTTTTAGTGGTGTTGTTCACACACTCTTAGCTCTTTTAGTGGTCTAGTTCACACACTCTTAGCTCTTTTAGTGGTGTTGTTCACACACTCTTAGCTCTTTTAGTGATCTAGTTCACACACTCTTAGCTCTTTTAGTGGTCTAGTTCACACACTCTTAGCTCTTTTAGTGGTGTTGTTCACACACTCTTAGCTCTTTTAGTGGTGTTCACACACTCTTAGCTCTTTTAGTGGTGTTGTTCACACACTCTTAGCTCTTTTAGTGGTCTAGTTCACACACTCTTAGCTCTTTTAGTGGTGTTGTTCACACACTCTTAGCTCTTTTAGTGGTCTAGTTCACACACTCTTAGCTCTTTTAGTGGTGTTGTTCACACACTCTTAGCTCTTTTAGTGGTGTTCACACACTCTTAGCTCTTTTAGTGGTGTTGTTCACACACTCTTAGCTCTTTTAGTGGTGTTGTTCACACACTCTTAGCTCTTTTAGTGGTGTTGTTCACACACTCTTAGCTCTTTTAGTGGTGTTCACACACTCTTAGCTCTTTTAGTGGTGTTGTTCACACACTCTTAGCTCTTTTAGTGGTCTAGTTCACACACTCTTAGCTCTTTTAGTGGTGTTCACACACTCTTAGCTCTTTTAGTGGTGTTGTTCCCACACTCTTAGCTCTTTTAGTGGTCTAGTTCACACACTCTTAGCTCTTTTAGTGGTGTTGTTCACACACTCTTAGCTCTTTTACTGGTGTTGTTCACACACTCTTAGCTCTTTTAGTGGTGTTGTTCACACACTCTTAGCTCTTTTAGTGGTCTAGTTCACACACTCTTAGCTCTTTTAGTGGTCTAGTTCACACACTCTTAGCTCTTTTAGTGGTCTAGTTCACACACTCTTAGCTCTTTTAGTGGTGTTGTTCACACACTCTTAGCTCTTTTAGTGGTGTTGTTCACACACTCTTAGCTCTTTTAGTGGTGTTGTTCACACACTCTTAGCTCTTTTAGTGGTCTAGTTCACACACTCTTAGCTCTTTTAGTGGTGTTGTTCACACACTCTTAGCTCTTTTAGTGGTCTAGTTCACACACTCTTAGCTCTTTTAGTGGTGTTGTTCACACACTCTTAGCTCTTTTAGTGATCTAGTTCACACACTCTTAGCTCTTTTAGTGGTCTAGTTCACACACTCTTAGCTCTTTTAGTGGTGTTGTTCACACAATCTTAGCTCTTTTAGTGGTGTTGTTCACACACTCTTAGCTCTTTTAGTGGTGTTGTTCACACACTCTTAGCTCTTTTAGTGGTGTTGTTCACACACTCTTAGCTCTTTTAGTGGTGTTGTTCACACACTCTTAGCTCTTTTAGTGGTGTTGTTCACACACTCTTAGCTCTTTTAGTGGTGTTGTTCACACACTCTTAGCTCTTTTAGTGGTGTTGTTCACACACTCTTAGCTCTTTTAGTGGTGTTGTTCACACACTCTTAGCTCTTTTAGTGGTGTTGTTCACACACTCTTAGCTCTTTTAGTGGTGTTGTTCACACACTCTTAGCTCTTTTAGTGGTCTAGTTCATACACTCTTAGCTCTTTTAGTGGTGTTGTTCACACACTCTTAGCTCTTTTAGTGGTGTTGTTCACACACTCTTAGCTCTTTTAGTGGTGTTGTTCACACACTCTTAGCTCTTTTAGTGGTGTTGTTCACACACTCTTAGCTCTTTTACTGGTGTTGTTCACACACTCTTAGCTCTTTTAGTGGTGTTGTTCACACACTCTTAGCTCTTTTAGTGGTCTAGTTCATACACTCTTAGCTCTTTTAGTGGTCTAGTTCATACACTCTTAGCTCTTTTAGTGGTCTAGTTCACACACTCTTAGCTCTTTTAGTGGTGTTGTTCACACACTCTTAGCTCTTTTAGTGGTGTTGTTCACACACTCTTAGCTCTTTTAGTGGTGTTGTTCACACACTCTTAGCTCTTTTAGTGGTCTAGTTCACACACTCTTAGCTCTTTTAGTGGTGTTGTTCACACACTCTTAGCTCTTTTAGTGGTCTAGTTCACACACTCTTAGCTCTTTTAGTGGTGTTGTTCACACACTCTTAGCTCTTTTAGTGGTGTTCACACACTCTTAGCTCTTTTAGTGGTGTTGTTCACACACTCTTAGCTCTTTTAGTGGTGTTGTTCACACACTCTTAGCTCTTTTAGTGGTCTAGTTCACACACTCTTAGCTCTTTTAGTGGTGTTGTTCACACACTCTTAGCTCTTTTAGTGGTGTTGTTCACACACTCTTAGCTCTTTTAGTGGTCTAGTTCACACACTCTTAGCTCTTTTAGTGGTGTTGTTCACACACTCTTAGCTCTTTTAGTGGTCTAGTTCATACACTCTTAGCTCTTTTAGTGGTGTTGTTCACACACTCTTAGCTCTTTTAGTGGTGTTGTTCACACACTCTTAGCTCTTTTAGTGGTGTTGTTCACACACTCTTAGCTCTTTTAGTGGTGTTGTTCACACACTCTTAGCTCTTTTAGTGGTGTTGTTCACACACTCTTAGCTCTTTTAGTGGTCTAGTTCATACACTCTTAGCTCTTTTAGTGGTGTTGTTCACACACTCTTAGCTCTTTTAGTGGTGTTGTTCACACACTCTTAGCTCTTTTAGTGGTCTAGTTCATACACTCTTAGCTCTTTTAGTGGTGTTGTTCACACACTCTTAGCTCTTTTAGTGGTGTTGTTCACACACTCTTAGCTCTTTTAGTGGTGTTGTTCACACACTCTTAGCTCTTTTAGTGGTGTTGTTCACACACTCTTAGCTCTTTTAGTGGTCTAGTTCACACACTCTTAGCTCTTTTAGTGGTGTTGTTCACACACTCTTAGCTCTTTTAGTGGTCTAGTTCACACACTCTTAGCTCTTTTAGTGGTGTTGTTCACACACTCTTAGCTCTTTTAGTGGTGTTCACACACTCTTAGCTCTTTTAGTGGTGTTGTTCACACACTCTTAGCTCTTTTAGTGGTGTTGTTCACACACTCTTAGCTCTTTTAGTGGTCTAGTTCACACACTCTTAGCTCTTTTAGTGGTGTTGTTCACACACTCTTAGCTCTTTTAGTGGTGTTGTTCACACACTCTTAGCTCTTTTAGTGGTCTAGTTCACACACTCTTAGCTCTTTTAGTGGTGTTGTTCACACACTCTTAGCTCTTTTAGTGGTCTAGTTCATACACTCTTAGCTCTTTTAGTGGTGTTGTTCACACACTCTTAGCTCTTTTAGTGGTGTTGTTCACACACTCTTAGCTCTTTTAGTGGTGTTGTTCACACACTCTTAGCTCTTTTAGTGGTGTTGTTCACACACTCTTAGCTCTTTTAGTGGTGTTGTTCACACACTCTTAGCTCTTTTAGTGGTCTAGTTCATACACTCTTAGCTCTTTTAGTGGTGTTGTTCACACACTCTTAGCTCTTTTAGTGGTGTTGTTCACACACTCTTAGCTCTTTTAGTGGTGTTGTTCACACACTCTTAGCTCTTTTAGTGGTGTTGTTCACACACTCTTAGCTCTTTTAGTGGTGTTCACACACTCTTAGCTCTTTTAGTGGTGTTGTTCACACACTCTTAGCTCTTTTAGTGGTGTTGTTCACACACTCTTAGCTCTTTTAGTGGTGTTGTTCACACACTCTTAGCTCTTTTAGTGGTCTAGTTCACACACTCTTAGCTCTTTTAGTGGTGTTCACACACTCTTAGCTCTTTTAGTGGTGTTGTTCACACACTCTTAGCTCTTTTAGTGGTCTAGTTCACACACTCTTAGCTCTTTTAGTGGTGTTGTTCACACACTCTTAGCTCTTTTAGTGGTCTAGTTCACACACTCTTAGCTCTTTTAGTGGTGTTGTTCACACACTCTTAGCTCTTTTAGTGGTGTTGTTCACACACTCTTAGCTCTTTTAGTGGTGTTGTTCACACACTCTTAGCTCTTTTAGTGGTCTAGTTCATACACTCTTAGCTCTTTTAGTGGTGTTGTTCACACACTCTTAGCTCTTTTTTAGTGGTCTAGTTCACACACTCTTAGCTCTTTTAGTGGTGTTGTTCACACACTCTTAGCTCTTTTAGTGGTCTAGTTCACACACTCTTAGCTCTTTTAGTGGTGTTGTTCACACACTCTTAGCTCTTTTAGTGGTGTTGTTCACACACTCTTAGCTCTTTTAGTGGTCTAGTTCACACACTCTTAGCTCTTTTAGTGGTGTTGTTCACACACTCTTAGCTCTTTTAGTGGTGTTGTTCACACACTCTTAGCTCTTTTAGTGGTGTTGTTCACACACTCTTAGCTCTTTTAGTGGTGTTGTTCACACACTCTTAGCTCTTTTAGTGGTCTAGTTCACACACTCTTAGCTCTTTTAGTGGTCTAGTTCACACACTCTTAGCTCTTTTAGTGGTCTAGTTCACACACTCTTAGCTCTTTTAGTGGTCTAGTTCACACACTCTTAGCTCTTTTAGTGGTGTTGTTCACACACTCTTAGCTCTTTTAGTGGTGTTGTTCACACACTCTTAGCTCTTTTAGTGGTCTAGTTCACACACTCTTAGCTCTTTTAGTGGTGTTGTTCACACACTCTTAGCTTTTTTTAGTGGTGTTGTTCACACACTCTTAGCTCTTTTAGTGGTGTTGTTCACACACTCTTAGCTCTTTTAGTGGTCTAGTTCACACACTCATAGCTCTTTTAGTGGTCTAGTTCACACACTCTTAGCTCTTTTAGTGGTGTTGTTCACACACTCTTAGCTCTTTTAGTGGTGTTGTTCACACACTCTTAGCTCTTTTAGTGGTGTTGTTCACACACTCTTAGCTCTTTTAGTGGTGTTGTTCACACACTCTTAGCTCTTTTACTGGTGTTGTTCACACACTCTTAGCTCTTTTAGTGGTCTAGTTCACACACTCTTAGCTCTTTTAGTGGTGTTGTTCACACACTCTTAGCTCTTTTAGTGGTGTTGTTCACACACTCTTAGCTCTTTTAGTGGTGTTGTTCACACACTCTTAGCTCTTTTAGTGGTCTAGTTCATACACTCTTAGCTCTTTTAGTGGTGTTGTTCACACACTCTTAGCTCTTTTAGTGGTGTTGTTCACACACTCTTAGCTCTTTTAGTGGTGTTGTTCACACACTCTTAGCTCTTTTAGTGGTCTAGTTCACACACTCTTAGCTCTTTTAGTGGTGTTGTTCACACACTCTTAGCTCTTTTAGTGGTCTAGTTCATACACTCTTAGCTCTTTTAGTGGTGTTGTTCACACACTCTTAGCTCTTTTAGTGGTGTTGTTCACACACTCTTAGCTCTTTTAGTGGTGTTGTTCACACACTCTTAGCTCTTTTAGTGGTGTTGTTCACACACTCTTAGCTCTTTTAGTGGTGTTGTTCACACACTCTTAGCTCTTTTAGTGGTCTAGTTCATACACTCTTAGCTCTTTTAGTGGTGTTGTTCACACACTCTTAGCTCTTTTAGTGGTGTTGTTCACACACTCTTAGCTCTTTTAGTGGTGTTGTTCACACACTCTTAGCTCTTTTAGTGGTGTTGTTCACACACTCTTAGCTCTTTTAGTGGTGTTCACACACTCTTAGCTCTTTTAGTGGTGTTGTTCACACACTCTTAGCTCTTTTAGTGGTGTTGTTCACACACTCTTAGCTCTTTTAGTGGTCTAGTTCACACACTCTTAGCTCTTTTAGTGGTGTTGTTCACACACTCTTAGCTCTTTTAGTGGTGTTGTTCACACACTCATAGCTCTTTTAGTGGTCTAGTTCACACACTCTTAGCTCTTTTAGTGGTGTTGTTCACACACTCTTAGCTCTTTTAGTGGTCTAGTTCATACACTCTTAGCTCTTTTAGTGGTGTTGTTCACACACTCTTAGCTCTTTTAGTGGTGTTGTTCACACACTCTTAGCTCTTTTAGTGGTGTTGTTCACACACTCTTAGCTCTTTTAGTGGTCTGTTTCATACACTCTTAGCTCTTTTAGTGGTGTTGTTCACACACTCTTAGCTCTTTTAGTGGTGTTGTTCACACACTCTTAGCTCTTTTAGTGGTGTTGTTCACACACTCTTAGCTCTTTTAGTGGTGTTGTTCACACACTCTTAGCTCTTTTAGTGGTGTTGTTCACACACTCTTAGCTCTTTTAGTGGTCTAGTTCACACACTCTTAGCTCTTTTAGTGGTGTTGTTCACACACTCTTAGCTCTTTTAGTGGTCTAGTTCATACACTCTTAGCTCTTTTAGTGGTGTTGTTCACACACTCTTAGCTCTTTTAGTGGTGTTGTTCACACACTCTTAGCTCTTTTAGTGGTGTTGTTCACACACTCTTAGCTCTTTTACTGGTGTTGTTCACACACTCTTAGCTCTTTTAGTGGTGTTGTTCACACACTCTTAGCTCTTTTAGTGGTGTTGTTCACACACTCTTAGCTCTTTTAGTGGTGTTGTTCACACACTCTTAGCTCTTTTAGTGGTGTTGTTCACACACTCTTAGCTCTTTTAGTGGTGTTCACACACTCTTAGCTCTTTTAGTGGTGTTGTTCACACACTCTTAGCTCTTTTAGTGGTGTTGTTCACACACTCTTAGCTCTTTTAGTGGTGTTCACACACTCTTAGCTCTTTTAGTGGTGTTGTTCACACACTCTTAGCTCTTTTAGTGGTCTAGTTCACACACTCTTAGCTCTTTTAGTGGTGTTCACACACTCTTAGCTCTTTTAGTGGTGTTGTTCCCACACTCTTAGCTCTTTTAGTGGTCTAGTTCACACA
The DNA here is from genome assembly GCF_988280905.1 of Pimephales promelas. Classification (NCBI taxonomy): domain Eukaryota; kingdom Metazoa; phylum Chordata; class Actinopteri; order Cypriniformes; family Leuciscidae; genus Pimephales; species Pimephales promelas. The sequence goes on along the minus strand of NC_142770.1, from coordinate 22,890,616 downwards.
CTCTTAGCTCTTTTAGTGGTGTTGTTCACACACTCTTAGCTCTTTTACTGGTGTTGTTCACACACTCTTAGCTCTTTTATTGGTGTTGTTCACACACTCTTAGCTCTTTTAGTGGTGTTGTTCACACACTCTTAGCTCTTTTAGTGGTCTAGTTCACACACTCTTAGCTCTTTTAGTGGTCTAGTTCACACACTCTTAGCTCTTTTAGTGGTGTTGTTCACACACTCTTAGCTCTTTTAGTGGTGTTGTTCACACACTCTTAGCTCTTTTAGTGGTGTTGTTCACACACTCTTAGCTCTTTTAGTGGTCTAGTTCACACACTCTTAGCTCTTTTAGTGGTGTTGTTCACACACTCTTAGCTCTTTTAGTGGTCTAGTTCACACACTCTTAGCTCTTTTAGTGGTGTTGTTCACACACTCTTAGCTCTTTTAGTGGTCTAGTTCACACACTCTTAGCTCTTTTAGTGGTGTTGTTCACACACTCTTAGCTCTTTTAGTGGTCTAGTTCACACACTCTTAGCTCTTTTAGTGGTGTTGTTCACACACTCTTAGCTCTTTTAGTGGTGTTCACACACTCTTAGCTCTTTTAGTGGTGTTGTTCACACACTCTTAGCTCTTTTAGTGGTGTTGTTCACACACTCTTAGCTCTTTTAGTGGTGTTGTTCACACACTCTTAGCTCTTTTAGTGGTGTTCACACACTCTTAGCTCTTTTAGTGGTGTTGTTCACACACTCTTAGCTCTTTTAGTGGTCTAGTTCACACACTCTTAGCTCTTTTAGTGGTGTTCACACACTCTTAGCTCTTTTAGTGGTGTTGTTCCCACACTCTTAGCTCTTTTAGTGGTCTAGTTCACACACTCTTAGCTCTTTTAGTGGTGTTGTTCACACACTCTTAGCTCTTTTACTGGTGTTGTTCACACACTCTTAGCTCTTTTAGTGGTGTTGTTCACACACTCTTAGCTCTTTTAGTGGTCTAGTTCACACACTCTTAGCTCTTTTAGTGGTGTTGTTCACACACTCTTAGCTCTTTTAGTGGTCTAGTTCACACACTCTTAGCTCTTTTAGTGGTGTTGTTCACACACTCTTAGCTCTTTTAGTGATCTAGTTCACACACTCTTAGCTCTTTTAGTGGTCTAGTTCACACACTCTTAGCTCTTTTAGTGGTGTTGTTCACACAATCTTAGCTCTTTTAGTGGTGTTGTTCACACACTCTTAGCTCTTTTAGTGGTCTAGTTCACACACTCTTAGCTCTTTTAGTGGTGTTGTTCACACACTCTTAGCTCTTTTAGTGGTCTAGTTCACACACTCTTAGCTCTTTTAGTGGTGTTGTTCACACACTCTTAGCTCTTTTAGTGGTGTTCACACACTCTTAGCTCTTTTAGTGGTGTTGTTCACACACTCTTAGCTCTTTTAGTGGTGTTGTTCACACACTCTTAGCTCTTTTAGTGGTGTTGTTCACACACTCTTAGCTCTTTTAGTGGTCTAGTTCACACACTCTTAGCTCTTTTAGTGGTGTTGTTCACACACTCTTAGCTCTTTTAGTGGTGTTGTTCACACACTATTAGCTCTTTTAGTGGTCTAGTTCACACACTCTTAGCTCTTTTAGTGGTGTTGTTCACACACTCTTAGCTCTTTTAGTGGTGTTGTTCACACACTCTTAGCTCTTTTAGTGGTGTTGTTCACACACTCTTAGCTCTTTTAGTGGTGTTCACACACTCTTAGCTCTTTTAGTGGTGTTGTTCACACACTCTTAGCTCTTTTAGTGGTCTAGTTCATACACTCTTAGCTCTTTTAGTGGTGTTGTTCACACACTCTTAGCTCTTTTAGTGGTCTAGTTCACACACTCTTAGCTCTTTTAGTGGTGTTGTTCACACACTCTTAGCTCTTTTAGTGGTGTTGTTCACACACTCTTAGCTCTTTTAGTGGTCTAGTTCACACACTCTTAGCTCTTTTAGTGGTGTTGTTCACACACTCTTAGCTCTTTTAGTGGTCTAGTTCACACACTCTTAGCTCTTTTAGTGGTGTTGTTCACACACTCTTAGCTCTTTTAGTGGTGTTGTTCACACACTCTTATCTCTTTTAGTGGTGTTGTTCACACACTCTTAGCTCTTTTAGTGGTCTAGTTCACACACTCTTAGCTCTTTTAGTGGTGTTGTTCACACACTCTTAGCTCTTTTAGTGGTGTTGTTCACACACTCTTAGCTCTTTTAGTGGTCTAGTTCATACACTCTTAGCTCTTTTAGTGGTGTTGTTCACACACTCTTAGCTCTTTTAGTGGTGTTGTTCACACACTCTTAGCTCTTTTAGTGGTGTTGTTCACACACTCTTAGCTCTTTTAGTGGTGTTGTTCACACACTCTTAGCTCTTTTAGTGGTGTTGTTCACACACTCTTAGCTCTTTTAGTGGTCTAGTTCATACACTCTTAGCTCTTTTAGTGGTGTTGTTCACACACTCTTAGCTCTTTTAGTGGTCTAGTTCACACACTCTTAGCTCTTTTAGTGGTGTTGTTCACACACTCTTAGCTCTTTTAGTGGTCTAGTTCATACACTCTTAGCTCTTTTAGTGGTGTTGTTCACACACTCTTAGCTCTTTTAGTGGTGTTGTTCACACACTCTTAGCTCTTTTACTGGTGTTGTTCACACACTCTTAGCTCTTTTAGTGGTGTTGTTCACACACTCTTAGCTCTTTTAGTGGTCTAGTTCACACACTCTTAGCTCTTTTAGTGGTGTTGTTCACACACTCTTAGCTCTTTTAGTGGTGTTGTTCACACACTCTTAGCTCTTTTAGTGGTGTTGTTCACACACTCTTAGCTCTTTTAGTGGTGTTGTTCACACACTCTTAGCTCTTTTAGTGGTCTAGTTCACACACTCTTAGCTCTTTTAGTGGTGTTGTTCACACACTCTTAGCTCTTTTAGTGGTCTAGTTCATACACTCTTAGCTCTTTTAGTGGTGTTGTTCACACACTCTTAGCTCTTTTAGTGGTGTTGTTCACACACTCTTAGCTCTTTTACTGGTGTTGTTCACACACTCTTAGCTCTTTTAGTGGTGTTGTTCACACACTCTTAGCTCTTTTAGTGGTCTAGTTCACACACTCTTAGCTCTTTTAGTGGTGTTGTTCACACACTCTTAGCTCTTTTAGTGGTGTTGTTCACACACTCTTAGCTCTTTTAGTGGTGTTGTTCACACACTCTTAGCTCTTTTAGTGGTGTTGTTCACACACTCTTAGCTCTTTTAGTGGTCTAGTTCACACACTCTTAGCTCTTTTAGTGGTGTTGTTCACACACTCTTAGCTCTTTTAGTGGTCTAGTTCATACACTCTTAGCTCTTTTAGTGGTGTTGTTCACACACTCTTAGCTCTTTTAGTGGTGTTGTTCACACACTCTTAGCTCTTTTACTGGTGTTGTTCACACACTCTTAGCTCTTTTAGTGGTGTTGTTCACACACTCTTAGCTCTTTTAGTGGTCTAGTTCACACACTCTTAGCTCTTTTAGTGGTGTTGTTCACACACTCTTAGCTCTTCTAGTGGTGTTGTTCACACACTCTTAGCTCTTTTAGTGGTCTAGTTCATACACTCTTAGCTCTTTTAGTGGTGTTGTTCACACACTCTTAGCTCTTTTAGTGGTGTTGTTCACACACTCTTAGCTCTTTTAGTGGTGTTGTTCACACACTCTTAGCTCTTTTAGTGGTGTTGTTCACACACTCTTAGCTCTTTTAGTGGTGTTGTTCACACACTCTTAGCTCTTTTAGTGGTCTAGTTCACACACTCTTAGCTCTTTTAGTGGTGTTGTTCACACACTCTTAGCTCTTTTAGTGGTCTAGTTCACACACTCTTAGCTCTTTTAGTGGTCTAGTTCACACACTCTTAGCTCTTTTAGTGGTCTAGTTCATACACTCTTAGCTCTTTTAGTGGTGTTGTTCACACACTCTTAGCTCTTTTAGTGGTGTTGTTCACACACTCTTAGCTCTTTTAGTGGTCTAGTTCACACACTCTTAGCTCTTTTAGTGGTGTTCACACACTCTTAGCTCTTTTAGTGGTGTTGTTCACACACTCTTAGCTCTTTTAGTGGTGTTGTTCACACACTCTTAGCTCTTTTAGTGGTGTTGTTCACACACTCTTAGCTCTTTTAGTGGTGTTGTTCACACACTCTTAGCTCTTTTAGTGGTCTAGTTCACACACTCTTAGCTCTTTTAGTGGTCTAGTTCACACACTCTTAGCTCTTTTAGTGGTGTTCACACACTCTTAGCTCTTTTAGTGGTGTTGTTCACACACTCTTAGCTCTTTTAGTGGTCTAGTTCACACACTCTTAGCTCTTTTAGTGGTCTAGTTCACACACTCTTAGCTCTTTTAGTGGTCTAGTTCACACACTCTTAGCTCTTTTAGTGGTGTTGTTCACACACTCTTAGCTCTTTTAGTGGTGTTGTTCACACACTCTTAGCTCTTTTAGTGGTCTAGTTCACACACTCTTAGCTCTTTTAGTGGTGTTGTTCACACACTCTTAGCTCTTTTAGTGGTCTAGTTCACACACTCTTAGCTCTTTTAGTGGTGTTGTTCACACACTCTTAGCTCTTTTAGTGGTGTTGTTCACACACTCTTAGCTCTTTTAGTGGTCTAGTTCACACACTCTTAGCTCTTTTAGTGGTGTTGTTCACACACTCTTAGCTCTTTTAGTGGTGTTGTTCACACACTCTTAGCTCTTTTAGTGGTGTTGTTCACACACTCTTAGCTCTTTTGGTGGTCTAGTTCACACACTCTTAGCTCTTTTAGTGGTCTAGTTCACACACTCTTAGCTCTTTTAGTGGTCTAGTTCACACACTCTTAGCTCTTTTAGTGGTGTTGTTCACACACTCTTAGCTCTTTTAGTGGTGTTGTTCACACACTCTTAGCTCTTTTAGTGGTCTAGTTCACACACTCTTAGCTCTTTTAGTGGTGTTGTTCACACACTCTTAGCTCTTTTAGTGGTCTAGTTCACACACTCTTAGCTCTTTTAGTGGTGTTGTTCACACACTCTTAGCTCTTTTAGTGGTGTTGTTCACACACTCTTAGCTCTTTTAGTGGTGTTCACACACTCTTAGCTCTTTTAGTGGTGTTGTTCACACACTCTTAGCTCTTTTAGTGGTGTTGTTCACACACTCTTAGCTCTTTTAGTGGTGTTGTTCACACACTCTTAGCTCTTTTAGTGGTGTTGTTCACACACTCTTAGCTCTTTTAGTGGTGTTGTTCACACACTCTTAGCTCTTTTAGTGGTGTTCACACACTCTTAGCTCTTTTAGTGGTGTTGTTCACACACTCTTAGCTCTTTTAGTGGTGTTCACACACTCTTAGCTCTTTTAGTGGTGTTGTTCACACACTCTTAGCTCTTTTAGTGGTGTTGTTCACACACTCTTAGCTCTTTTAGTGGTGTTGTTCACACACTCTTAGCTCTTTTAGTGGTGTTCACACACTCTTAGCTCTTTTAGTGGTGTTGTTCACACACTCTTAGCTCTTTTAGTGGTGTTGTTCACACACTCTTAGCTCTTTTAGTGGTCTAGTTCACACACTCTTAGCTCTTTTAGTGGTGTTGTTCACACACTCTTAGCTCTTTTAGTGGTGTTCACACACTCTTAGCTCTTTTAGTGGTCTAGTTCACACACTCTTAGCTCTTTTAGTGGTGTTGTTCACACACTCTTAGCTCTTTTAGTGGTCTAGTTCACACACTCTTAGCTCTTTTAGTGGTGTTGTTCACACACTCTTAGCTCTTTTAGTGGTGTTGTTCACACACTCTTAGCTCTTTTAGTGGTCTAGTTCACACACTCTTAGCTCTTTTAGTGGTGTTGTTCACACACTCTTAGCTCTTTTAGTGGTGTTGTTCACACACTCTTAGCTCTTTTAGTGGTGTTGTTCACACACTCTTAGCTCTTTTAGTGGTGTTGTTCACACACTCTTAGCTCTTTTAGTGGTGTTCTTCACACACTCTTAGCTCTTTTAGTGGTGTTGTTCACACACTCTTAGCTCTTTTAGTGGTGTTTTTCACACACTCTTAGCTCTTTTAGTGGTGTTGTTCACACACTCTTAGCTCTTTTAGTGGTCTAGTTCACACACTCTTAGCTCTTTTAGTGGTGTTGTTCACACACTCTTAGCTCTTTTAGTGGTGTTGTTCACACACTCTTAGCTCTTTTAGTGGTCTAGTTCATACACTCTTAGCTCTTTTAGTGGTGTTGTTCACACACTCTTAGCTCTTTTAGTGTTGTTGTTCACACACTCTTAGCTCTTTTAGTGGTGTTGTTCACACACTCTTAGCTCTTTTAGTGATCTAGTTCACACACTCTTAGCTCTTTTAGTGGTCTAGTTCACACACTCTTAGCTCTTTTAGTGGTGTTGTTCACACACTCTTAGCTCTTTTAGTGGTGTTGTTCACACACTCTTAGCTCTTTTAGTGGTGTTGTTCACACACTCTTAGCTCTTTTAGTGGTCTAGTTCACACACTCTTAGCTCTTTTAGTGGTGTTGTTCACACACTCTTAGCTCTTTTAGTGGTCTAGTTCACACACTCTTAGCTCTTTTAGTGGTGTTGTTCACACACTCTTAGCTCTTTTAGTGGTGTTCACACACTCTTAGCTCTTTTAGTGGTGTTGTTCACACACTCTTAGCTCTTTTAGTGGTGTTGTTCACACACTCTTAGCTCTTTTAGTGGTGTTGTTCACACACTCTTAGCTCTTTTAGTGGTGTTCACACACTCTTAGCTCTTTTAGTGGTGTTGTTCACACACTCTTAGCTCTTTTAGTGGTCTAGTTCACACACTCTTAGCTCTTTTAGTGGTGTTCACACACTCTTAGCTCTTTTAGTGGTGTTGTTCCCACACTCTTAGCTCTTTTAGTGGTCTAGTTCACACACTCTTAGCTCTTTTAGTGGTGTTGTTCACACACTCTTACCTCTTTTACTGGTGTTGTTCACACACTCTTAGCTCTTTTAGTGGTGTTGTTCACACACTCTTAGCTCTTTTAGTGGTCTAGTTCACACACTCTTAGCTCTTTTAGTGGTCTAGTTCACACACTCTTAGCTCTTTTAGTGGTCTAGTTCACACACTCTTAGCTCTTTTAGTGGTGTTGTTCACACACTCTTAGCTCTTTTAGTGGTGTTGTTCACACACTCTTAGCTCTTTTAGTGGTGTTGTTCACACACTCTTAGCTCTTTTAGTGGTCTAGTTCACACACTCTTAGCTCTTTTAGTGGTGTTGTTCACACACTCTTAGCTCTTTTAGTGGTCTAGTTCACACACTCTTAGCTCTTTTAGTGGTGTTGTTCACACACTCTTAGCTCTTTTAGTGATCTAGTTCACACACTCTTAGCTCTTTTAGTGGTCTAGTTCACACACTCTTAGCTCTTTTAGTGGTGTTGTTCACACACTCTTAGCTCTTTTAGTGGTGTTGTTCACACACTCTTAGCTCTTTTAGTGGTCTAGTTCACACACTCTTAGCTCTTTTAGTGGTGTTGTTCACACACTCTTAGCTCTTTTAGTGGTCTAGTTCACACACTCTTAGCTCTTTTAGTGGTGTTGTTCACACACTCTTAGCTCTTTTAGTGGTGTTGTTCACACACTCTTAGCTCTTTTAGTGGTGTTGTTCACACACTCTTAGCTCTTTTAGTGGTCTAGTTCACACACTCTTAGCTCTTTTAGTGGTCTAGTTCACACACTCTTAGCTCTTTTAGTGGTCTAGTTCACACACTCTTAGCTCTTTTAGTGGTCTAGTTCACACACTCTTAGCTCTTTTAGTGGTGTTGTTCACACACTCTTAGCTCTTTTAGTGGTGTTGTTCACACACTCTTAGCTCTTTTAGTGGTCTAGTTCACACACTCTTAGCTCTTTTAGTGGTGTTGTTCACACACTCTTAGCTCTTTTAGTGGTGTTGTTCACACACTCTTAGCTCTTTTAGTGGTGTTGTTCACACACTCTTAGCTCTTTTAGTGGTCTAGTTCATACACTCTTAGCTCTTTTAGTGGTGTTGTTCACACACTCTTAGCTCTTTTAGTGGTGTTGTTCACACACTCTTAGCTCTTTTAGTGGTCTAGTTCACACACTCTTAGCTCTTTTAGTGGTGTTGTTCACACACTCTTAGCTCTTTTAGTGGTCTAGTTCACACACTCTTAGCTCTTTTAGTGGTGTTGTTCACACACTCTTAGCTCTTTTAGTGGTCTAGTTCACACACTCTTAGCTCTTTTAGTGGTGTTGTTCACACACTCTTAGCTCTTTTAGTGGTGTTGTTCACACACTCTTAGCTCTTTTAGTGGTGTTGTTCACACACTCTTAGCTCTTTTAGTGGTCTAGTTCACACACTCTTAGCTCTTTTAGTGGTCTAGTTCACACACTCTTAGCTCTTTTAGTGGTCTAGTTCACACACTCTTAGCTCTTTTAGTGGTCTAGTTCACACACTCTTAGCTCTTTTAGTGGTGTTGTTCACACACTCTTAGCTCTTTTAGTGGTGTTGTTCACACACTCTTAGCTCTTTTAGTGGTCTAGTTCATACACTCTTAGCTCTTTTAGTGGTGTTGTTCACACACTCTTAGCTCTTTTAGTGGTGTTGTTCACACACTCTTAGCTCTTTTAGTGGTCTAGTTCACACACTCTTAGCTCTTTTAGTGGTGTTGTTCACACACTCTTAGCTCTTTTAGTGGTCTAGTTCACACACTCTTAGCTCTTTTAGTGGTGTTGTTCACACACTCTTAGCTCTTTTAGTGGTCTAGTTCACACACTCTTAGCTCTTTTAGTGGTGTTGTTCACACACTCTTAGCTCTTTTAGTGGTGTTGTTCACACACTCTTAGCTCTTTTAGTGGTGTTGTTCACACACTCTTAGCTCTTTTAGTGGTCTAGTTCACACACTCTTAGCTCTTTTAGTGGTCTAGTTCACACACTCTTAGCTCTTTTAGTGGTCTAGTTCACACACTCTTAGCTCTTTTAGTGGTCTAGTTCACACACTCTTAGCTCTTTTAGTGGTGTTGTTCACACACTCTTAGCTCTTTTAGTGGTGTTGTTCACACACTCTTAGCTCTTTTAGTGGTCTAGTTCACACACTCTTAGCTCTTTTAGTGGTGTTGTTCACACACTCTTAGCTCTTTTAGTGGTGTTGTTCACACACTCTTAGCTCTTTTAGTGGTGTTGTTCACACACTCTTAGCTCTTTTAGTGGTGTTGTTCACACACTCTTAGCTCTTTTAGTGGTGTTGTTCACACACTCTTAGCTCTTTTAGTGGTCTAGTTCACACACTCTTAGCTCTTTTAGTGGTGTTGTTCACACACTCTTAGCTCTTTTAGTGGTGTTCACACACTCTTAGCTCTTTTAGTGGTGTTGTTCACACACTCTTAGCTCTTTTAGTGGTGTTGTTCACACACTCTTAGCTCTTTTAGTGGTGTTGTTCACACACTCTTAGCTCTTTTAGTGGTGTTCACACACTCTTAGCTCTTTTAGTGGTGTTGTTCACACACTCTTAGCTCTTTTAGTGGTCTAGTTCACACACTCTTAGCTCTTTTAGTGGTGTTGTTCACACACTCTTAGCTCTTTTAGTGGTCTAGTTCACACACTCTTAGCTCTTTTAGTGGTGTTGTTCACACACTCTTAGCTCTTTTAGTGGTCTAGTTCACACACTCTTAGCTCTTTTAGTGGTGTTGTTCACACACTCTTAGCTCTTTTAGTGGTGTTGTTCACACACTCTTAGCTCTTTTAGTGGTGTTGTTCACACACTCTTAGCTCTTTTAGTGGTCTAGTTCACACACTCTTAGCTCTTTTAGTGGTCTAGTTCACACACTCTTAGCTCTTTTAGTGGTCTAGTTCACACACTCTTAGCTCTTTTAGTGGTCTAGTTCACACACTCTTAGCTCTTTTAGTGGTGTTGTTCACACACTCTTAGCTCTTTTAGTGGTGTTGTTCACACACTCTTAGCTCTTTTAGTGGTCTAGTTCATACACTCTTAGCTCTTTTAGTGGTGTTGTTCACACACTCTTAGCTCTTTTAGTGGTGTTGTTCACACACTCTTAGCTCTTTTAGTGGTCTAGTTCACACACTCTTAGCTCTTTTAGTGGTGTTGTTCACACACTCTTAGCTCTTTTAGTGGTCTAGTTCACACACTCTTAGCTCTTTTAGTGGTGTTGTTCACACACTCTTAGCTCTTTTAGTGGTCTAGTTCACACACTCTTAGCTCTTTTAGTGGTGTTGTTCACACACTCTTAGCTCTTTTAGTGGTGTTGTTCACACACTCTTAGCTCTTTTAGTGGTCTAGTTCACACACTCTTAGCTCTTTTAGTGGTCTAGTTCACACACTCTTAGCTCTTTTAGTGGTCTAGTTCACACACTCTTAGCTCTTTTAGTGGTCTAGTTCACACACTCTTAGCTCTTTTAGTGGTGTTGTTCACACACTCTTAGCTCTTTTAGTGGTGTTGTTCACACACTCTTAGCTCTTTTAGTGGTCTAGTTCACACACTCTTAGCTCTTTTAGTGGTGTTGTTCACACACTCTTAGCTCTTTTAGTGGTGTTGTTCACACACTCTTAGCTCTTTTAGTGGTGTTGTTCACACACTCTTAGCTCTTTTAGTGGTGTTGTTCACACACTCTTAGCTCTTTTAGTGGTGTTGTTCACACACTCTTAGCTCTTTTAGTGGTCTAGTTCACACACTCTTAGCTCTTTTAGTGGTGTTGTTCACACACTCTTAGCTCTTTTAGTGGTCTAGTTCACACACTCTTAGCTCTTTTAGTGGTGTTGTTCACACACTCTTAGCTCTTTTAGTGGTGTTCACACACTCTTAGCTCTTTTAGTGGTGTTGTTCACACACTCTTAGCTCTTTTAGTGGTGTTGTTCACACACTCTTAGCTCTTTTAGTGGTGTTGTTCACACACTCTTAGCTCTTTTAGTGGTGTTCACACACTCTTAGCTCTTTTAGTGGTGTTGTTCACACACTCTTAGCTCTTTTAGTGGTCTAGTTCACACACTCTTAGCTCTTTTAGTGGTGTTGTTCACACACTCTTAGCTCTTTTAGTGGTCTAGTTCACACACTCTTAGCTCTTTTAATGGTGTTGTTCACACACTCTTAGCTCTTTTAGTGGTGTTGTTCACACACTCTTAGCTCTTTTAGTGGTGTTGTTCACACACTCTTAGCTCTTTTAGTGGTGTTGTTCACACACTCTTAGCTCTTTTAGTGGTGTTGTTCACACACTCTTAGCTCTTTTAGTGGTGTTGTTCACACACTCTTAGCTCTTTTAGTGGTCTAGTTCACACACTCTTAGCTCTTTTAGTGGTGTTGTTCACACACTCTTAGCTCTTTTAGTGGTGTTCACACACTCTTAGCTCTTTTAGTGGTGTTGTTCACACACTCTTAGCTCTTTTAGTGGTGTTGTTCACACACTCTTAGCTCTTTTAGTGGTGTTGTTCACACACTCTTAGCTCTTTTAGTGGTGTTCACACACTCTTAGCTCTTTTAGTGGTGTTGTTCACACACTCTTAGCTCTTTTAGTAGTCTAGTTCACACACTCTTAGCTCTTTTAGTGGTGTTCACACACTCTTAGCTCTTTTAGTGGTGTTGTTCACACACTCTTAGCTCTTTTAGTGGTCTAGTTCATACACTCTTAGCTCTTTTAGTGGTGTTGTTCACACACTCTTAGCTCTTTTAGTGTTGTTGTTCACACACTCTTAGCTCTTTTAGTGGTCTAGTTCACACACTCTTAGCTCTTTTAGTGGTCTAGTTCACACACTCTTAGCTCTTTTAGTGGTGTTGTTCACACACTCTTAGCTCTTTTAGTGGTGTTGTTCACACACTCTTAGCTCTTTTAGTGGTGTTGTTCACACACTCTTAGCTCTTTTAGTGGTGTTCACACACTCTTAGCTCTTTTAGTGGTGTTGTTCACACACTCTTAGCTCTTTTAGTGGTCTAGTTCACACACTCTTAGCTCTTTTAGTGGTGTTGTTCACACACTCTTAGCTCTTTTAGTGGTCTAGTTCACACACTCTTAGCTCTTTTAGTGGTGTTGTTCACACACTCTTAGCTCTTTTAGTGGTCTAGTTCACACACTCTTAGCTCTTTTAGTGGTGTTGTTCACACACTCTTAGCTCTTTTAGTGGTGTTCACACACTCTTAGCTCTTTTAGTGGTGTTGTTCACACACTCTTAGCTCTTTTAGTGGTGTTGTTCACACACTCTTAGCTCTTTTAGTGGTGTTGTTCACACACTCTTAGCTCTTTTAGTGGTGTTCACACACTCTTAGCTCTTTTAGTGGTGTTGTTCACACACTCTTAGCTCTTTTAGTGGTCTAGTTCACACACTCTTAGCTCTTTTAGTGGTGTTCACACACTCTTAGCTCTTTTAGTGGTGTTGTTCCCACACTCTTAGCTCTTTTAGTGGTCTAGTTCACACACTCTTAGCTCTTTTAGTGGTGTTGTTCACACACTCTTACCTCTTTTACTGGTGTTGTTCACACACTCTTAGCTCTTTTAGTGGTGTTGTTCACACACTCTTAGCTCTTTTAGTGGTCTAGTTCACACACTCTTAGCTCTTTTAGTGGTCTAGTTCACACACTCTTAGCTCTTTTAGTGGTCTAGTTCACACACTCTTAGCTCTTTTAGTGGTATTGTTCACACACTCTTAGCTCTTTTAGTGGTGTTGTTCACACACTCTTAGCTCTTTTAGTGGTGTTGTTCACACACTCTTAGCTCTTTTAGTGGTGTTGTTCACACACTCTTAGCTCTTTTAGTGGTGTTCACACACTCTTAGCTCTTTTAGTGGTGTTGTTCACACACTCTTAGCTCTTTTAGTGGTGTTGTTCACACACTCTTAGCTCTTTTAGTGGTCTAGTTCACACACTCTTAGCTCTTTTAGTGGTCTAGTTCACACACTCTTAGCTCTTTTAGTGGTGTTGTTCACACACTCTTAGCTCTTTTAGTGATCTAGTTCACACACTCTTAGCTCTTTTAGTGGTCTAGTTCACACACTCTTAGCTCTTTTAGTGGTGTTGTTCACACACTCTTAGCTCTTTTAGTGGTGTTGTTCACACACTCTTAGCTCTTTTAGTGGTGTTGTTCACACACTCTTAGCTCTTTTAGTGGTGTTCACACACTCTTAGCTCTTTTAGTGGTGTTGTTCACACACTCTTAGCTCTTTTAGTGGTCTAGTTCACACACTCTTAGCTCTTTTAGTGGTGTTGTTCACACACTCTTAGCTCTTTTAGTGGTCTAGTTCACACACTCTTAGCTCTTTTAGTGGTGTTGTTCACACACTCTTAGCTCTTTTAGTGGTGTTGTTCACACACTCTTAGCTCTTTTAGTGGTGTTGTTCACACACTCTTAGCTCTTTTAGTGGTGTTGTTCACACACTCTTAGCTCTTTTAGTGGTCTAGTTCATACACTCTTAGCTCTTTTAGTGGTGTTGTTCACACACTCTTAGCTCTTTTAGTGGTGTTGTTCACACACTCTTAGCTCTTTTAGTGGTCTAGTTCATACACTCTTAGCTCTTTTAGTGGTGTTGTTCACACACTCTTAGCTCTTTTAGTGTTGTTGTTCACACACTCTTAGCTCTTTTAGTGGTGTTGTTCACACACTCTTAGCTCTTTTAGTGGTCTAGTTCATACACTCTTAGCTCTTTTAGTGGTGTTGTTCACACACTCTTAGCTCTTTTAGTGGTGTTGTTCACACACTCTTAGCTCTTTTAGTGGTGTTGTTCACACACTCTTAGCTCTTTTACTGGTGTTGTTCACACACTCTTAGCTCTTTTAGTGGTGTTGTTCACACACTCTTAGCTCTTTTAGTGGTCTAATTCACACACTCTTAGCTCTTTTAGTGGTGTTGTTCACACACTCTTAGCTCTTTTAGTGGTCTAGTTCATACACTCTTAGCTCTTTTAGTGGTCTAGTTCATACACTCTTAGCTCTTTTAGTGGTCTAGTTCACACACTCTTAGCTCTTTTAGTGGTGTTGTTCACACACTCTTAGCTCTTTTAGTGGTGTTGTTCACACACTCTTAGCTCTTTTAGTGGTGTTGTTCACACACTCTTAGCTCTTTTAGTGGTCTAGTTCATACACTCTTAGCTCTTTTAGTGGTGTTGTTCACACACTCTTAGCTCTTTTAGTGGTGTTGTTCACACACTCTTAGCTCTTTTAGTGGTGTTGTTCACACACTCTTAGCTCTTTTAGTGGTGTTGTTCACACACTCTTAGCTCTTTTAGTGGTGTTGTTCACACACTCTTAGCTCTTTTAGTGGTGTTGTTCACACACTCTTAGCTCTTTTAGTGGTTTTGTTCACACACTCTTAGCTCTTTTAGTGGTCTAGTTCACACACTCTTAGCTCTTTTAGTGGTGTTGTTCACACACTCTTAGCTCTTTTAGTGGTCTAGTTCATACACTCTTAGCTCTTTTAGTGGTCTAGTTCACACAGTCTTAGCTCTTTTAGTGGTGTTGTTCACACACTCTTAGCTCTTTTAGTGGTGTTGTTCACACACTCTTAGCTCTTTTAGTGGTCTAGTTCACACACTCTTAGCTCTTTTAGTGGTGTTGTTCACACACTCTTAGCTCTTTTAGTGGTGTTGTTCACACACTCTTAGCTCTTTTAGTGGTGTTGTTCACACACTCTTAGCTCTTTTAGTGGTCTAGTTCACACACTCTTAGCTCTTTTAGTGGTGTTGTTCACACACTCTTAGCTCTTTTAGTGGTGTTGTTCACACACTCTTAGCTCTTTTAGTGGTGTTGTTCACACACTCTTAGCTCTTTTAGTGGTCTAGTTCATACACTCTTAGCTCTTTTAGTGGTGTTGTTCACACACTCTTAGCTCTTTTAGTGGTGTTGTTCACACACTCTTAGCTCTTTTAGTGGTGTTGTTCACACACTCTTAGCTCTTTTAGTGGGGTTGTTCACACACTCTTAGCTCTTTTACTGGTGTTGTTCACACACTCTTAGCTCTTTTAGTGGTGTTGTTCACACACTCTTAGCTCTTTTAGTGGTCTAGTTCACACACTCTTAGCTCTTTTAGTGGTGTTGTTCACACACTCTTAGCTCTTTTAGTGGTCTAGTTCATACACTCTTAGCTCTTTTAGTGGTCTAGTTCATACACTCTTAGCTCTTTTAGTGGTCTAGTTCACACACTCTTAGCTCTTTTAGTGGTGTTGTTCACACACTCTTAGCTCTTTTAGTGGTGTTGTTCACACACTCTTAGCTCTTTTAGTGGTGTTGTTCACACACTCTTAGCTCTTTTAGTGGTGTTGTTCACACACTCTTAGCTCTTTTAGTGATCTAGTTCACACACTCTTAGCTCTTTTAGTGGTCTAGTTCACACACTCTTAGCTCTTTTAGTGGTGTTGTTCACACACTCTTAGCTCTTTTAGTGGTCTAGTTCATACACTCTTAGCTCTTTTAGTGGTGTTGTTCACACACTCTTAGCTCTTTTAGTGGTGTTGTTCACACACTCTTAGCTCTTTTAGTGATCTAGTTCACACACTCTTAGCTCTTTTAGTGGTCTAGTTCACACACTCTTAGCTCTTTTAGTGGTGTTGTTCACACACTCTTAGCTCTTTTAGTGGTGTTGTTCACACACTCTTAGCTCTTTTAGTGGTGTTGTTCACACACTCTTAGCTCTTTTAGTGGTCTAGTTCACACACTCTTAGCTCTTTTAGTGGTGTTGTTCACACACTCTTAGCTCTTTTAGTGGTCTAGTTCACACACTCTTAGCTCTTTTAGTGGTGTTGTTCACACACTCTTAGCTCTTTTAGTGGTGTTCACACACTCTTAGCTCTTTTAGTGGTGTTGTTCACACACTCTTAGCTCTTTTAGTGGTGTTGTTCACACACTCTTAGCTCTTTTAGTGGTGTTGTTCACACACTCTTAGCTCTTTTAGTGGTGTTCACACACTCTTAGCTCTTTTAGTGGTGTTGTTCACACACTCTTAGCTCTTTTAGTGGTCTAGTTCACACACTCTTAGCTCTTTTAGTGGTGTTCACACACTCTTAGCTCTTTTAGTGGTGTTGTTCCCACACTCTTAGCTCTTTTAGTGGTCTATTTCACACACTCTTAGCTCTTTTAGTGGTGTTGTTCACACACTCTTAGCTCTTTTACTGGTGTTGTTCACACACTCTTAGCTCTTTTAGTGGTGTTGTTCACACACTCTTAGCTCTTTTAGTGGTCTAGTTCACACACTCTTAGCTCTTTTAGTGGTCTAGTTCACACACTCTTAGCTCTTT
Source organism: Pimephales promelas (assembly GCF_988280905.1). Lineage (NCBI taxonomy): Eukaryota > Metazoa > Chordata > Actinopteri > Cypriniformes > Leuciscidae > Pimephales > Pimephales promelas. Next base: position 22,874,440 of record NC_142770.1, on the reverse strand, counting down.
TAGTGGTGTTGTTCACACACTCTTAGCTCTTTTAGTGGTGTTGTTCACACACTCTTAGCTCTTTTAGTGGTGTTGTTCACACACTCTTAGCTCTTTTAGTGGTCTAGTTCACACACTCTTAGCTCTTTTAGTGGTGTTGTTCACACACTCTTAGCTCTTTTAGTGGTCTAGTTCACACACTCTTAGCTCTTTTAGTGGTGTTGTTCACACACTCTTAGCTCTTTTAGTGATCTAGTTCACACACTCTTAGCTCTTTTAGTGGTCTAGTTCACACACTCTTAGCTCTTTTAGTGGTGTTGTTCACACACTCTTAGCTCTTTTAGTGGTGTTGTTCACACACTCTTAGCTCTTTTAATGGTGTTGTTCACACACTCTTAGCTCTTTTAGTGGTCTAGTTCACACACTCTTAGCTCTTTTAGTGGTGTTGTTCACACACTCTTAGCTCTTTTAGTGGTCTAGTTCACACACTCTTAGCTCTTTTAGTGGTGTTGTTCACACACTCTTAGCTCTTTTAGTGGTGTTCACACACTCTTAGCTCTTTTAGTGGTGTTGTTCACACACTCTTAGCTCTTTTAGTGGTGTTGTTCACACACTCTTAGCTCTTTTAGTGGTGTTGTTCACACACTCTTAGCTCTTTTAGTGGTCTAGTTCACACACTCTTAGCTCTTTTAGTGGTGTTGTTCACACACTCTTAGCTCTTTTAGTGGTGTTGTTCACACACTCTTAGCTCTTTTAGTGGTCTAGTTCACACACTCTTAGCTCTTTTAGTGGTGTTGTTCACACACTCTTAGCTCTTTTAGTGGTCTAGTTCATACACTCTTAGCTCTTTTAGTGGTGTTGTTCACACACTCTTAGCTCTTTTAGTGGTCTAGTTCACACACTCTTAGCTCTTTTAGTGGTGTTGTTCACACACTCTTAGCTCTTTTAGTGGTGTTTTTCACACACT